>NC_143558.1:60794218-61112812 GCF_054136105.1 Typopeltis vanoorti
TCAGGACTATGTGGAAGCCAGTGAAGTTTGGTGATGTTCATGTCTACAAACTATGCAGTTACAGCAGCAGCCTTATGACATGTGCATTCTCTTGCTGAAAGAGACAATAATCGGTTCCATAGAAATGCCCCAAAGTAGGAATTATTGCATCTTTCAGAATGTTCAGATACTTCTTGGAGTTTAATGTTTGTGGCACCACAAACAGAGGTCTGAGGCCTAACCAGGAAAAACAGGATCATACCATCACACTGCCACCTCCAAATATCATAGTTGAGGTTCTGGTAAGTGACGTTCACTGGGCATTTGCCAACCCACACCTGTCCATCAACTCAGTAGAAGATGTAGCGTGATTCATTGTTCCATAACAGAGCTGCTTTACAAGCTTCCACATCCCATTGAATTCACTCTTTGCACTACTGAACATGACACTTCATGTTGGTTCATGTAATGTGGAGCTTGCATATTTCAGTCCTTCCATGGAAACCCATGTTGTGAGTCTCGGTTCTGAATGTTTTTTTGTAGGTTCATGTTCCAGTTGATGCTTGGAACTCTGCATTCAACATGTTAGTCAACAAATGGCAGTTTTCACACGTTATTCTTTGTAGCACCCTATGGTCATGTTCAGTGAGTATGGTGGGTCGCCCACTGCAGGTAGCACTTGCAGTTGACTCCCTGCACTTTCATCTCAGTATGGGGTATCACTAATTGTTGATTTGGGATAATCTATTTTGTCAACAGTTTGCTAAACAGAAAGGCCTATAACTTGGCATCCTATCACAATGCCTCTTTCAAACTGTCAGTTTCCTTTTTGCAGCCATTTTATCTGGACACAGTTGCACTGACTTGGGAGCATCATATTCCTCCAATTTATACCAGTTGCAAACATGTGACTCATTACACGGCATAATGCACCTTGCCCATAAGGGGTGCCCATTGAATTCTTTCCAAGCAATATATTATATTGTTACATTATTGATTATATAAAAATTAGAGACTGTAAAACAAGAGTAGATTGCTTTTATTATATGTGTGATTCAGTTACTAGGATTAAGCAGTGAGAGCATTATGTTGTAAGGCTTGCATTGTTTCCCTCTACTTGGGGCACGCTTGCCTCTTTCATTCTTTTTCTTTTTACTGTCTTCTTCACTCAACTTCTCTGGCGTGTGTTTCACTTTCCTGTGTTCCTGACCACCATTACTGGGATCCATGTTTGCCATGCAGTGTTACCCCTGGACATCTAGAAAGGAGATTTTTATATTCTTGCATTACTGTGACCCCTGCTTCAGCAGGTATGGATTATTCTAGATGGCATGACCAGGCTGCTCAGTCAACTAGTGGACTTACCTGCAGGGGCCAATGGTGTTGTAGTAAGTCTCCTTCCTTATGGTCTAGTGACAGGGCCCTAGGCTTGCTGCAATGCTGGTATAGCATCTTGGGTTACCCTGGAATCCTATCACTTCTGAATACATTTATTGCTTGCTGCATATTGAACATCCATAGTATGACTTTGATGGGTGAAACAATGAGCTGCAAGAGGACGTATTGTGTGTGTTGTGTTGTTATTACTGATGCTGAAAGATGTAATTTTATCATGTTTTATTTAATATATTAGGTTAATTCATTGTAGTTTTTGTTTTATACGAATGTGCTATTGATTGATTTGTTTAGTTTCTGCCATATAAAAAATCTTTTTTTTTTTTTAATTACAATGTTGTCAGTGTGGCACCACTGCTTGATAGAACAACGATTGCAAAGATGTCATTGACTGGTGATTTGAATTTATGCGATTTTATACAGTGCAGTGTGTGTGTGTGATGTATTCATTAAAAAAAATTAAAGGATTTATGGAAGGAGGACGAAACAGGTGTACGAGTTTGTATGAAGTATTTCAACAGCCAGTGCCATTCAGGAGGCAAGAACAAAGCGAAACTTAATAGAGCAGATAGTATCGACAGTAAAATGGAAAACAGTAATGTCAGAATTAATATTGAACATGTGGTGATGGAAATCCAGGAGAATGAAATAGACATAAACAAGGAAATAGCATGCTTGAATGTTATCCTTCACAGGACAAAGCATGAAGCAGCAAGAAATTAGAAGAGAGAAGAGAAAGAAGCAGATGGTCCAAGGTTAAAATCAAGATCAGGTCATAAAATGAGAAAAACTTGGTAAGGAGAAAATTATGTATGGAGACTCAGTGATCAGAGGCATACTCAATGAAAGTATAACAAAACTGTGTTTCTCTGGTGCAAAAATTACTGATATAAGTCATGCCATCTGGATACAAAAATCTAAGGTGAAAGAATTGTCTTGGTTGGCACTAATGATCTGAGAAGTGAAAGGTATTGAGGGAGGATGTGAAGGAGTTGTTGGACAAAGCAAAAATGAAGAACAAGAAGTAAAAATTGTAAGTTTCTGGATTTATGTAAAGGACTGCATCTAAACGGTTTAGGTGTTAGGTGTCTAGAGAGAGCTTTGTTCATCAAGCATGCTGAAGTGCAAATTAAGGAAAGCTTAAACAATTAGGGTGGATGAGGTGAATGTGTGTGAAGGTACCCATGAGGCAAGTCAGTATGAGAATGACCAACAAGTACAGAATCTAGTCTCTCGAGCCAAAATATCAAATAGGACAGTCAGTTCAGGTAGTAAAAATGGATGAGTAGGGGTCTAAAGGGATGCTAGAGGTTTCCATATAACTGATGGCAGAAGTATCAGGAACAAGAAGGAGGAGTTTTGGGCATTGGTTAGTGCAACTTCACCAAAAGTTATAGGCATTAGTGAAACTTGGCTAAAAGCAGATGATGTAGTTGCAGGGATAGAACTTGAAGCATTTAGTATCTTCAGGGAAGATAGGATGGAGGAGGGATACTGCTAATGATAGCCGACAAATTGCAGCCAAAAAGAATAGGAGGGAACTGGGGCAGCTGTTCATTTGAAGCAGTCTGGTTCAAATCAAGGTCAGTAAGACAAAATATATGGTTGGTTGCTGTTATAGGCCAGAGAGCTCCAGGGCTGAACTGAATGACATGCATCAGCACATTAATACAATGAGTGCAAGTTGAGCAATGCTGAGGTCATAGAATCAGAAGAGCTATCCATAACCAAGATGGCCATATGGCCTCTGATTTGGGGAAAGTGACCATGCAGTTTTCATTTGGGAAAGTGTAAAAAATGAGGAATATTCTGTCAAGAAGGGGTATATCTGAAATTACAAGGCAGGTGATTTTGACAAGCTTGGGAGAAAGCTTGAAGCTGTGCCATGGCATAACACCTTGCAAGGAAAGGAAAGGATGTTAGTAGTGCATGGGAGAGTTAAGGGACATCTAGAGGAAGCAGTGTTAAATTGTATACCTAAGGTAAGGAGGGTTAATCAGGTAGAAGTTAAATGTATGAGTATTATCATTAAGCATGACCTTCAGAAAAAGAAAATGTTATAGAGGGTATATAAGGAGAATTGTGACTAGCAAATTCATGGACAGTACAAGGGCAAGGGCACGCTGACCGTATGTGTAATGCCAGGATAGTAAAGAGGAGGAAATACTTTAAAAAAAAACGTTTTTTTAAAGTGATTTTTTTATTGGAGTGGGGGGATAGGGGCACCAACTAAAGTTTTGCACACATGCACCGGACACTACTGGCATGCTACTGGGTATAGGGACACCAACTAAAGTTTTGCACACAGGTGCTGGACACTACTGGCGTGCCCCTGTACAAGGGTCAGGCAAGAAGGGAGACAGTATGATAAAGAAGGTGTCATCAGATTATGAGAAGAAACTAGTCGAGCAGGATGAGAGAAATCTCAAACAATTCTTTCAGTGTGGGGAAAATAAGAGGAAGAATGACTATTTAATATTGACCTTAATGAGTGGTTGTAAAATTCAATGTAGCTTAGAATTTTACGAGCCCTTACATTGATTTTTACAAAGGTCTCATCTCAAACGTTAGTGTTGTAAAAATAAACTTTATATAAAAAAAAAAATGTATATAGTCTGATGAGAAATTAATCTACTCAAATGTAGTAAACAAAGTAAACAATCAGAGTAAATGCTGTGTCACTGGAAACTGTATGTTATTGTTCTAAGTTAACCTGCTCAAATGTAGTAAACAAGGAATGTTTAAAATAAGTAACAACAAGAGAAATTGCTGTGTCACTGGAAACTGTATGTAATTGTTTTAACTAAGTGCTTTGGAAACCTTTGTTCACAAGCTCTGTGTATGCCTGCCTTCAAGGTTGTTCTTAAAAGGGTTGGTGCAGATCAGACAAAGTTTTGCTGTCCGGCAAATTGGATTTTAAATGTGCACCAGGAGAAGAAAGAACTGTTGACTTTAACAGAAGACCAATGAGTTGCTCCAAATTCTTCGGTAGGTCTCAACCATTCGTACAAAGTCCTGGAGAAGGTGAAATAAAAAGACGCAGACAAGAGCCATGGATATCGGCAGTAGGAACCAGAGGACACGACTATACATCAAGGCCACACCAGAGGCCAAAGGTCAAGGGAATGAAGAGAAGGTCGCCAATGAATATACCTGAGGCAGTCTAGATTGGATGTCATTGTAACAGGAGGTCATCCGAAGCCAGGAACCGCAGAGTGAACTTCAAGCGCCGGAAAACTTGCACCGCCACCTGGATTGCATGTGCCCCGTATACTGAAACCTCTTGCCAGAGCTATCGAGTGCCAAAAATTTGCTTTCCAAAGCCTGCCACCATCCTGATGAGATGCCAGTGAAGCAAGACACTACAGAAGGTAAAGTCTAGGAACTCTAGTGCTGATCCTTGAATGAGTGCGTCACACAGATAATGGATCCTATGTGAGTTTGTTCCTTTTTATATGTCCTGTAATTCTTTTATGTAATCTAGGAGAAATAATTTAGATGGACTGATAAGATATAAGATACTAGGAATTAGCAGTGTCTATGAGAAAGTTTTGGCTTGTTAGTAAGCGGAATACTCTTGTGTAATAACTTGATATAGCTAATTAACTTCTTTATGAGTAGATTAGAGTTTTAATAATTTGATTCAATAAGCAGAGAAGTAAATGAATAATTGTGCTGTAAAGTTCGGTTAGAATTGCAAAGGGAAGTTTTTTAATGCTCAAGTTTAACGGATAGGTAGAGAGAGTAACCTCCCCATTGTTTAATTGATGTACTTTTGTATTAATGTAAATAAATGTGTTTTACTTATATAACAGAGTGCTTCTGGATCTTTTGATTTACAATGCACTGTTTCTGAAAAAAAAAAAAAAGCCGGACTTGAGAGCGGGAAATAGATAAGGTATTAAAAGTGTAATTTGAGTGCTTGAAACCCACAGCTGTTTATGATAATTTTATTGAAGGAATTTATGCTAGAAAGTGAGAGAGATCTACCGGCCATGCTACTGAGTCTTATGCCAAGAAAAGAATACTGGTGGCGCAGTCGAAACAAAAATAAATTTTCCAGTACTCGTAGGCATATGACAAGTAGTGCAGAAGGTGGATAAACTTTGTATGAAATAGTATGGTCTCTAAGGTAGAATAAAGAACAAGATAAGATAGAGAATAAAAATAAGATATTACAAGGAGGCGAACCAGATTAAAGTAATAAAGTGTAATAACGTAGGAAACCCCCCCCCCTCTATTACATGGTGATGGTCATGAGGTGACAGAAGCAGATAAAATAGTTGAGTTACTGAGTGACCACTTTGCAAGGTATATCATCCTAGTGAGGTTACTGCTTTAACATATGTGACAGACACTAATGTGGGAACAGAGGTGGATGAATTGGAGGTTCTTAGGATTCTGCAGAATCACAGTATAAATACAGTTGTGGGATTAGATGGAATATCATCTTGGGTTTTGCGAGAACGTGCCAAGGAACTGGCAATTCCTCTGACTAGGCTCTTGAATTTAAGTTTCATCTGTGGTGGAGTTCCAAGGGAGTGGAAAGAAGGCAAAATAATTCTCTTGCATAAGGGAAGTTCTAAGACTGCAGTTGCAAATTATAGACCATTCAGTATTTCAGAAGTGGTGATAAAATATACTGGAAAAATTGGTTAGAAAGAGAATTCATGAATGGGTGGATAGGAATGTGATACTCTGAAGGACAACGTGGCTTTGTGAAGGGTCAGTCATGCCCTAGTAATTTACTAACTTTATAATAGAGTAACAGCCGAGTTGGATAAAGGAAATGGCTACATGATAATTCTGCTGGATTTTAGAAAGGTATTTGCTGAATACCACATGAAACTGTGTTAAGCAGATTGAAACAAATGGAGATGGATATAATATTAGTTATGTGGATAAGCTGCTGGATAGATATCAAAAAGTGGTATATCACGAGCAGAATCTAGGTGAAAGTTGGTAATGGTGTTCTGCAAAGTTCAGTGCTAGGACTACTACTGTTTCATTTGTACATAAATGATATGGGAAATAACCTGAAAGGAAATATTCAGCTGTTTGCTGATAATGCAAAATTAGGTAGAGTAATAAAGTGATCCAGAGAGCTTGCAGGATGATTTAAATAGGTTGTCAGCATGTACTAAAGATAATGGGTTTCAGTTCGATGTGGGAAAGTTATGCATTTTGGGATAAATAGATTACAAGCTGTGTACACATTGATGGAGCTGTACTCCAGGAAGTAGATGAAGGGATTTAGAGGGTGGTGATAGACAGAGAGTTGAAGTTTAGATGGTATATTGCTAATGTAGCTCATAAGACTACTTGGGTATTGAAGACACACTACCAAGTAGAGATAAAGAATTTGGTATTCCTTTTTATAAGGCCTTGATATGCCCAAATTTGGATTACTGTGCTCAGATCTGGATTTCTTGGGGGGGGGGGATGAGGAAGTGGTGGAGAGGATTCAGAGGCGACCAGATGGTGAGTGGTCTATGGAATGTTCCCTATGAGGATAGATTGAAGTTGTATGGAATGCAGAAGTTGGTTGATAGGAGGAAAAAAAGGGGATATGATAGAAACATTTTAAGTTGCTTAAAGGGTTTTATAGGATTGATGCAGGGTAAATGTTTCAGCATTTACCCTGCATCAATAGAGCAAGAGGGTCATCCCTGGAAGTTGAGTAAAAGTGTGGTTAGTAGTGGTGTGAAGACTAGATTTTTCACTTGGAGAGTTGTGAATGAATGAATGGAATGGATTGCCAAAGTCAGTTGTTAGTGTTTTGTCTGTTAATCGATTCAAGGAGAGGTATGAGAGATTGCATAGATAAATTTGGTCTCCCTCAGGTACTCTTCAGGAGACTTGGGTGCCGAACCAGGAAACTCTCTTTCTGAATAACTTAATCTTAATTTTCAATCACAAGGTCATAACCAAGTACAGATACGGTAGATACATCATCTGGTATTACAGACTGGCCATAAAGTCTAGAGACATAGACAATATTTTTATATTTTTTTTATACATTGAGGTTGTCATTGACAAAAGACAAATGTGCTGATCTGATAAAGCTTAGTGGAAGCAAAGGTTGGCTATATTACCAAATAGCAGATCATTTCAATGCTTATCATCATGGAAGAGCTGTCATCGTTGGTTCAATAAACAGTCAGTGAGCATTGGATCATCTCCATTGTGTGACAACTATCTGTTTTCAACAAGGTGTAGGAAACAGTCATCATAGCGAAGGTAATAGCCAGCTCGGAGAAGTCAACTCACTGAAAATCAATAGAACTGAGGGTGCCTCACAGTACCATCCAACAGCTTCTCAATATGCATGCCATTCACCCATACAAATAATCTTTGCATGGATTTACGAAGTATAAGTCCTGCAAAGCTTATCCATGGATGCTTACCATTGTTTGGACATGTGCACATGGTTCTCAGATCTCCTGGACAATAACACCTGCTTTACCAAAGACAGTGTGTTGTTCAACTGCTTTTTTGTGTGAATGGGAAGGTGAACAAACATATCATGTGGTATTGGGTTGCAAGAAAATCCACACTGGATTTCCCCTACCTAACAACCAGGAGCCTTGAAGGTAGTGTTGTAGTATGGAATATGGAAAGCACATCTTGGGACCACTTTTATTTGACAGCAACATAACTGATGAGACATATTTAATTATGCTAAGTGACCAATTAATGCTTGCATTTTATGGACTAGGGGAAGGTTACCCAGGGTAGTTCTGACAGGATGTGTCACCACCCCATTGCACCAGAGAACTGAGGAACTTGTTAAATGATACTGTAAAAATAATCATAATTTAAAATTCAGAATCATTTTACGAATTGTTTATGTTAGAATGTTTATTAGTTTTAGTTTCATAACAAGCATTGTCAGCACTTGCGATGTGCCCGTTATTTAAATTGTTTTGTCAAAAATGATATGTAAAGCAGTTAAAAAATTATTGTACTTACCGGATTTGAATAGTTGTGTTACTTTAAACAATTTTATTGTAGTTTAAAATTATCAAGTGGTGTGTTTTGAAGAGACATCCTCGTTACGCTAATGTAATATACGTGTCAGTCATTGTATTTAGTTTCTTGCTTGCCACTTTCATGGAATGCGCATGCTCGCCGAGAAGTTTGATGTGTGATTGACAGGTGACAGAAAGTGTTTGGTATTGTAATAACGAAAAGAAAAACAACACAGCATTCAGAAGAAAATAAGAAAACAGGGCAGCAGACATTTAGATTCAGAGGAAACTGAGTTTTTTTTATGTGACAGTCAGAGGAAAATTAATAGTAGATTCCAAAAAAGGAATCATGGAACTATGAAGTTTTAAAGTGGAATAAGTATTGATAAATAAAAGGGAAATATTGCTATAGGCGTTTTAAAAGGAATATTGGAGGAAACGCTAATTGGAAGATTTATAGTAGATTCCGAAAAGAGAATCGTAGAACTATGAATTTTTTTAAAGTGGAAGAGTTAAGGCTGTCAATAAGCATTAGTGAATAAAAGAAGAAATTGCTATTTATGTTCTAAAAGAATTTTCAAGAAAACTCTGATTAAGAAGTTTTGTCTGTATTAAGGATGCCGGATCTAACTATTATTTCTACTAAAAAGAGACAGAATTGAGTTAGGAAGAATTAATGTGTGCTACATGAGTGATGAGAAAGGATCCTGTGAAAATGAAGAATAAAGTCAAAAAGGGCCTTGACAGAGAAAGAAACTGGCTATGAACATTTTGTAATTTTGAAAACAAGGTGGTTAGTCTAGTCTTAAGTGTAAGTTTATTTTTAAAAGGCCTTGGATCCAATTAATTCTGTAGTTAGTTATAATTATGTAAAATTTGTTTGAAGTGTATATATTGTTTTTGTTTTATTAAATGTGTTTATTTTGTATTTTGGTCTTGAGTCAGTGATTTTTGGATTCCAAAAGAAATAGTAAAAAAGAGGTCATTGCACCAATCAGAGTGAACCCTTGTGCAAATAAATATATAGGTACACTCGGAAATAAAAAAATAATTGTTAGAAAAAGAGATTACATAAAATAAATAAAAATCCTAAATTATAACAATACTTTCTCAAACTGGATTGGGCAACATGGGTGCGTGGTGTGGGCTTCATGCTCACCAGATTTTGAACACCCTTGATTCTTCTTCTGAGATATACTAAATGTGCAGATTTATTCAGTGAAAAGCAGATACAGAAATCATCTGTGGATAGATGCATCTGCAGGGATCAATGGAAATGGCATGCTAATGCACTACATTCATTGCTAATGAGTAGCAATGACGTATATGTGCATATATGTCATCGAGCACATCATATATTGTAATATCAATAAACTATTTATTATGCATATTCACCTATGTTTCCACAATTTATGGACATCCTACAGAAATAAGAAACAAAAGACATTTAACACATGTAAATATACCATTATTATTCATCATCTGCAACAGGTTAAAAGCCAATATAGAAAATAACACTCTTCTTTATTCATTCTTGTAGCAAGGCTTATACGTTTGTCATACATAGGTGGTAATTAACTTAAGGAATTTATAACGCATAAAACGGATATTAATTAAAGGAAACTTTAATGAATACCTTCAATATTTCAGCAGCGTCACGTTGCCATCTTCAGGAACATACAAATATGGTATGTGCACACAGGCACTAACAAAAGCAAATGAGGAAGAAGGCAAGAAACTAATATTGTTCCTAAAGTCCTAATGGTGCCCCCTAGCAGGCTAATTAGGTTGTCTTGGCTGTTGGGATGAAGTTCTCATGATGTAATCTCCCAAATTTGGGGCAGTCTCATGCACCCAAATTTGTTGAGATTTGGAACGTTTTTTAGAGCTGCTGATGATTCCATGAATAATCTTTCATACTCGAACTTGCTGCGGTGTATTATTTTAGTTTTCTTCCTGAAAGAAAACCTAAAAGAATACCTGCCGAGGAAATAATGATCCAAATAGAACGTGGGATTCGCAACCTTCCTAATCATATTGCCAACAACGTCAGACTGGATGTAGCTGGTGTTCTCACCAAAGCAAGACCTCCAAAAACCAACTTATCCAAAGACGAATATGCAGCTCCACTAGAAATTAAGAAAAACAAAAAAAAAAGGTAATCACCAAAGTGGATAAGGGAAATGCCACGATGGTTCTCAACCAAAAGGACTACACAGGTAAGCTTAATGCTTTATTATTAGACTGTACTACCTATCTCCCTATTGAATATAATCCTACCAGCTCTCAGATTAGAACTCTCCACAGACTCCTTAAGAAGGTCACTTCTTGGCCTGTGGAAGTTACTAACAAACTAAAACCTTTTAACTCTAGACCCCCCCCCCCCCGATTATATGGACTTCCAAAAATACATAAACAAAATGTGCCATTACTTCCCCCCGTAGTGGATGGCATTGATTCCCCCACATATAAATTAGCCAAAACATTTAGCCAAAGCGCTCACACACTGTACTGGCAACACACCATCATACACAAAAAACTCAGCCCACTTCAAAGCCAGCATAGAAAACCTCTCACTCCAACACACTGACATAATGGTCAGTTTTGACGTCTCCTCCCTATTCACAAACGTCCCACTCAAGGAAACCCTAGAGCTCATCCAAGCCAAATTTCCGCCCCATATCTCAGCCCTATTTCAGTTCACAATGAACTCAGGCTATTTTGTTTGGCAAGGAAAATTCTACAACAGATAGAGGGGACATCCATAAGTTCACCACTTTCCCCAACCTTGGCCAACTTCTTTATGGAGACCTTTGAAGAGAAAACCTTAAACTCTGCCCCACAAAAACCCACTATTTGGCTTCGGTATGTGGATGATGTGTTTGCTATTTGGCCACATGGCTCAGATACACTCCACTCCTTCCTAACACACTTAAACAACCAACACCCCAGGGTCCAGTTCACCTTGGAAAACGAGGAAAAACAGCACCCCTCCCCTTCCTAGACACTCTAATCACTCGCCAGCCTGATGGATCTTTGGTTTTCTCTGTTTATAGAAAACCCACCCATACAGGCAGATACATTCACCAGCAATCCCACCACCCTCCCTTACAACAATATGGGGTTATTAAACCACTATATAACTGGGCAAAATTAATCTGCTCAGATAACGATGCCCTAACCACTGAACTAAACCACATCCTCAACACTTTCTTAGCCAATGGCTACAACCCCCAAAAAATACTAAAACCAGTAAACCATAATTCCCCCCCCCCTTCACAATAAAGATTACACTAAATCTATCACCATCCCCTACATACAGGGCACCTCTGAGGAAATAACCAATATCCTCAAAAAATATGGCCTAACATCTTGTTATAGACCATATAAAAAGTTGGCATCCCTTATTTGTTCTATCAATGACAACCACTTCCCCTAGACCTACCTGGTGTATACCAGGTCCCTTGCAGCTGCAAATTGTCCTACTTTGGCCAAACAGGCAGTACAGCGAATATCAGGATTTCAGAACGCAAAGACTACATCCGGTTTCACTAGGACAGCCACTCTGGGCTTGCAGAGTGGCTGTCCTAGTGAAATCCCATTCCATAGATACCTGCCATAGAATTCGTTGGAAGAAAACTAAAATAATACACTGCAGCAAGTTCAAGTACGAAAGATTATTCATGGAATCATCATCAGCTCTCAAAAACGTTCCAAACCTCAACAAATTTGGGTGCATGAGGCTGCCCCAAATTTGGGAGACTTACATCGTGAGAACTTCAACCCCAACGGCCAAGACAATCCAATTAGCCCGCTAGGACTTCAGGAACAATATTAGTTTCTTGCCTTCTTCCTCATTTGCTTTTGTTAGTGCCTATGTGCACATACCATATTTGTATGTTCCTGAATATGGCAACGTGACATTGCCGAAATATTGAAGGTATTCATTAAAGTTTCCTTTAATTAATATTTGTTTTATGCAGTGTAAATTCCTTATGTTAATTAGCAGTTCTTTATTCATTCTATAGAAGGGTTTCCCAAACATTTAAAAAACAAAAAACTACTCAGTAATATTCTTTTTGAAACATCATGTCACCAACATGATGTCTGAATGATGTTCTACACGATTTATATTTATTTATTTTTTTTTGATACATTGGGGAAGAGGGAAATACCAGTTATGGTTACACCTCATAAAACACTCAACTGGCATAGAGATATGATATCAAAATGGGCCTTAATGCTATTCCAAATGAGAAGATATTTTCAGAGCTTAATTACGCAACTGGCCTTGACTTGTATACACATTGAGGTTGCCATGGATGCATAAGATATTGCCATAAAACTTGCAGTGTCATTTGTATGACATTGAAATATCATGGATACAAAGTGTATGAGTAATGATATGTTTTAACCACATAGATGTTGATGTGGTTAAAGGAGTCACAGGTATGAGGTGCATCTTGATATGTAAGGATGGTCACCTGGTTTCATCCAGGATTATCATCCTTGTTTTTGTTACACTCAAACATCAGTAAAATCAAGATATTTCCAATGTCCTATTAGGCTCTACAACCCTAATACACTAAGATGCTTTAAATATCAGAATAGCTTTCCCAAACATCCTGTCAACAGTATCATCTATACTCGATAGTAGAGCATGATAATAAATTTTGCACTATGAAGAAACCTAAATGTGTCAACTCTGAGGGACACCATCCAGTCTACTCCAATGCATACTAAGGTGGAAGGATAAAAAAAAGAGACATATTCAAGATAAAAACTAAACAAAATATCTCATAGGTTGTAAAGGAAAAGCTAGTCACCTGTTCTAAACTATTCTTATGCTGAGAATGTGATTAAGAAATTTTCAAAAGCAACACAAACCCATATTCTTGGAAGTTTTTCCACTTGGTTATACTATAAATTAAAGATACCAAGAAATTATATACTTGGTTTTAATCTTTGGTTTGCTTGGATAAAGGATTAAACCAAGTATATAATTTCTTGGTATCTTTAATAAACCCATATGTCTATCCTACCATCCAATAATTTCAGCATAACTGAACTTTGCAACTCTCAAAATGATCCTGCTGAATGAGAACCTACTTCATCAAGAAAATTATGCCAACAGCATCATTGAAAGAAAAACATCCAGATATCTTCACCAAAAATATGGATACATCTGTTTCCACTGAATGTAAATTAAACACAAGAACTCCCTGACGTATAAGATGAGGTAGTAAACATTTTTCTAGAGCAAGAAATATTCCTATTCTTTCCATACCAATTGTTACCAACATTCTTTTGATAATCAAGGATCTTCTGCAGAGACATATTTAAAACCCATTGGGGTTCCCACCTTGAAGCATTTCACTGTTATTCATAGGGATAGAACCAGAGATGGATCTGCTCATGGAGGAGTTTCTAGTGGACATCCAGCTTAACACCACTCTGGAAGTAGTAGCATCCATTTTTCAATGGGATTTCATATTACAATATGTTCAATTTATTTACTATATCTACCTAGTTCTGAGTCAACTCAGATCAGCCATGATAATTTCATATTGCAACTTCTTCAGCCCATGCAATGGACAATTTTAATGGACACAATACTCTATGGGTAGTTCCATCATGAACAGTTAAGACCAGAGAATTTTCTCAATTGTTGACTGTTTGATTGACAGTCATGACCTCTAATTGCACGCTTAACATTCTTTCTTATTCCTGTCCACATGTATTCTTATATTCATTAGATCTTACAATCTGCTCTCTTGCTGTTGACTAGAATACATTTTTCCATCTTGTAATCCTACAAATTTAATGCTGAAGCAGTCAGCTAAACATCCATCAATAAAGCAGTGATGTAACAGTGTATTGTTTAGTCAGCAACAACTGCAATTTAAAAAACTCATCTCCATTCCTCCTCTATCCAAAATCATGGAAACCCTGAGTGTCAAGCAGCCAAAAAAAGATCAAGACAGAGCATAGGGTATATACTTTGGAAATATCCATCATCATCAATATCCTGCTCAACTCGACTACTTGTCAGATGTGTACTCACTAAGTGCATACAGGCTACTATGAGAGTACTATGTGATTAAGTTTATTTTATAGGATAGAACCAGATATGGAACCAAATTAGTCTCTTACTTGTTAGCAGAACAGTATTGTCATATCTAATATTTAGTCTTTAGGGTGCTTCTGATTGAATCAGTCCACTTAGATCTATCTTGGTCTTTTTCCAGCCATCTTGGTATCAAACACTCATCGTGTTAACCTTTCTATTCTATTTAAGTGGCCATATCACCTTAGAATAGATCTGCGCACACATTCTTGAATGCTAAGAATATCAAGTTCCTTTATACTATTTTCATTTTTAGTATGATTCTGCTATTGATGCCATCTGTTCATTTCCCTAATTTTTCTCATAACTCTCATACCTGTAATAGTCTAATCTTTGATCAAGTTATAGCTAAAGCAAAGAGTGTCTTGTATACCACTATTATAGCTAATGTAGTATTCTGACTGATTTCTCTCTTATTCCATATAAATTTATTCAGCTGGCTCTCCATTCTACCAACTTTGCTTATCCTGTTTTCTATTTCCATACTTAAATTTGCCATCTTCACTAAAAACTGTGCCTAAACAGCTGAAATATTTTACTTCCTATATAGCTTCTCTATTTAGAATGTAGCTGAAGTTTGTCCTGGTGTATTTTCATAGTTTTGGTCTTTTTATTGCTGATTTTCATGCCAAATTTGTTATAGCTATTATTCAATTCAGTTAGAAAATCCCAGAGACTTGCACTGGATGTCATTAGGATCATCATCTGCATAAAGCAAAGAGTAAATCTAATATCTCTGTTTCTAATATCAGGTTTAATGCCACATTCTTTCTTAATGCAATTCATATAGATGATGAATAAGAGTCGAGACAGTGTGCACCCTTGTCTTATTTTACATCAAACTCCATGTATTTCCTTGAATTCCAACTACTGACGTATAACTTCAATATAGATTATATCTCACTCTTTATAATTTTTTCCAGCTCTGCAAAACTTAAGTACAGATCCTTGTTATATTCCTGTGATTTCTCAGCTACTTGTCATAAAGTGAAATTCTGAGCTTGACAACCTCTATTTGGCCTTAACCCAGCTTTCTCCCTCAAATTTAAATATCCAAGTTAGAAATATCCTGCCACATCAAATCTCATAGCTTTTAAACATGCTTGGACCATGGTACATTATATTAGATATCATAGTCACAAACCAGCATTGTGATTGAGTTTACATCGTGTATCAGTTATGCAGAGTTAAAAGCCAGTGCAAAAGTCATATTGGATAAAATCTGGAAAATGAAGGATAGATATAGAACACAGCATTCATCTGCCCTGTAATATAATGGATGTGTAATTGCTGAACCCAAAGCAACTGTAGACACTTCAGGAAAAGCCTTTGCTAGAATCTCATCAACTTCATATCCTCTTGAATTATAATGATAAAACAATAAGAGAAAGAACAGTTTGACTTTGATATAGATTAGCTAGATCTGTAGCTTAAGGAGGAACTAAAAGAGCTCTTTTACTCTATTGTGTCAGTGCTTTAATGCCTGATAACATCTATTATAAGATGATAAAACTTCTACCATCTTCTGTGGATCTGTTTCTATTATTGTAGAATAGAATAGTTACTGAGGAGAAGTTTGTGAGTTCATGTCATAAGTTAGTTGTGAATGCCTTTTGAAAACTAGGAAAAGATTCATCATAAGCAAACAAGTACTTACCTGCTGCTCTGACCAGCTATTTTTGTAAGATATTTGGAGAAAATGGATAATTCAAGATTTCTGTGGTATTTGGAAAGCAGTGACCTTTTCTTGAAGACACAGTACAGCTTTCCTAGACACTGATCAACATTGGACCTGTTTGGTTCATCTAGAAACACTGTAAGAAATGTATTTGTGAAATGTGAATGTTCAGTTTCAATTTTCAGTTGAAAAAGCTTATGACACGACCTGGAGATAGGGTATATTAAAAGTCTTCTATAATTTTAGTCTCAGGGGGAATCTCCATGTTTTTATTAAAGATTTTCTCTCTAGTTGAATCTTCCAAATTCAGGTGGGAAGCACATTATTCCAGTCATATTGCCAAGAAAAGTGTACCCCAGGACTCTGTCTTAAGCATGTCACTCTTTGCCATCAACATAAACTCATGACTTCAGTTTTCTGCCATTCTTGTAGAATGAGATTAATTGAAAGGCAGTGAACTCAATATACAATTTGATTGTATCTTTTCATGAGCTCTCAGTAATTGGTTCAGGTTTTCAGCAGAAAAAATGTGTCTACATTTCTGTGTACACTCTTTACTCAGACCCAGAGTTAAGGATGGGACAGAAGCTAAGTTTTTGGGACCCATATTTTGACAGAAAGTTTACATTCCTTGCCCACAGTCTGAGAGAAAGAGAGGAAAATTAAACATCTTTCGAACTCTATCCTCTGCAGAATGGGATTCTGATTGATGTTCCTTCCTTTATCTTAATCTTGTCAGTTGTTCACTCAAAGCTTGATTATGGGTTATGAGTGTATATTTCTGCAAGGAAGATATCCTGCATTGGTATAATCTTATCCATCATGAAGGCATTTGAATCATTTCTGGCACATTTCACACATTGCCCATTCAAAGTTTATGTCAAAGCAAATGAACCTACTTTGTCACTTCGATGGAAACAATGCACTTAGTTATGATTTTTTTTTTTTATGTAGCTCCCACCTATGAAAGGTTACCTTGCGGACCTATAGTACATTCATATCATGGGTTGTCTCAGGATTTTTTCCTATTTTTATTAATTTTATTTAGTTATTTTTGTATTTTTTTTATTTATTTTTTACTAGCCCAGAAACCTTGCTCTAGAGACCGAACATGAAACTTTTCCAAGCCACTTCAGACATCCACGTGGACAGGTATTCTTTTCCTACATTGGGAAGTTCAATATTACACACATAGGACTGCTGTTTGGTCATTTGGCATGCATGTGAAAGAGATTATGCAAGCTATTGGCATGAATGTTGACAGCATTACATTTGCTGAGCATGATAGTCCTCCAGTGATGTTTGTATTCTCTGTTTGTTAAGGCTTAAGTGCTGGAAGGACGTTATTTTGGAGGTTTAATGGAATATTTACAACACTAGAAAAGGATTAAAAACTAATTTTAATGCCTCCAATATTTCCTCTCAGTCACTGAGACATCTTCAAGGATTACAAATAACTCTTGTAACACACACACACACACACACAATACCAAATGAAACACTTGGGTGACTCTAAAGTCCTATCTAGATGGTGCCCCTTCTATGGGCATTTGTAAGTGGCCTGGGATGTAAAGTGGGACCTCTGACAATTATTGTTTCCCAAATTTTAGAAAGTTTTATGCATCCATATTTATTTGAATTCTGTTGATTTCTGAGTAATGCTGCAGAGTCTAAAAACAGTCTTTCCTTTTTGAATTTACTATGGTGGAGCATGTGGTTTTCTTCCAGGAGATCCTGTGTGTTGTATCCAATACATGCTCTGCAAGGCCAAATTGACTATAGTTGTGATTGCAGATGTTTGATTTTGTGTTCTTCTAAATGGAAGGTTGCTGATCTACCTGTCTGTCTGAAGTAAACCAGCTTAAAGGAACAGGGTACTTTTTATACTCCAGGCATTGAGAGAGGAGGGAGCCGATGTTTGGTAGGATGGATAAGAGTAGCAAGTTTCTGGTGGGGCTTAAAAGCTGTGTAGAGGTTGTAATTTTTAAATCACCTGGCTAATTTTTCTTATGTGCCACAGATGTAGCAGATGATGATGGCATTTCTGAAATCCTTCTGAAGCGATGGGGGAGGAACTGATTTTTTTAATTCTGTAATCACTGTAGCCATTGGAAAGAAAGGTGTTGTATATGTGGTTGAGTTTAGTTGAAAGAGAGGTTCCACTGGAACAAAAATTATGGGCTCTATTGGTTAGAGTTTTAATAATGTCATACTGTTGAGAGGGGGAGGGGGGGAGAGTTTGTGAATGTATCTGCCTGTGTGAGTGGGTTTTTTATATGCAGTGAAGGAAAGATTACGATTAGGAAGGCATGTTACTAAGGTGTCTAGGAAGGGTAAACTATTATTATTTTTGGAAATAATAATAGTTTAATAAATATTAATATTTTTGGAAGGGTAAATTATTATTATTATACTGGATTCTTGAATGTAGACTATTGAGGTGATTGAGGAAGGAGTCTAATGTGTCTGAGCCATGAGACCAAATAGAGAACATATCATCTATGCATCTTAGCCAGATGGAAGGTTTGAGAGGGGCTGAGTCTCTGGCTTGTTTTTCAAAATTTTCCATGTAAAAATTGGTGAGAGGGGGACCCTAGCAGTTCCTCCCCCTCTGTTTATAAATTTTATTCTTCGAAGAAAAATAACCAGAATTGACGGCAAAGAAAAAGAGATCTAAGATATAGAAGGAAAAACGTTTTTTAAGAGTGTTAAGGTATCACTTAAAGGAATATTGGTAAACAGTGAAGTGATGTCAAAGCTTACAAATATATCTGTATTATTTAAAGTTAGATTTTCATCTTTTTTTGAAAATTAAATGCAATTTAAATTGTGTAGTTGACAAAAAGAAGTTTATGAAAGAAGAATAAGTACACTCAATGGACAGAACATTAGAGATACCTATCTGATAGTATGTTGGTCCTCTTCTTCCGTGTAACAGCCTGTACTCTCCAAGGCTTTGACTCCATCAGATGTCAGAAGGTTGCCGGAGGTAATTCCAGCCATGCCCGTTGCCCACAACTACACCTTAGATGTTGGTCTTGGATACATGTGATCTCATGTCTCACTCAATGGCATCCCAGAGAGATTTGATCAGGTTTAAATTCAGGGACCTTGGGAGCCACAGGATGGTCTCAAACTCAGATGAGTGTTCCTCAAACCATGTCTGGGTGGTTGCGGCCTGGTGGGGTTGTGCAGTGTCAGGCACATTGTCTTGCAAACAGACCATTGGCTGCAGGATGCACGAAGGCCATGAAATTGTGTAGGTGATCAGCCAGTACATTCTGGTAGCTCGTAGCATTTAAGGACCTAGTGTGTGACATGAGAAGACTCCCCAAACTGTTACAGAGTAACCAACTCCTTGAACAGAGCTGACCTGGCATGATGGGCCATGGCCTCATGCTGTCGATCCATCAGCTCAGTACAATTGATAATGGGATTCATTAGACCACACGACTCTGGTCCACTCTGCACGGGTCCCATTTTGATGGTCCTGATACCAGGTGAGGCGCAATACCTGATGACAACAGTGGTACATAATTAGGATGTTGGCTCCTGTAACGCATGGTATGCGGGGTACACTGTACCATTCACTCATTGATGCTGCTTGGATCTCCAACATTGAAACTGGATATGATTTGCTGCTGTTGTCCAGTATTTGGTCTGCATGAGCCTGGACAAGATACGACCTCAGTCATCAGTGGAATGTGGTCAGCCACCACTTGCTTGCTGGGTGCTGGTACATCCGTTGATAGTATACTCCTGGTAGACCCTTGATATGTTTGCCCTCGAGAATCCTAGGGTTCTCACCGTTTGGGCAATAGAATGATCCATCTGTCTTGCACTGATAATACATCAATGATCAAAATCGCTAAGATTGCCACATTTATTCATGTTTGTCGATTGCAACACTGTTGAGAAGTCCCGATGTCTGCCTATTTGCCATCTGCATTTGGTTTGGGTACATTTTACTCTGTGCTGGGGATGTTAGTGTCAACCTTCCCATCACCCTTATCACTAATTTTTGTCCATCAAGTGTATATTTCTTATCCAAATATGAGTGGATAACAGTTTCCTTTGTGTGTTCTTGTCCATTTGCTGTTGTAAACATTCTATATTAACACGTTCATTGTCAAGCTGAAAATTGGAATTTCGTGTGGTGGCCAAATTTTTTTTACTTGATAGCGACGTCCACGCGATAACGCATGATCGGCCGCTTGGCGAGAACTCGCATCACGCGATAGCACGTGATTGGCAATGAACGTGTTAAGAAGCTAATGTTTCACGTTCCAAGCAAAAGTATATTTCAAGCACATCTTTCTTTTGTGAATTTGAGCTATTTGCGATAGTTTTGTTATATGAGTACATAGTATAAAGAATAAACAAATAATTTTTTATGTTATGTACACATATAACAAAACTATAGAGAATAAACAAATTATGCTTTATTGAATTAGAAATACTGGTTTCATGAGCTGATGGATCCATTTCAAAAGGATCTTGTTAATGTTACAATAAAAGTTAAAAAAAAAAAAAAAAACACTAGTGAGGTTAACATAACTTCAGGCAGTGAAAGGTTACAGCAGATAAAAGAAAATTAACTCAACAACGAATTAATATTGCAAAGTTTGATCTTAATTTTGAGGTGTCAAGCTTTAGAGGTCTTTTTGTATTTGTGGTGGTTTTGATAAACTTTATTTTTGCTGATAGAATTTCATGATTAGAATCCATATTTATTTTTTAAGGTCTTTGCATTTTAGTAAGATGTCCAGTTTTTGTTTATCAAGATATAATCAGTATGGTTTTTAATTTTCCCATCAGGCGAGGTTCGTATATATTTGTGATTGTCTCTGTGAAAAAGTAGTGTTTGTAATCACAATCCTATTGTCTTACAAAATTAGGACTCTAGTGCCTCTTTCATCAAATCCCCAATTTTCCCATTACTTCTTCCATGTTTTTAGAATGCTTGCCTATTTGTGCACTGAAGTGTCCTGTTACTACCAGCATGTCTTATCTGCTAGCAGTATCAGTTTCTATTTATAGATTTGAGAGAAATTCCTCATATTCATCATCTTCACGAGTGATCTGGTACATAAATTTCTATTATTTTAATATGTGTGTTTCTTCTTTTGTCTTTAATCTTAGTCAGATTAATCTTAAAGATATTGGGATAATTTCTGTTCTTGAATTTAAAAGATGATTTTTTTTTAGTATGATTGCTGTTCCTTCTCTGTGTACTCCATGTTTTCTTCATGAGTAAAATATTCTTGCAATTTGGATGTTAATATATCCTTCATTTCCTCATCTGTCCAATGGGTTTTTGACATACCTGCTGTATTCCACTTAATTTTTTAACATTCTTCATCTAACAGTTTATTTTCTAGTTTTAAATAATGTTCTGACATTAATTGTTGATATATTTGTGATGTTCTCTGCTGACCAATTCACATACTTATCTCACTTTAAGCAGTCTTTCGAAAGATATGTTGTTTTTCCAAAATGTGATAATACATCCTGTGACTTCTGTTCACAGTAGTTTGAATATTGTAGGCAGCTTGCCATTCCTATTCTGCAGAGACGATTAAGGATATATATTGTTAGCAACTTGGGAGAAAGGGCAGACAAAAAAACAAAATAAAATTTTCATTTGGCAAGGAAAATTATACAAACAGATAGAGGGAATAGTTCTCGACTTTCTCCACCCCTGGCCAACTTCCTCATGGAGACCTCTGAAGAGAAAGCCTTAAACTCTGCCCCACATTAAAACCACAGTTTGGATATGCTACATAAATGATATGTTCTCCATTTGGCCCCGTGGGGTGGATATGCTCGACATTTTGTAAACAATCAACATCCCAGGATCCAGTTTACTTTAGAAAAGGAAAATAACAACAATCTCTCCTTCCTAGATACTCTGATTACATACCAGCCTGATGGTGGATCCATGGCATTCTTTTTTTACAGAAAACTAACACAAACTGGTAGGTACATTCACCTTCAGTCAACCCCTCCTCTCAACAATATAAAACTCTAAATAGCAGGACAAAATTAATCAGTTCTGATAGCATTGCCCTAACTATTGAACTTGACCACATTCTCAATGATTTCTTAGCCAATGGCTACAACACCACACAAATCCACAAAATATTAAAACCTCATAACCACAATCTCCCTCATTTCCCCCTCCTTTCGGAGCAGAGATTACACAAAATCTATCACCATTCCGTATATCTGGGGCACATCTAAAAAATTAACAACAAACCTGAAGAAATACAACCTTACAACAACCACTTACAGACCACAAAAAAATTGGCATCCCTTATCTGCTCTACCAAAGACCAGCCACATTCCCTAGACCTACCAGGTGTAAGTCTAGGGAATGTATTACTTCTGGTTCCACCATTACAACCAATTTGGGCTTGCTGACCATATTTTGGATACTCACCAGAGGATATGTTGGAAGAAGGCCACTCTGTTGCATTGTATCAAATACAGATACAAGAGGTTATTCCTGGAATTTGCCTCAGCCTCAACAAATTCAGGTGCATGAAACTGTGCCAAATTTGGGAAGCACTCATCCTCAGATCTTCAGCCTAATGGCCAAACCCACCCAATTTTACCCACTAACTGGCACCATTTAGAATTCTAGAGTCACTTTCATTGCCTTTCTTCAGTCTTGTTTACCTAGTGTTGGTGCCTGCATGCATATATCATTGTTCTATGATCCCTGATGATGACAATATAACATTGCTGAAATATCAGAAGTATCAATTCAAGTTTAATATACTTTTAAAAAAAAAGTTATGAATGACCAGTGAATAAGCCTTTCTACCAGAATTATGTGACATACTGTATTAAATAAAAGATCTGTTCTTTGGTGTTTCAAATAAAATGACTTGAAGAACTCTGAATTAATTTGAATATTTTTCGAAATTTCAAATATTGAAAATATTTTAAAAATCTTTTCAAGTATTTTTATGCAGTTCAGCATTATCCTGATTAAAAGTTTTTGTATGAAACAGCAAGATGCACTGATGATAATACAGATATCCTTTTGATGAACTTTGACATTGCTGACTTCCAAATTCATGATGATAATGTAAACAAAGTGCTTGAACATTTTGGGCAGGTAAGTATTATTTATGCTATAATAATATATTTAAAAATTTGTACTGTGCATGAATAATTAAAATTATTATTACAGTAGAACTCGGTTATAATGAATTCCATGGGACCGCATATATTTGTTCGTAATAACCGTTATTCGTTATATCCAAGAAGGTCATAATTTGAGTGAATTAAAACTGTTTTCAGATTTTTCTCAGCATAGGTATATTGGGTAACATAAATACATATGTGCATACATACATATAAAGAACAAAAATTTATTTTTAAAACTTCACATTTTTACATAAAAAATCAAGTGTGCTTTGCTTTGCACAAGATGCATATTTCATACATTTGAAATTATTATTATTATTATTATTACGGGCAACTCCAGGGAGTCCTTAGACTCATTGAAGGAGGCCCCAAATCATTTTCATCACAACTATTCGACATTCATACAGTATCTATCATACCCTGCCTTAAACTCATTCACTGTTACAGCATCCACCACAGACTCTGGCAGCCCATTCCACTCATTCATCACTCTAAAAGTAGAGAGCCCAGCTCTAACACCATTACTAACCACGCTTTTGCCCAGTTTCCATGGATGTACCCTAGTCCTCCCACAACCAGCCCTGTTCTCAAAAAATATCTTCAGAATTAATTTTATGGAAACCCTTCAGTAATTTGAATGTCTCAATCATATCTCCCCTCCTCCACCTATCAACCAATTTTTGCAACCCACAAATTCTCAACCTGTTCTCATAAGGTTCATTCCACAGACCTGCTATCATCTTGGTCACTCGCCTCTGGATCCTCTCAACCTCCTCCCCATCAAGAAGAAACCTAGGTGACCAAATCTGGGCACAGTAGTCGAGATGGGGTCTTATCAAGGCTCGATACAGAGGAAACAATAACCTACTTGTCAACGTATTCTTCAGCAACCAAGTGATTTGATGAGCTGATTTGGCCACTTTTGCAATGTGCCCCCTAAAATTCAACTCCTTATCCACCAACACTCCTAAATCTCGTGCCTCATCAATTTCCTAGAGTACAGTTCCACCAAAGTAGTAAACTGCAGCTAATCTTTTCACTCCAAAATGTACAACCTTACATTTTGCCACATTAAATTGACATCCATTCTCCTTAGCCCAGACCACCATTCTATCCAAATCATCCTGCAAAATTTTGACATCATCTGCATTCACTATTCCCTACCCAACTTTGCATTATCTGCAAACAAATGAACTGTTCCCCTCAGATCCTTTCCTATATCATTAATGAACAAATTAAACAGCAGTGGTCCAAGAACAGATCCTTGTGGCACACCACTAGTCACAGGCTGTCTTGTGGACTCTACTCCTGAATAAACCCCTCTCTGATATCTCTCCGTCAACCACCCTCCTATCCATTTAGCCAATCCTATATCCATCCCCATATGCTGCATTTTACTGATTAGAATTCTATGTGGTATCCCGTCAAAGGCCTTAGCAAGGTCCAGTAGAATCACTGTAAACCCATTACCCTTATCCAGTTCAACCGTCACTGTGTTATAATACGTGAGCAAGTTACTGAGGCATGACCTAACCTTCACAAAACCATGCTGTCTCCGATACAGGATCCTATTTTCATCTATCCAATCTTGTATTTTCCTCTTGACTATTTTCTCCAAGACCTTGATAACGATTCCTGTTATGCTGATTGGCCGGTAATTTTCAACAGCAGCCTTGGAACCACCTTTATGCAGTGGAACTATTTTCCCCTCTTTCCACCCCCTTGGGACTGACCCAGACACAAGGCTCAAATTAAACAAAATGGTCAAGGGCACTGACAATTCTTTAGCTGCTTCACGTATGACACGAGCTGGTATATATACCATCCAATCCCACAGATGTATTGACATTGAGGTTCTGTAATAGACTATTTACCTCTACTTCATTCATCACAATTTTGTATAAGCTGTTGGTTCATTCATTTCTGCAATATCACCACCTGGATAATATACTCTTGCAAAGTGCTCGCTCAGTAATTCCACTATATCGACTGATTCGGTTACCTCCCTACCCTCAGCATTTTTTAAAATCATTTTACCATGAACATTGTTCCTTATACCATTAAGATGCTTGAATGTGTACTCTGAACTTACAGATCGTGATTCCATAAATCTTGTTAAAATATGTAAAGCACTTTCTTCTTCACACCAGGTAACAATTTTCTCATCATTGCTATTTTCTTCCTCGGAGTAACTATTATCTTCTTCTGGTGTATGAGAGATTTGTTTTAAGATGTCAGCATCTGTCGGTATACCCGAAGTTGCGGCGCCATTACCAATGTCTATAAAATTATCAATCTCTGTGCACATTTCAAAATTGTTCAAGTTTCGCGCTTTTAACCACGCTGATAACCCCTAAGTTATCCTCTTCATCTTCTTCAGATTCGCACTCGTATTCCGCAAGACCAGCTTTCTTAAAACAGTTTTGTATCGTAGACGATGACACCAAATTTCAAGCATCACTCATTAAACGTATTGCGTGAAGTACACTGATCTTCAAATCATAAGCATAAGCATTTTCTGCGGATTTTTCTCTGCATTCTATCAGTTCCAAGACTAACAGACGACGAAAATGGGATTTAAAACATCTAATTACGCCTTGATCAAGTGGTTGCAAGACAGATGTCACATTCGGTGGCAAAAACAAAAGTTTTTTGTTTGTTAAATTAGCCACTACAAGATGGGCAGGACAGTTGTCTATCAATAAGAAAGTTTTCCGGTTTTCACTGTGAAGATTTTTATCCCACTTGCTAATTTCATTTTCGAAAATTGAAGATGTCATCCAGGCCTTCTTATTCGCTGTATAATCAACGGGAAGTTTCTTTATGTTTTTAAAGCATCTAGGTTTTGCCGATTTTCCAATTACAAGAAGCTTTCTTTTATCGCTCATGTTCGCACAAACTAAAACTGTGAGTCTATTTTTGATAAGTTTTCCTGCCAATGCACTTTTCGTTTTTAAATTGAAAAGTTTTATCGGGCGTTAAATTATAAAAAACTCCTGCTTCGTCTGCATTATAAATGTTGTTGTATCCATACCTTCGTTTGATGTCCGGCCATACATTCTTGATCCAGTCGGAAACAACGTTTTTGTCAATGGACGACGCCTCGCCACTTACTTTTGCGTAGACAATATTGTTTCTGTTCTTAAAGCAATCAATCCACCCATTGTTGCATTTAAAATCGCTATAACCAAGTTGAACAGCAAATTTTTCGGCTTGAACTTTCAAAATTGGTCCGCTAATAGGTAACCCAGCGGTTCTTTGCACTTTAAACTACGAAAGAAGTGCCTCGTCAACGTCACTTTTATTACACTTTTTAAGTTTTTCACACTTTGATAAATTGTTTTCAAAAGCTTTCAGAGTCAACTCGCGATTCTTCCAAATTGTTGATATTGTAGATGGGGAGGACAAACCATACATCTTTGCTACTGTCAGATTTGATTGGCCACTTTCCACCTCCCATATAATTTCTACTTTTTCAGAAACCGATAAAATTTTCCGTTTGACTCCTGACATTTTTCCACAACCAGAAAATGCGTACGTACAAAATGTCAGTAAAGGAACGACTAACATGTATTATTTGTTCGTTATTCCCGTTAAACGAATTCGTAATAAACATGAAATACGTGCATTAAATCAAAAGTAATTCAAATATACCTTCAAAATTATTCATTATAAACGTGAATTCGCTGTAACCTGATCGTTATAACCGAGTTCTACTGTATATAATATTTCCATGAAGCTTGCTCATCACAGAAGGCTCACACAAACCATTATTTACACACTGCCTATCATACTTCTTCTTAAAGTCATTCACTGACAAGATACTCATGACTACCTCAGGCAGCACCCATTCTTTCACTCATTCATCAATCTCCAGCAGCAAACAAATCTATTTTCAAATCATTGCTACTATACATAAACTTTCAGTGTTGACCCTTGCTCCTGTTTTATGTATCAATTTTTTTTTCTGCATTTATCCTATAAAAACTGTTTAGTAACTTTAGTATATTTCTGTCAAATTAAAATCCAACTTTTCTGACCTGTAAACCTTTACATTGTCCTCATAGGATGCATTCTACAGGCCTAATCATGATGTTGTTCAATCGTAATCCAACTTTTCTAACTGTAATCCAACTCTTTACAGTTTCCTCATCTGGTGCATTCAACAGTACTCTCACTATCTTGTTCAGTTTGTCTGTCAATCTCCACCATCTCCTCATTCTCAAGAAATTCAGGTAACCAAATTTGCACAGTGTAGTCCAGATGGTTATATGAATGCCTTATAAAAAGGGATAATAACTTCCTTGTCTATACTTGTCAGTGCATTTTTCAGTATTCAGGCAGTCTTTTGAGATATTTTCCACTGTTGCAAATGGCTTCCAAATTACAGCCCTCTGTCTCCATCATCATGTCTACAGTTTGTCTCAAAGTACATAGCCTTATATTTGTCACATGATCTTGCAGAATATCGAGACATCACTTTATTAATTATTGCCTCCTCAGTTTAGCATCAGCAGCAAATGTCTTGATCCTATCTTCCCATAGTCAATACACACACACACACACACACACACACGCACACACACATATATACATACAGTCATCCCTCGGGGTTCCGTTCCATCCAGCAGGATGTAAGTCGATACATTAAATCAACAGAGTTATAGGAGTTAGGGACTTAACAGTAATAAGTATACTGTCATTTTAATTTTTATACCTTACTATAAAACTATACTGTGCATTACTGCCACTATAAAACAGCAGAATAATCACCCAAATTTTCATCCGCAATCACATCTTCGTTACCTCCCCTTATGTGAAAGACCTGGCTGCGGCTCTTCTGGTGTAACTTTTGTTTTTTTTTCCTTGATGAAAATGTCTGGTGTGCTTTGCTTATTTCTCTTCTTCTTTTTCATCATAAAATTGTTTATAGCAAGCAAACATATCATGTACTTTCCTTTCTACTAATAAGTAGGGTTCAACATTGAGGTCCATGTCTTCAACCATTTTGAGAACATCGCTAACTGCAGAGAACATTTCTGCAAGACCCTTCACTGTTAATTGTTTAACTACCTCTTCTTGTTTCTCTTTTTCTTCCTTTTTTCAATTCTTCCTCTTCTGCTACATGTTGTTCCTCCAATTCGACCAATTCTTCATAGGTCAACTCTTCAGTGGCATTTTCAATGAGTTGAACTATGCCATCATCATTACTTAGGCCAACTATTTGTTCACTCAATTTGCAAAAGGTCTTCATTTTTTTCAAAACTTCCAAAATTGTGCCACTTATACATCGAGAGATCACTTTGTCCCAAACTACAGTAATATTTTTAATAGCATGATAAATATTGAATGTTGACCAGAATTGCATGAGAGTCTGGTCGCTTCCTTCAGTAGCAGAAATGGCTTGTGAAAAAGTTCTCCATAGATAATAAGCCTTAAACATTACAAGAACTCCATGATCCATCTGTTGGATCAATGATGTAGTGTTTGGGAGGAGAAACATGACCTTGAACTTGGTGAAGATCACTGATATAAGACGGATGACCCGGAGTATTATCTAGAATTAATAAAATTTTAAATTCTACGTTTTCTTTCACACAATAGCTTTCCATTTCACCCGCATAACAGTTGATTAAGGCATCCGAGAACAATTTTTGAGTCATCCATGATTTATCTCCGCTAATGAACTGGAAGGGTATGCTTCCTAATGTTTTTGAAGGCTCGTTGATTCTCATTGTGCCATATCACAAATGGTTTCAGTTTATATCCAGCCACATTACTCCCTAACAGAATCGTAACACGGACTTTAAGAGTTTTGAAACCAGTCATAGATTTTAGCTTTTTGTGGATGAATTGTCTGCTCGGGCATTTTTCTTTTTCCAAAACAAGGAGGTCTCATCCATATTAAATATTTGCTATTGGCAAATAATTTTCCTCCATAATAATTTTATCCAATTTCTCCACAAACTCCTTGACAGCCTTCTCATCGTAACTTGTAGATTCACCATTCATTTTCACATTATTCATGGCAAAACGCTGCTTGAACCGACTGGAAGAAGCATTGAATTCATATTAATGGTCCTGCTTTCTACTTCAACATGTTGAAGAGACGTAGTGCCTTAGTGCTAAAAGGTATGCGCTTTTGGTTCAAGTCCTCTATGGAAGTAGCTTTTCCAATCAATAGGACCTTGTCGTTGAACTTGCAACTTCATTTCGAAGTTGCAAGTTCAACGACATTCAACGATTAATTGCTCGCCTCTTCTTCTGTGATTCTTCACTAGATTTTTCAAACACAAAATCAACAGAGGAACTGTTGAAGCCACGTGCCGACTGCTGAGGGAGGTTGCCGCTGAATGTGCTGTTGTCACTGCATTGTTGCTAAATAAAAACCTTTTTACTTTATGCTCGCTTGCGTCTTGTTTGAATATATAGTCGAGAATGTTATTTATTCCATTATGGGATCACGGACATAACTCGAACGGACGTAAGTCGAGGGATGACTATATATATATATATATATATATATATATATATATATATATATATATATATATATATATTTGAAAAAAATAGATTTAATGACTCCAAGCGTGGTCTTGGAGTTATTAAATCTATTTTTTTCAAATGTATAACAACCGAGTAAAAGCTGATCGCCATATATATATATATATATATATATATATATTTATATTGCCCCATTCACAAAAGATTATTTGCAATTATAGTATATTGGATACTGTGGGTGAGCTAAAGATATTTGTTTCTGTTTTTTAATCAATTTTATGTATATTTTTTGTATTTTTAATTTACTTATTTTTACGTAGTTTAGAAACCCTGATCTAGAGACCAAACATGGAATTTTTTCAAGCCACTTCAGGCCTCCATTAAGCAGGTAATATGTTTCACACCACTCTGCTTGTTTCTTTCTCTTTACTCGTTTCTTTCCTTTATCCAACTCAGCTATCAGTTTATCATAGAAGCAAAGTAAAGGAAACATCTATTCTTTGAAATCCCATTTGGCTGAAATGTTTTACTTGTTCTATAGGTTCTCCATTTACAATCTAGTTGATATTTTCATTGTCTTTGACTTGTTATTGCTGACCTTCATACCAAATCTATTACAACAGTTATTCAATTTAGTCAGGGAATCTTGCAGACTTGTACCAGATTTATTTAAAAGTATAACGACATCTGCATAAAGTAAAGAGCTGAGATTAACATCTCCAATTTTGATATCAGGTTTAAAACCACTTTCCTTCATAATGTGATCCATATAGATAATGAATAACAGAGGGGATAATGTACATCCTTGTCTCACACCAGATTTAGCATTAAACCATCTTCCTGTACTTCCTTCAATTCTAACTGCTGACTTACAACTCAAATAAAGACTAAGTATTGCTTGATATAATGCCCCATTGACACCATATAACTGTAGCATCTTGAATAGCTTTTCTCTTGGCACCTTGTCGTATGCCTTTTCCAGATCTACAAAACTTAAATCTAGATTACATAAACATAATGGATATTAGATCCAACATTATTTCAAAGCCGAATGTAAAAATTATGAAAATCTCATAAGGTAAGTTGACCAGAGAGCTTCCAGGAATACACTTCCCGGCATTCACGTGGCAACTTGTTAATGCCAGGGAGTGTATTCCCATAAGCTCTCTTGTCAACTTACCTTACAAAACTTTCATGGTTTCTATATTCAGCTTTGAAATAATGCCGGATCTAATATCCATTTTGCTTATGTAATTTTGCATTGCTCAACTGAAGCCTTTTGGCCCTTTATTTTTGTAATTAAATACAGATCTTTGTTATATTCATATGATTTCTCAACTATTTGTCTTAAAGTGAAAATTTGATCCCGACACTTCTATTTGGCCTGAATCTAGCTTGTTCTTCACCAAGCTTCCCTTCCATAATCCTCCTCAACCGTTTCTTATATACTTGAATAAATCTTACAAAGAACACTCAGTAGAAAAATACCTCTGTAATTCTCACATTCAGATTTATTTCCCTTTTTATATAAGGGTGCTATGAGAGCTCTACTCCAATCATCTGGAATTTGTTCCTATGTCCAGGTCTTCTGAACTGGAGTGCATCCACTGCAAAACATTTATTGTTTAACCTTTATATCAATGACATTGTCAGTGGATTGCAGGAGGATATTCAGTTGTTTGCAGATAATGTGAAGCTGGGAAGGGTTATTAGTAATAGTGCAGATGTGGTAGTCCTGCAAGAGGATTTGAATAAGCTAGACAGATGGGCAAATGAATTGGGGCTTTCGGTTTAATGCAGCAAAATGTATCTTGAGGTTTGGGACCCATCGATGGGATGCTGCATACTCTATTCGAAGAGCTATACTGGAGGAAGTAGGGGAGACAAGAGATCTGGGGTTGATGATTGATAGAAACATGAAATTCAGGGGGCATATTGCAAAGGTGGTGAAGATAACACAGAGGATTGCTGCAATAATGAGAAGGACACTGACCTGCAGAGATAAAAGAGTTATCATTCCGTTGTATAAGACACTGATCAGATCACACTTAGATTATTGTTCTCAGATTTGGTCCCCAGGATTTGAAGGGGATAAATTAACTGTGGAAAGAGTGCAAAGGTGGATAACAAAGACAGTTTCAGGACTGTACAATGTTAGTTATGAGGGTGGACTGCAGAGTTTGGTGGATAGAAGAAGGAGAGGTGATTATGATTGAGACTTTTAAACTGTTGAGAGGTGGTTACAGGGTTGACACTGAGGAGTTCTTTCGCATGGTTGAACAGTGGGAAGAAGTGATGACAAGGGGCCATCCCTGGACGTTACAAACGGAAACTGTGAGCAAGAAGGTGAGGAGTGGTTTCTTTATAGAGGGTGGTTGAACCGTGGAATGCATTGCCTGATAAGTGGTGAGATCAAGAACGGTCAATGAGTTTAAGGAGTGGTATGATAGACTTTGTGTTTCCTAGGAAGGACCTCCCGCAATGAGTCTTTTGACCCCTCTTGGAGGGCTTAATAATAATAATAATAATTTATATCTACATATTTGAGCATTTCTGGTTGAATATCATCTACTCCAGATTTCTACATTTCAGGTTTTTGATGCCTTTTTCTACTTTAGGTATGGTTTTGTATTCCTGATTGCATGCCTGCTGAGTGTTTTTTACCACTATGCTGTCACTGATTGTTTCCTTTAGCAATTTTTTGAAGTAATTACTCCATACATCAAGGATATCTTTTTCACCAATTCCTTTTACAGCACTCTTTCCTTCATTTCTGAGATTTTTCAAGCCTCCAGAATATTTTGCCACCACTTTCTTGATATTTATTTTCTGTGTTCTTACCAGTCTTCCCATGACTTTTATTTAGCTAGTTTTACACAGTGTTTAGCTTTCTTACATTTGTCTCTGTAAGACAAATGTAAGAAAGTTCCTGGCAAATGCACAAGCTGAATTACTTGCCAGGAACATTTGATTTGCTTTCTTCATTTCCTTTACTGCCTCTTTAACTTCCTGTGTCCACATTGGAGTTCTGATTTTTTTATATTCTTGCAGACAACGTCACCACACTCTTCTCTGGCTGAATCAATCAATGTTTTCTCCAAGGTTTGATTTCCATTCTCAAACTCTTTCATTTTTTCGTGAATAATGTTTGTGTATTTTAGTCTACAGTTCACATCTGAGATCTGTTCAACTTTTATTCGCTTTAAAAGTTTCTTACATGTTCTTATTTTCAATATGAAATTTGGTTGTATCCTGCTCAAGACTAAATGGTGATCACTTCCAATTTCAATTCTTCTGTACACTCTAGTATCCTGCACCAGAGAGAAAACATCACTATAAACAATAACATAGTCAATGAGACTTTTCTTATTCCTTACCTCTTCTCTCCATGTGAATTTGTGCACATTTTTATGTTGGAACATTGTGTTAGTAATAACCACTCCATGTCTTGAGCAGCAATCCACAGATATTTGCCATTATTATTAGCTTTGCTCTTTTTTCCAAATTTTCTTAAAATATTTTGTATGTCTGACAATCATTTCTTACTCTGCTATTTAGATCCCCAACAAGGACCAATTTTTCATTGTGTCAGTTGCTTTTTCTAAAGCCTCAAAAAATTCCGCTACTTCTACCTTAGTAGAACTTTCTGTGGGACCATAGGTACAAATAAGTTGCCTTGCCCAGTTCCCCATTCTGATATTTGACCATATCACTTTACTTGATATTGCCTGCCATTCAAGAAGATTATCCTCTATTTAGTTCTGAATACTATAGCTACACCTTCTTTTTTTTGATTGTCATTGCCTGCATTTTGTGTTCATTGTTCAGAGAAATCTCAGCAGATTTTGTCTTTTTTGTTTCAGTCACCCCTATTATGTCGATTTGGTATTTATCCAATTTCTCAGCTAGCTCCATTTCTTTGCCATTCAGGCTTCTTATGTTGATAGTACTGATCTTCATCTCTGGTAATGTTGAGTTGGGATGTGTTTCAGAATTTTTTCCAGTAGCTGACTTTTTGCAGTTTGCCCTGGTTTTCTGGTAAAAACAATGGTGGCTTTGTTTAACCGGGTGACATCCCAGCTGGCATGAAATTCTGTCATGTTGTACCCTCATTTTATTTTGTAGTTTAAGCTGATAAAAATACAATTTGGTCAGCTAAATCCCAGATCGCCAGCCCAACCTCATTCGTTTAGTGTACAGGTAGATACCTAACAGAGTGCACCATGAGAAGGTGAGGATTGGATATTAGGTCAGAAGCTTGGTCAGTTCTCCACATTCCTTTAAAGGCTAAGTGGAGGTCTCCTCTCAGTTATACATCTTTGATCGATAAGCACCCCTCACCTCATAATCATTTCCATGATAAACCCCATTTCCATCATTAACATAACTACATAAACATTGTCATTCTTACATACAGATTCTAACCATTCCTCTCATCATAATTTAATTTTCCTAACTTTCTGTGTCAGCTAATAATTTCTAAAGACTCCTGATACCAAATGCATTTAAGTGTAACCCGTCCCTCTTATACAAATTCATTCTTCCCTCAAACTCACTCCTCACATCCAACAATTCCTACCATTCCTTTCTATACAAAATGTATAATTACTTATACATTCAAAACTTAAAATTCTACACGATAAATGGTAGAGTTCTATAATCACCTCTGAAATCCCTCTGAAAAAGGACCACCAAAAGTAGGAGTAGAGGAACAAAAAAAAATCATAATTTTTCCCACTTTAAAGTATTACATATACCAAACTTGAATTTATGTAATACTCAATTTATTATAGCGTCCTATGCTGTGGGCAAATATTTTCTTGCCAAAATACACTGTAGTAAAATTTCTGGTATGACAAACTCTTTCTTTTATCCATATTAGTTCATGTATAAAATTATATTTATTTAATCAATGTTGTACTTCTGGATATTGTATATCCTTTATTTACAGAATGGCAAGCTTTCAGGAAATCTGATTATGTAAATACAGTTCATTTTGAATAAAAAAAGAAACTGATACCAAAAATATGACAGAAAATAGTATATAAAAAGAACAACAATTTAAATTTGATTTTAATGAAATTCAAGGATTGATAAATTATCAATTAATTACAAAAAAAGCAGTCATGATTTGAAAATTCAGCTGTAATTTTTTATAAATTTATTTTGTTTAATTTTTTCCCAAACTATTACAGGGTGTTCGGGATAAATTTGACATATTTATAATTAATTATATTTTTCCGTAAGTTACATGTATTAACACACACTTCTCTTCATTTAAAAGTTTGGACCCTTCTTCATTCATATACAAGATGTCAGAAAGGATGGATAGCTGGAACCCACCTGAATCATGGAAGAGAATAACTTGTATCATGATGATTCGTGCCCGCCATCAAAATAAGGATATTACGACTGCTGCCCAATGCTTCCTGAATACAGTAAAAACAATCAGGCATGAACTAGAGACTTGCAATGGTGACTACGAGGATGTAGCAAGAAGAAAGATCCCTAGCAGACGATCTGATTGCGTTCGTACAGCAGAATTCCTCGCAAATCTGCAGGAACAGGTGTTGAAGAACCGTGGCATTGGAATTCGGGCTTTGTTCGTGGAGTTGCTAACTGTAGTCAAGCCCTGGATAACAAGGGTAGCCAATGGTAGGCCGTATGTATGGCAGCAGGATTCGGCCCCTTGCCACACCTCTGGGAAAAGTCAAAAATGGTTGTCTGAAAATTTCTACGACTTCACCAGTCCAAATGTTTGGCCTCCAAACTCCCCAGACCTTAACCCCATGGATTATTTTGTATGGGGCGCAGTTGAAAAAGACACCAATCGCACTTCCAGTAATACAAAAGCCCAGTTAATGGATAAAATTAAAACAGTTTTTGCGGCCCTTCCCAGGGAGACTGTAGCATCAGCTTGTTCGAGGTTCCGAAGCAGAATTGAAGCTGTGATCGATGCTAATGGTGGTTATTTTGAGTAAATCTTGTTGATAGTATTGTAATTAACTCTGCCTGTAATGTTTTTTTGTCAATTCATTAAATTTAATAGATACAAAGAAGATTTTCTTTTTCCTTACGAAACTGTCAAATTTATCCCGAACACCCTGTATGTTAATGACTAATGTATATATGTATTTTTGGCAGATTGATATCCTTGTAAATAATGCAGGCCGTTCCCAGCGAGCAGAATTCAAGAACATTGAAATAGATGCAGATCAGACTATGTTCAATATCAACGTTTTTGGATCAGTTAATTTAACTAGGAAAGTTTTAAAACACTTTATTAGTAGAGGATCTGGTCATGTTGTTGTCACTAGTAGTATTGCTGGTAAAATGGGTAAGTTATAATTTTTGAGGTGTCCCTAGATATATATATATATATATATATATATTTATTTATTTAGATAAAGATTATGTCTGGATTATGGGATTTAGATTATGAGGACAGATTGCGAGTATGTGGATTGCAGACTCTGGTTAATAGAAGAAAGAGGAGTGATATGATAGAGGTCTATAAACTTTTGAATGGGTGTTATATCATTTCAAATGATAAAATTTTTCGTTATATGGAAAGCGGGGAAAGAATATGGGGACATCCATGGAAGTGAAGGTTGTTCTCAGTCAAGAAAGGGGGTAAGGGAACTAGGTTTTTCTCCCGGAGAGCAGTGAGTGAGTGGAATAATTTGCCCATAGGGGTAGTGAGTGCATCTAGTGTAAATGAATTTAAGGGAAGGTATGATAGCTGGGTTGGGTAATTTATTGTCTCCCTCAATGAGTCCTTGACTCGCTGGAGGTCTTAGATAATAATAATAATAATAATAATAATAATAATAATATATGTATGTATGGGCAGAGCTTAAAAATGCACTCATCTGCATGTCTATGACAAGTGAGAATTTTTAGTTTATGAGCGAAAAAATCAGAAGAGCAGTTTCAGTTTAATCATAAGTTTTATTTAAATAATACTGATTACATTTCATATTTTATGTTGTAAATAGCAGAGTATTTAGACTTATGTGCTAGTTTTTAAACTCATTATTAGGTTTAAGGAAATAAATATAATACAGAGAAACAATTGAAACATGCTCTTCATACTGTCATTCTCAAACCTTCTATCTGGCTAAGATATATTGATGATGTGTTCTCTATTTGGCCACATGGCTCAGATGCGAGACTTCACCACCTTCTCCACCTCAACAGCCAGCACTGCAAAATCCAATTCATTATAGAAAAATAAAATAATAATAATCATACCTTTTCTAGATACTAGCCTTCTGAATGGCACCCTTTCTTTCTTTCTCGGTTTACAGAAAATCTATCCATACAGGTAGATGCACATACATACCTAAAATCCCCCCCCCCCAACAATATGGTGTTATCAAAACCCTTGTCAGCAGAGCCTTCTATCTCTGTTATACCCAGGATTCCTTTAAGTTGAACTCTCCTTTATTTGCCAGACCTTCCTGTCCAGTGGTTACAGTGCCAAAAAGAAACAAAATAGTTGTTCTTCTCATCACCTCACATTCTTCTCAACATGCAGATTGCAGTAATTCTATTACTCTTTCATATATTCAAGAAACCTCAGAAAAAATAGCTATAACTCAAGAAATATAATCTCCATACTGCTCACCTATGGATCCACCTCCCTCTCTGTGCCAGTTGTTCACAAGGTTCCTTGTTCTTGCAGATTATCTTATTATGGTTAGACAGGAAGATCTGACTAGAAGAACACAAGAAATGAATATGTTCAAAACTGTGTTCAGTTGGGTCTAGCTGACCCTGTTTTGGATGCCTTGCACAGAATCATATGAAAAAAAAAAATAACTGTGCTTTACTGCAACAAATATAAACTTGAAAGACTTTTCTTAGAATCAGCAGCAGATATGAAAAACCAACCTAATCTTAATAAATGTGGTTGTGTTAAACTTCCCAAGATTTGGGAAACTTTAATTCTTAGGCTTCCTCCACAACTGCTAAGGCTAGTCAACAGCATTCATAGAGAGCACCCTTGTAGGACTTGAAGCTTTTAGCCTTTTTTTCCATTTATTGGTTTGAGTGTTTTTGTGTGTGATTTTACAATTTTAAGATTATCCTGATGATATCTTTTCAACAGATAAGAGCCGCTAAACTTGTATTTAATTTGTTTCTCTGTGTTGTATTCATTCTATTAAACCTAATATAATGAGTATGTTGTATGACTAATTTTTTGTGTGTGCTTACATTACCTTACTTATGGCATCTCTATGGGGGGGGGGGGAATGGTGGTCATTACAGATGATTTTGTTGATTTGCACTAATTTTGTCATAATGAAATATGACCAATGTGAGGATATGAAACGCATGCATCATTTTATCTTTAAGACAGCACTCATACTTTCAGATAACCAATTAATCACAATAAGATAACCTAAAATAGATATGCAGTGGCCAGTGGTAATTAGCTTTATTTCTTACTGTGATGGTATATGCAGAATTTGACAATTAATAGTGGATATTAAAACTTGGAAATCTGAGAAAGAAATATTTATTTGTCCAAATATTTCTTATATTGTTTCTAACCTAAATGCATTTTGCTTGTGTTTGGAGTTGCCAGCATATCACATCTTTCCCTGTCCATCTAATGATGTTTTAAGCCATTCAGAAATACACTAATTTAGTTATATGTATAGACCTAATGACTTTATTTTATTGAATGTGTTTGTGATACTGATTGTTTCAATATTTGATTTTATGGCATTGAAGAAATTGTTTGATTTTTTCCATAAAATAATTCAATGCAAATTATAAGTATTAGAAGTTAAAAATATGGATCATTAACAAAAAAAAAATAATAATAAAGATTCAAAATGTGAATTTTTGTTTCACAGACTGACAAAATCATTAATATATAAGGAGTTAACATATTTGGGAATATATGTTGCAATAGTTATACAGGATTATTAGCTATAGCATGGACAAACACAATTGCAAAAAGGCATACATATGAAGGAAGACAAATGTCTGGACGACCAAAGAGAAGATGAAATGATGATCTAGTGGATATTATTACTATTATTAAACAAGACCTCATGGAGTCAAAGACTCATCTAGGAGATCCGTTTATCTCACACACATCTCATCATACCGTGTCTTAAACACTTTCAAACTCCTTGCAGACACCACACTCTCAGGCAAGGCATTCTAATCACTCAAATCACTCACAACTCTGCACGAAAAAAACCTGCCTCTCACTCCCCTACTCACACCCTCTTTATACAGTTTCCAGGATGACCTCTGGTTCTCCCCTGATCTCCCATTCCCTGTAGAACTTCTCCACCATTGATCCTATAACAACCCCTTACCAACTTGTAGGTCTCTATCATATCTCCCCTCTTCATTCTCTCCACTAGACTCTGCAAATTACATCTTTTCAATCTTTCCTCATACTCGACATTCCAGAGGTCAGAAACTACCTTAGTCAGTCGCCTTTGAACCCTTTCCAACATCTCTTCATCGTTCTGAAAACCAGGTAACCAAATCTGGGCACAGTAGTCCATGTGTGGCCTAATCAAAGCCTTATACAATGGAACAAGAATCTCCCTACTTCTACACATCAGTGTCCTCTGCATCATTCCCAGAAGTCTTTGTGTTGTCTTCACAATTTTGGTGATGTGTCCCCTAAATTTTGGATCCTTATCCACTATCACCCCCAGATCTCTTATTTCCTCTACTTCCAATAATATATTCTCACCAAGCATAAATTCTGCATCCCATCTTTGTTTTCCAAATTTTAAAACCTTACATTTTGCAACATTGAACTCACCATCCCCATTTCTGTGCCCAATCACTCAATTTATTCAACTCTTCTTGTAAGGTCACAACATCTTCACTACTCTTTGTGGTTCGTCCCAACTTTGCATCATCTGCAAACAACTGAATATCTCCATCCAAATCTTCACCAATATCATTAATATACAAGATAAATAGTAATGGCCCTAAAACAGACCCCTGAGGCACTCCACTAGTGATTTTCCTTTTCCTGGATATTGCACCCCCATACACAACTTGTTGATACCTATCAGATAGCCAGTCTCCAATCCAATGCACTAATCTAATATCCAACCCCATCTGCTCTAGTTTGACTGTCAACTTATCATGAGGTACTCTATCAACAGCTTTTGCGAAATCCAAGTATATTACTGTGTATCCTTCTCCTCTGTCCAAGGAAGCAGTCACTTTATTGTAATAAGTAAGTAGATTACTAAAATATGACCTCCCTTTAGCAAATCCATGCTGTCCATCAAAGATTATACCATTGTTGTCAACCCAACTTTGGATCCTAGTTCTCACAAGCTTCTCCAACAACTTAACCACAATACCTGACACACAGATAGGCCTATAGTTTGATGCTTGAGTTCGATCACCTCCTTCATGAAGTGGCACAATCTTGCCCTCCTTCCACTCTTTAGGAACTTGACCAAGTGCAAGACTCGTATTAAAAAAATATGTCAAGGCAGGTGTCAACTCTCTGGCACATTCCTTCAGAATATGCGGTGATATATTATCAAGTCCCACAGCCTTATTTACATCTAGTTTACTCAACTCCCCAAACACCTCTTGCTCACTTACAGTCAGTCTCTCCTCCCCATCATCAACTGCTCCTAATCTCTCCATGAAGTCACTTTCACAAGATTGAAAGATCTTTATGAACTGCTCATTAAGTATCTCCACCACACATTCTGCCACAGCTGTCTTTATACCATTTCCTCCAATCAATGTCATCCTTCCATAATCATTCTTTCTTTTGCTGGCTACATATCGAAAGAACTCCGTAGGATTCTTTTTGGCTTCATTAGCTAACTGCTGTTCATACCTCTCTTTAGCTACTCTCACCGACCAAGTCACCTTCCTTGCCTGGTCTTTGTAGACCTCGTGAAATTGGTTACTTCCACTTCTCTTATGCTGCCTCCACAATGCCCTTTTTTTGGATGGAGAATCTTCATATTGGAGGCTTAATGAATTGTATATACAATTCATTAAGCCTCCAATATGATGGCCTCACAGCACTTAAGCCTCTACACACGGATGGAGAATGTTAGCATCAGGAAGCATTCAATAGAAAAAGTTGGAGGCAAATGGGGGGAAGCCTATAAATGGTTATAAAAAAAAGGGCTAGAAGAAGAAGATTAACAAAATCTTATAAATTAACCAGATCTGGAATTAAATATGTCGCTATGATGTATTAGGTTACCATGGCAGAGTACACCTAGACTGATATCCAACTAGTGAGATATTTGCCTGACTGGTGAGTCAGCACAAAATTTTTCGAACTCTATAAACTGCTTGGAAAGAAGTCAACAGAAAGTGCCATATTGTGAAGAACAAGCAACCATGGTGCCCACCTTAATAAGATGTATGACCTCCTTTTGCTGTGATGACTGCAGTAATCCTATGGGGCATAATTTCCACAAGTGTACGATAACAATTAATAGGAATTTTGGACCTTTCTTCCTGTAGGCATGTAATGAGTTTGGAAAGGATTGCTTTCATGCTGTTGGTAGATGCCGTATAAATGTGACATCTGATTCACGATTTGTGTTCATTCTAGTGAACAAGTTTTGAACACAACTGAAAGGACATCAAGGCTTGACCGTCAGTTGAGCAGAAGGCAGGTTTATTGCATTGGGCACTTTTAGAGTTGGGAATATGCATGTTACGTTTTCATCATAGACTACAAAGGCATATTTTTAGAGAACCGAGGCTTGAATATAGGAGAGGGGATGCAGTGGAGCGAGTAATGAAGCACCCTCATTCAGGTAAGGATACGTTGCTTATTTGGGGAGAAAAGGCATTTGATCTGGAGAGCAGAAATATCATCTGAATCATTCAAAAAAGCATAGAAATCCCAATAGGTCATTCCATTTGACATCATTGTAGTGCCATAGGCTATGAGGCTGAGATTTGTTGAGAGGAGATCAATCTGTAGAAAAGGAGACATGGATAAGATTATGGTCAGAGTTGCTGAGAGGAGAGCAGACATCTCTGCTGTATTTGGAAGGAGAGCTGGTTAAAAAAAAAGTTATGACAGGAAGGAAATGGAATTTATACACCTGCTAAGATAATTATTTGCAACAGCATCACATGCTGCTTCAAATAATTATGAGTACTCCCGTACTCACTTTAGTGAGCACAGAAGTGACAAATCTGAGGTACCTGATTCTGGGCCATGCTTAATTTATATATATACGTCTGTTGTGTTATCTATAGGCTGTCACTCCCCTTTTTTCTTTTCTTCTTGCTCCTTCTTCCCAGTGCTATTAGAGTATTTGAGGGCTATGGATGAATCTTTCCTATTTTGTTTCATTTCATCTTATGCAGTGGGAGTGTGCCTTCTCTCCTTGGTGTCTGCCTCACCAAGTAGGCTGAAGTCCCGACCCACCTGGCCAACATGGAATGAATTGGGACCAAAACCTCCCAGATATATGGAAAGGGCCTCTGAAACCCTACCACTTTTTTTCTTGCAGTGACTTCACTCCAAAATGCTAATATGGTTGTGCCTTATAAAACATCTCCTGCTGCATCAGTTGTTGCACAGAATAATCAGAGCTGTTTCAGCACTGAGGCAGAGGGTCTTGTTTGAGAAGTATATTACATTCTTCTCCAACAAAAGCTAGTGATATTGTGAATGAGGAATACAGGAGGTATGAGATTAATCTTACAGACCTTACAAAGCACATGGAATTTATAGCTGTACAGATGGACTCTTGATATTGTCTGTAAAGGTTTGGAGAGATATAAAATTAGCATCATGGGAATTAGAGACCAGATGGAATGGGGAAGGGTCACTTCAAAAGACAAGATCAAAAGCTAGTTGTTTATTCAGGAGTTGAATCACAGGATCATGCGGTAGTTGTGATGCTGAAGACAGTTCAAACAAGAGCCCTTCTTGGTTATAATCCCATTAATGACAAGATACTTTGTATTAAACTTAAGGCCCTACCAATGTGTTCTTTGTGGTAGTTTATGTACCCCACAGATGTATCCCATGAAGAGAGTGAGAAATTCTACGAAAACCTACAGACTGTTTTGGATTACCTACCAAGAAGAGAGCTAGGGGTGAATCTTTCCTATTTTGCTATTTCATTTCTTCTTATGCAGTGGGAGTCTGCCTTCTCTCCTAGGTATCTGGCCACAGATGAAAATGACAATTTTGCCCACAACATTGACTTTGAGAAGGTGGATGGATTCATTTACCTGGGAGTTCTAATAAGTACCAAGAGTAGATGTTAACCAGAAATTAAAAGAAGAATTACCATGGCAAGGTCAGCAATGGTGCAGTTGCAGAAAATATGGAAAGGCAGAAACATTTCTATCACCGTTAAATCAAGACTGGTGTTTTCGATTTTCATTTATGGCGCTGAATCTTGGATGTTCAGCAAAAAAGATATTGACAAGATAAACAGCTTCGAGATGTGGTGCTTGAGAAGGATGTTGAGAGTCTCCTGGATGGACAAAAGGTCTAATGAAAGTATAATAAGTCAACTAAAAATCAAGAGGTGGCTATGTGACATTATAAATGAAAGAATTCTCAAATATTTCGGTCTCATTTCAAGACATGAAAATGACAACCTGGATTAACTTATCATCCAGGAGAAAGAAAAAGAAGACACCCAAGACCTAGATGGTTGGATCAGATTAAAAAGATTACTGGACTTATTTTGGAGTTGGGCCACTGCTGCAGCAAAAGACAGAAAGAAATGGAAAGGTGATTGTGACTATGATCACGAGTCCTCAGGCAGGAGGAGACCGAGAAAGAAGAAGACCAAGGAGAAACGTACTTTACATTTTAGTGGACTTGAATGCAAAAGTGGGAAAAAGTATGAGAGTTAGGCCTGAGTGTGTCATGTTTGTTCTGGGTGAACATAACACCCGTGGTGAAAGACTGTTGGAATTTGCCCATTCTAATAGTCATTACTTATCACCAATACCTGCTTCCAGAAACAAGCATGATGGACCTATACTTGAACATCTAACATTAATAGATCAAGGCACCAGATTGATTATATCCTTGCTCTCCAATAGTGGAAGACAAGCATCTCTGATGTGCATACTTGTCCTGGAGCAGGCTTGGTACAGACCATCGCGTAGTAAGGTAGTAAGAGCCAAAGTAAGACTCAGACTCCAAATGTTTCAAGTCAGGCACATCCTCCTAGACTGGTTGTCAGAGTAATTTCTAGTGGTTCACAGAAGAAACATCAACTCAGTTGTATGATCTTTGGGTGACTAGTGAGGAGAACTCACCTGAAATGCTTTGGGAAGGAGCCAAGGATATAATACAAAATACAGCCAAGAAGAATCTCGGCATAATTAGAAGACCAAGAGATCCAAGAATGTCAGTTTCAACATAGGATCTAATCAAAACAAGGTGGTTGAGAAACAAAGAGACACAGGGACTGAAGAATAAAAGATATTACATAGAGATGTCAGAAGAGCCATCATGCAGGAAAGGAAAATCTTTATACTAATAAATGTGAAAAGATAAAGTTCCAGATGAGGAGGCACAGTTATAAAATGATGTTTCATTTAGATTGTGACCTATAGCACAAGTTTAAGCCCAAATCAGATGTCATCAAAGACAGGAAGCAGTACTAGCAGAGGAAATGGAAATCAAAAGCAGATGGAAAGAATACTGTGAAGAATTGTACAGCAGAGAGGATAAGGAAAATTTGGAGGAGTCCTCTCATGACCTAGAGACTGGAAGTTGGTTTTCATACCACTACATAAGAAGGGAGATATGAAGGATTGCAAGAACTATAGAATTATTATAATAAATTTAGTTTAATCTTTTTCCAAGTGTGTGCAAACAAAGTTTGCACCTGAAAGTATCTTCAGGACTGGGGTAAAGTGGTACAACACGGAGCAAATCCTTGCAAACGTGGAGCAAGCTACCAACACTCCTATCTCAGTATCTCCCATAATGCAAAACATATCTCCTTGCAGATATGTATAATGTTATGCATTAAGGGAAGGGCCACTACCCAGAGTAGTTTTGACCTTTATTGAGGTCTCTTCAGTGGGAGCAGGCCCAAGTGGAGATACCAGGCAGAAGCATTAGCAAGGTCATCTCCTCTTATAGAAGCTGCGAAACGGTGTGCCACCTTTTTATTAAATTACTCTGGATTTAGAGAAAGATGTCATCATCATCATCATCAAATTCCTGCCATGTACCCTCAAGGGGTGTACAGGATATGACAGTACTACATGAAAAATTTACATCATTACTAACTTCCTATCTACAATTTTCCTCCAAATCAGTCTGTTACTTGTCAAGACTCCAACATTATCAGATCTTATATTTCTATCATCTAAGGCACTTTGTACCCTATCAATCCACCTATATCTTGGTCTTCCTCTGGGTCGTTTTCCTGCCAACCTGGCAGAGAACACTTGTTTTGCTAATCTTTCCTCTCCCATTCTCTTTAAGTGACCATACCACCTGAGATTAGCTCTGCTAACGCATTCCTGGATGCTGACAATGTCAAGTTCTTTCCTAATATCCTCATTTTTAATATGATATTGCCATTGATGCCATCTGTTCACGCCTCTAATCTTTCTCAGGACTCTCATATCTGCGGTCTCTAGTCTTTGGTCAAGTGTTTTACTTCTGACCCAGCTCTCAGATCCATAAGTTAAAACTGGTTTGAACACTGTCTTGTATACAGCTAATTTAGTGTTCCGACTAATTTCTCTCTTATTCCATATAAATTTATTCAATTGACTTCCCACCATACCATCTTTGCTGATTCTGTTGTCTATTTCTATATTTAATTTACCATCTTCAGTAAAAATCGTGCCTAAGTAACTGAAATGTTTTACTTGTTCCACAGGTTCTCCATTCACAACACAGTTGACATTTTCAATGATTCTGCCTATTTTCATTGTCTTTGTCTTTTTATTGCTGACCTTCATACCATATCTATTACAACAGCTATTCAATTTAGTCAGAGAATCTTGCAGACTTGTAGTGGATTTATTTAGAAGTATAACATCATCCGCATAAAGCAAAGAGCTGACATTAACATCTCCAATTTTGATATCAGGTTTAATACCACTTTCCTTCATAATGTGATCCATATAGATAATGAATAACAGAGGGAATAATGTACATCCTTGTCTCACACCAGATTTAACATTAACCCATCTTCCTGTACTTCCTTCAATTCTATCTGCTGACTTACAACTCAAATAAAGACTAAGTATTGCTTGATATAATGCCCCATTGACACCATATAACTGCAGCGTATTGAATAGCTTCTCTCTTAGCACCTCGTCATATGCTTTTTCCAAATCGACAAAACACTTAAATACAGATCTTTGTTATATTCCCATGCTTTCTCGACTATTTGTCGTAAAGTGAAGATCTGATCCTGACAGCCTCTATTGGCCTGAATCCAGCTTGTTCTTCACCAAGCTTTTCTTCCACAATTCTTCTCAACCGTTTCTCAAGTATACTTGCATAGATCTTGCCAGGAACACTCAGTAGGGAAATACCTCTGTAATTCTCACATTCAGTTTTATTTATGGGTACTATGAGAGCTCTACTCCAATCATCGGGAATTCGTCCCTCAGTCCAGGCTTTCTGAACTATGCAGTGCAGCCACCGTAAGACTTTTATACCACCATACTTCAGCATTTCTGGTCGAATGTCATCTACTCCTGCTGCCTTTCCACATTTCAAGCCTTTGATGGCTTTTTCTACTTCAAGTATGGATATGTATTTCTGACTGCATGCCTGGTCAGTATTTTTTATCACTGTGCTGTTATCACTGCTTGTTTCATTTAGCAATTTTTCAAAGTAATTACTCCATACTTCAAGGATATCTTTTTCTCCTGTTTTCATATCACCTGTATCATCTCTAACTCCTTTTACAGCACTCTTTCCTCCATTCCTAAGCTTCTTCAACAATCGCCAGAATATTTTGCCACCTTCTTGATATTTATTTTCTATATTCTTGACAGAGTCCTCCCATGACTTTTGTTTAGCTATTTTTACACACTGTTTAGCTTTCTTACATTTGTCTCTGTATTCTGTAAGAGTAAAAGCTGACTTATTTGCCAGGAACTTTTGATATGCTTTCTTCTTTTCCTTCACTGCCTCTTTAACTTCCTGTGTCCACCATGGAGTTCTAATTTTTCTATCCTTGCAGACAACTTCACCACATGCCTCTCTGGCAGAATCAATCAATGTTTTCTTCAGAGTTTGCCAATGAATCTCGAAGGTTTGATTCCTGTTCTCAAACTCTTTCATTTTCTTTTCAATAATCTTTCTGTATTTTAGTCTACAGTTCACATCTGAGAGCTGCTCAACTTTTACTCGCTTTAAAACTTTCTTACATGTTATTCTTTTCAATATGAAATTCAATTTTATCCTGCTCAAGACTAAATAGTGATCACTTCCAATTTCAAATCCTCTGTACACTCTGGTGTCCTGCACCAGGGAGAAAACATCACTATCAACAATAACATAGTCAATGAGACTTTTCTTATTCCTAGCCTCTTCTCTCCATGTGAATTTGTGCACATTTTTATGTTGGAACATGGTGTTAGTAATAACCAGTCCATGTCCTGAGCAGAAATCCAACAGATATTTGCCATTATTATTAGCTTTTCTCTTTTCTCCAAATTTTCCCAAAATATTTTTATATGTCTCACAATCATTTCCTACTCAGCTATTTAGATCCCCAACAAGGACCAACTTTTCCTTTTTCATTGTGTCAGTTGCTTTTTCTAAAGCGTCAAAAAATTCCTCCACTTCTACCTTAGTAGAACCTTCTGTGGGACCATAGGCACAAATAAGTCTCATTGTCCAGTTCCCCATTCTCATATTTGCCCACATTACTCTACTTGAAACTGACTGCCATTCAAGAAGATTAGCCTCATATTTTGTGTTGAATACTATGGCTACTCCTTCTTTTCCTTGATTGTCATTGCCTGAATATAACATTTTGTATTTATTGCTCAGAAAGATCTCACCAGTTTTGGTCTTTTTTGTTTCAGTCACCCCTATTATGTTGATCTGGTACTTATCTGATTCCTCAGCTAGCTCCATTTCTTTGCCATTCAGGCTTCTTACGTTGATAGTACCGATCTTTAACTCTGGTGATGTTGAGTTGGGGTTTGTTTTCAGATTTGTTCCACTAGCTGACTTTTTGCTGTTATCCCTGGTTCCCTGGTGAAAACAACGGGGGCCTTGTTTAACCGGGCGACGCCGCAGCCGGCATGAAAATTTTGTCATGTTGTACCATCATTTTTTATTTTGGTTTAACCAATAAGAATACAATTTGGTCGGCTAAATCCCAAATTGGCAGCCCATCCTCGTTCGTTCAGTATCAAAGTAGATACCCAACAGGGTGCACCACAAGAAGGTGAGGATTGGACATTAGGTCAGAAGCCCTAATCGGTTCTCCGCATTCCTTTAAAGGCTATGTGGAGGTCTCCTCTCACTTATACAGCTTTGACCCTTAAGCACCCCGAGAAAATTGTTCAAAGTTTATTTTTCACTTGGTCAGACTTTAATAAATTTAGTTTAATCCTTTATCCAAGTGTGTGCAAACAAAGCTTGCGCCTGAAAGTATCTTCGGACTGGGGTAAAGTGGTACAACACTGGCAACTCTTTGCAAAGGTGGAACAAGCTACCAACACTCCTATCTCAGTATCTCCCATAATGCAAAACACAAGTAGAGATACCAGGCAGAACCATTAGCAAGGTCATCTCCTATAGGAACTGCCAAACAGTGTGCCATCTTTTTATTAAATTACTCTGGATTTAGAAAGGAGATGTGTTTTGCTTTATGGGAGATACTGAGATAGGAGTGTTGGTAGCTTGTTCCACCTTTGCAAGGAGTTGCCCGGTGTTGTACCACTTTACCCCAGTCCTGACTTTGTTTAATCCTTTATCCAAGTGTGCGCAAACTTTGTTTGCACACACTTGGATAAAGGATTAAACTAAATTTATTATAATATGACCAAGTGAAAAATAAACTTTGAACATCTTTCTCTAAATCCAGAGTAATTTAATAAAAAGGTGGCACACCATTTGGCAGCTCCTATACGAAGAGATGACATTGCTTATGCTTCTGCCTGGTATCTCCACTTGGGCCTGGCTCCCACTGATGAGACCTCAATATCGACATCGACAGAACGCAGCGGATTCCAGAGACAGTTCCCGAGGACCCCCGAGAAAGCTCCGGCCGAAGGCAGACGTCTACCTCTCAAGAAGATCCAGTTTCAACGGCCCGAAAAGAGAGCTCCTTGCTCAGATTCCACAGTAGTATTCCAGCTTTGGTAAGATATCCATCTATTCTGGTATCGCTTTGTTTGCGGCGAGGAACGCCCAACATTCCTCGATTTTGCCCTCCCTTACATCCCTTTTCTACACCCAGTAATCAGGAATTTCGGTAACCATGTCGCATTTTTTGCCTAGAACTAGAACGCTCGGTATCGAGCTCACGAAGCCCGTAGATCAGCGGGCGTTAGCGAGAGCTCTAATCGAAACAGTAGGGGCTGAAAATATATACAGTTTTATACCTTATGGGAACAATAGATTCCAAATAGTGGTCAAAAGCGAACAAACAAAAAAGAAATTATTAGAGGGTTTCATTTGTTGTGGGCAAACAATCAGACCGTTTCTAGTAGGGAGCCTACGCAAAACGCTAAAAATAACCAGGTTTCCACTAGAATACCTAGAGAATGAACCTGAAGTCAAGAAATTCTTCAGTCAATGGGGGGAAATCCATGAGATTAAAGCACTTGAGCACGCCGACTATAAAGGATGGAAAACAGGAGACGTTGAAATCCAGATTGACATGAAAAAAGAAGTCCCCAATTTTGTTTTTTTGGGTGGAACTAGGGTAATGGTGAACTACCCAGGTGTGAAAAAAAGGTGCTTTAGATGTAATTCGGAGGAACACCTTGGGGCAGATTGCCCTCGAATACAATGCAGAAATTGCAAATCGTCAAAGCATAAAATAGAAAGCTGTACAGAACCCTGTACAGCTTTCTATTTTGGACACATGTCCGAACAAGACACACTCAGAAGCAACAGGAGGGACCATAACACCGATTAGGGCAACGCCCATCGGGAACCCTGAGAAAATATCAAGGAGCGATTTTCCGGAGCTCGGCCAACAGGCTGAAAAGGAAGCAGCAACGGAAACGAAAACCCCAAAGATACCCAAGGCAAGCCGCCACACACAGAACATCACCAGCATCAATGTGGCAAACCATGAAGCTTGCAGGAAAGAGGAAGAGGTCACACCCAGCGCCCCAACAAAGCGCGCAAGAGAAACGGAATCACAGGAAAAGAAAAAAGTGAAACAAAGCAGCATGATGTCATCGGAGGACGAAACAGAGACCACAGGTCAACATCGAACAATAGGCGCAAAGCCCCTCGACAATGACGTTACAATGTTAGAGAGCCTACCCCCAGTAATGGATCAATTGGCACAACCCCAAGTCCACGAAATGGACTCTGACGAAGACAGGGACTCTACAGACAGGCTCGTCATTGTCTCGGATGCTCAAAGTGCAACCAGCTCCGATGAGGAACCAGAACTGGCCTTCATAAAACAAACACCAGATAACGTCCCCCCCTCATTCTAACACCACCATGGAAGTTAAAATCGCAACTTTAAACACTAACGGACTACGCAACCCCTTTGCGCAAAGCGCTGTCTGGAGGCTAATGTTAACACACAAAATTAATATCCTCCTGATACAAGAAACCCATTTCTATAAGCACTGGGACGTGGAGAACTTCTCGAGAAGCTATCCGGTCACCAGCTACTGGTGCTTCGGGGACGCTCACTCGCGAGGGGTGGGGATACTAATTCGCCCCCCAATCGTGTGTGGGGGGGTTCTTCAACGTCCAAAAAGACCCCACAGGACGCCTAGTAACGGTGGACTGGAAGTACGGTCGCCGTACCATCCGACTGGCTGCAGTTTACGCCCCGAACAATCCATACCACAGAACTGGTCTCTTCTCTGCCCTTGAAAACTATCTCCTGGGAGCAGAACACCTAATAGTTGCAGGAGACTGGAACTGTGTGGAAGACACACGTCTAGACAAAATCGGTGGGAATCCAAACAACGGAACTGGCGGCATTGACGCTTTAAAACGATGCTGTATTAATTTTGATCTCGTCGATATCTGGAGGCGGAATAACCCCTCCAAAGTAGAAACTACGTGGTGCCGCGGCCAGATAGCGACAAGACTAGACAGGGTGTACGTGTCCCAAAACTTGGAACAATATGTTCAGAGGATACGTCACACTGCAGTGCACAACATGACAACCGACCACAAAATGGTCATACTCAAAATCACGCTCCCAGAGGTTATGGAAACAGCCAGAGGGCCTTGGAGGCTTCCTCCCACCTTTCCCAGTCTTTTTAGTGACCAGCTACAGAACCTCTGTGAGAGATGGACAAATAACAACTGGGACTGGGAAAACTGGCTGAGCTTCAAGTGGCAGGCTAGGGAACTGTTCCAAAAATGCGGGTGCGAAAGGGCCTTCCAACAACGCAAACGGCTGAGGGATCTCTACAGGGAACTCGGCTGGTACCGGACAAAGGAACGGAGCGGAGTTCCCTGCGGACATCTTATCAGGCAAGTAGAAATAGAGCTGCAGCAAGAACGGCAGAGTAGAGTCGAAGACCTCGATTTTCGAACGAGACTCTATCTCAGAAATTTGGAAACACCTTCCGCCACATTCTACAACCAACAACGTGTGGCGGCTAATGATGAGAAAACGATTCACCAGATCGAGGAGAAGGGCCAGATTTTATGCTCAACCAACGAAATACTCCGTCACTTTCATCAGCAGTATATCGGTATCTTCTCTGACCGGCAGGGCACGGATGACTTCAGTGAGTGGGACGCAACACGTTTTCCCGATCATCTTAGTGCCCTGCAAGACATGCCGATAACTGCAGCCGAATTAAAGGCCACGTGCAGAATGATGAAAACAAAGAAGACCCCAGGGCCAGACGGACTGGGGATAGAATTCTATAGATCTATCTGGGAATTTGCATTGGCAGCGTTAATAAACATCTTTAACGAATTCCTCACTTCGGGAAACATCCCCGAGGAATTCGTTAAGAGCCACACCATCTTTATCCCCAAGAAAGACCGAGATCGGACTTTGTCGAATAACTGGCGTCCAATCTCCCTAACCAACATAGACTACAAGATTTTTGCAAAAATTATCTGCACGCGCCTTAAGGGCGGTATCGAAAAAATAATAACAAGCTCACAGGTCTACGGGATCCCTGGTAGATCTATGGAATTCAATCTCTTTTTGTTAAGAGACTTGATCAAACTGGCCAAAGAGAAAAAATACCCCCTGGCACTTCTCTCCACCGACCTGGAGAAAGCGTTTGACAGCATCAACCACAGGTACTTGCAGAACATCCTACAAAAAACAGGCGTGGGCCCGAGACTTCGGCGTACAATTAAAAACATGTATGTGGAAGCCACGACCCAACTATCTATTAATGGGTTTCTAACAGAACCAATCCGCATAAAGAGAGGGGTTAGGCAAGGCTGCCCGCTAAGCCCCCTCCTCTTCTCCCTAGTATTAGAACCCCTAATCAAAAGAATTGATAACACCCCCGCAATTAACGGTATTCCACTGCCCCAAGGCTCCAGACAATGCAAAATAGTGGCATATGCAGACGATGTAGTGGCTACACTCAGAGACTCTGAGTCCATCTATATCTATCTGCACACGCTGCAAAAATTCAGCATAGTCAGTGGTCTTCGCGTTAACGCACAAAAAACCAAAATCAAAAGTTTCGGAAATTTCCATAGCACTGGACTTCCCTACGGTTTAACGCTACAGACACAGCCCCTAACTATACTAGGCGTGCCCTTTTCAGACACCCTAGCACTACCAATCCAAAAATTGCAGGAGACAAGCAGGGAAAGGATAAGGCTGTTCAAACCAACCTTCTTCTCCTTTTATGGCAGAGCGACAGTAATAAAAACAATCGTCACCCCAATGCTGATGCACACTGTCAATATCACAGGCATCACACTGGCACAAGAAAATAAATTATCAAAAGAACTCCTGGATTTCTTCTGGAATGGGAGAAAACGCGAAGTAAAGAAAGAATACCTACAACTCAAACAGGAAGAAGGAGGTTATGCTCTGCCTGATCACAAAAGCTTGCTACAAGCAAACACGTTCAAAACCGTACGGAAGGCCTTAAACTCCAACCACATTTCTGGCCTACTAATTAAATATTTTATAGGACTTTTCCTCCCCCTCTTTGGGATCACGGACTATGCTGGACCCCGCGCAAGGGGGATGCCCAAGTGGTACCGTACAGTAGTGAAATCGATCACAACACTCAGAGACAGAGGAATAGCAATCTTCACACACAAACCCAAAGCAGTATACTGGGATTTCTTCCAACTTTCCAGGCGTGATACACCCAATCTTAGTACAAATAATGAAATTCTCTTCAGAAACATCAAAAATAGCTGGGGACAGCCTTTTCATCGGGATCTAGCCTGGAGAATAGCCTACGGACGGCTCCCGGTGAAACTGGTGAAATCCCTGCATGTACCTAACCCGTGCGACCCATTCTGCGATGTCTGCCGGGAAGTGGAAACGGTGGACCACTTCTTTTATTTTTGCCCACCAGCCCAACGCATCTGGCAGAGACTCAGCACAGCATTGGGAATCCCCATGCTAACAGTAGAAGAGGTCGTACGACTACAATTCCCGCCACCAGTCCAAAAAACCCAAAAGTTCACTATCTTCCTAATCAATGTACTAAAATATCACATCTGGAAAGTACGGAAAAAATCCCAGGTACAAGACGCAAATTTAATGTATGCAAGAATAAGAAAAGGTTACTTTTTCTACTTACCCAAATTTCTTGCACAAGAAAGGCACTTACTAGGAGACTTTAAATTTGTGAATCAATACTGCAAACCACCGACAATATGCTTTCTTATACAGGGACGCATCAAGCCCTGTATATCTCTTTAGAACCCAAAAATCCCACCATCTCCCCCACCCCAGGAAAAAGAATAACCACTCTGTCTCCCCTAGCCACAAAGCTTTCGCTGGCACGGTTTCTTTACTCCAAACAAGGGGGGGGGAGCTGAGAACCCGGGCGGCGAAGGCTTACTGCGAGGCAGTGCCGCTCCTCGTGAGCGGCATCTCCCAGGCCAGTCTCTTCCCCATTCTAAGTCCCAGTGGTACCAGGTATACAAGTTCCCCAGTAAGTTCCTATTCGTTCCTACTTACCGGACTTTAAGTCCTGTTATTTTAGATTTAAAATAAATATTTAAATAAGTCCTATTATTTACATCTTGTCTTTAAAAAAAAAAAAAAAAAAAAAAAAAAAAAAAAAAAAAAAAAAAAATTATTTACCTGGAATAAAAATAAGGATATTATATCTAGTAACATAAAAAGAACCTCCATTAATACTGGAGTAAATCATTACTTTAGATAAAATAATATGTGAACTATAGACAAAAGTCTATGTTTAACCTTTTTCTGAACAGGTAAATTGAGATTATATGTTACAGACCAATTAGCCAATAAGGCTAAACAGGTTGACTGAGGCCTCTTTTTACCTCCAACTATCCTACTCTATCTTATATCATACTCCTCTTTTACTGTCTGCTGATCCTCAGCATGCTTTATTCTCCAAAGGCCAATGATGAGAGACATGAACTCCCATTCTACCTCAATAAAGGTCGAAACTAGTCTGGGTAGTAGCCCTTCCCTTAATGCATAACATTATACATATCCACAAGGAGATGTGTTTTGCATTATGGGAGATACTGAGATCGGAGTGTTGGTAGCTTGCTCCACCTTTGCAAGGAGTTGCCCGGTACCACTTTACCCCAGTCTTGAAGATACTTTCAGGCGCACACTTTGTTTGCACACACTTGGATAAAGGATTAAACTAAATTTATTATAGTCTGACGAAGTGAAAAATAAACTTTGAATATAGAATTATTAGTTTAATCTCTCATGCAAGTAAGGTTTTATTAAAGATCATTCAAAATAGGATTGAGGCCAAAGTTGAGTCAGAGGTGCCTGAAGAACATTCAGGTTTTAGAAAAGGTAAAGATACCAGAGATCAAATCCTTTGCCTTAGACAGATCATAGAATAATATAAAGAATTTATACTCCCTATGGTAATGCATTTCATAGATTATTCTAAAGCTTTTGACTTTGTTCAGTATGGGAAACTTTGAAAAGTAATGATTTTCCTCAACATGCTATCAGAATATCAGATTGATAGCTATCTGCAGTGAGTAAGAAGCCATGGTTAGAACAGGTGTTGGATTAACTGATTGACTTCAGGTTGGAAAGAGAGTTAAGCAAGGATGCCTACTTTCTCATCACCTGTTTAGAATCTGTGTCGAGGACATCATCTATATAGCATGAATGAGCTTTAGACAGGAATTAAGACAGGTGGTAGATTAATCAGTAATCTGAGGTACACTGATGGTACAGTACTCCTTTGTAATGACAAGGAAGAACTAGGACAAATTCTTGGCAAATATAATGAGATCAATAAAAACAGAAGACTTCTGCTCAATCCTAGCAAGACAAAGATTATGGTTTTCATAGGAAATACAGACATTGAAGGTCCTGAGAAACACATGTAACTTAATGGAGAAAGAATTGAGGAACATAAACAATTTCAAGTACCTAGGATCCATTATTAATGTGAAGAATTGCTGTTCAGAAGAAGATTAGGAATGGCAAAAACAACAGTCAGAAACTTGTCTAAAATCTGGCAGGATTGATCCTATCTCCATGGGAACAAAGTTGAGGATTTGGATGCAGTGGTTTTTCCCAACAGTGGCTTATGGATGCGAGACCTGGAATCTAAAGAAGTCTGATAGGAAAAGGATCACTGCTTTTGAGAGGTGGTGTTGCAGAAGGCTGTTGAAGATATCATAAACTGAAAGGTGGACAAACGGATAGGTGCTAGAAAAGATCAGTAGAACTTTAAGACTCCTTAGGGATATTGACAGAAGAAAGTTGAAATACTTTAAACACATTGAAAGGATGGAAGGAGGACTTCTCAAAACAGTAATGGTAATTGAAGGTAAAGTTCCTGGAAAAAGAGGAAGGAGTAGACCCTCAATGAGATGGATGGAGTGGCTGATCTTTAGAGAGTTGAAGCCTTCAGAGAAGTATACGACAGAACCAACTAGTGAGGAATGGTGTGGCATATTACCAAGCATCTGAGTGACCATATGGTATCTGTTGATGTCCAGTGAATAGAAAAATGGATGTGATGGAGGAGACTCATGGTGCAAGCGTATTAGACCTGGTCATAGATTAGAAGAGCTATCTGTAACCAAGGTGGCCACATTACCTCTAATGGGAAAAGCGACCATATGGTCTTGACTTGGGAGATTGTAAAGCATGAGGAATATTCTGTCAAGAAGGGTTATATATGGAATTACAAGGCAGGTGATTATGACAAGCCTAGGAGGAAGTTTGAAGCTGTTTCATAGCATAAAAAACTCTGCAAGGGAAAGATATCAGTAGTGCATGGGAGATAGTTACAGGAGATGTAGAGAAAGCAATATTGAATTTTCTAGGTAAGGAGGGTTAATCAGGCAGGAGTTAGAAGGATGAGTAATGTCATTAAGCTTGAGCTGCAGTGTAAGAAAATTCTGTGAAGGTTATATAAGGAGAAAAGTGACCAACAAACTCATGAACATTACTAAGGTCAGGCAAGAAAGGTAACCAGTATGATAAGGAAGACAAATTCAGATTACAAAAAGAAACTGGCCAATCAGGCCAAAGGAAATCCCAAAGAGCTCTTTCATCTGTAAGCAAAAGGAAGAATCAATATGGAAGAATAACATTAATGAGTGCTGATAGTGATGAGGTGACAGAAGCAGATAAAATAGTTGAGTTACTGAGTGACCACTTTGCAAGGGTACAACATCCAAGTGAGGTTACTGCTTTAACATGTGACGGACACTAATGTGGGAACAGAGGTGGATGAACAGCAGGGGCGAATGCTGGCCTTGAAATTCACGCTTGCTCTTGTTATCATTCAGGGAGTGAGAGATGTTATTGAAGTCTGATTAGCAGAATAATGAATTACTGACCATTTAAAACTATATATTTAGAAATTTATGTACATTTCAATTTAACTACTTGAATACAAATTCTACCCTATGGTTCTTCTTTATGAACTGGTCAATAACATCGTCATAAAAAGTTGGTTGTAACTTAATTTTCCCAAGCAACACGCACACTTGTAAAGGCTGGCTGAAGCTCACTGGCTAGAGCTACTTTGACTGCATATGGCCTTTGCTTAAGATGATATGAAGGGAGCAGAAATGGCTATGCGTGCACATGAAATCACAGTGCTGCAGTGAGGGCTTGGAAGCTCCCAAAGCCGAGCAAACCAAAGTAGCTTTGACTAGATGAGCAAGCATCGGCCTTTGATACATAACGCAAAGCTCAATTAACGCCATGCAAGTTTAAGACATCTTCTGTCTACAAAAATAAAAGCCTAAATAGAATGCTTATAAATGCATGCATTTATTAACAAATAAATATTACTTCTTTCTCAAGTAACGAGCTTGCGCAGCAAGCATGGAGAATTCGCCCCTGATGAATAGAAGTTCTTGGGATATTGCAGAATCGCAGCATAAATACAGCTGTGGGATTAGATGTTATATCAGCTCATGTTTTGTAGGCATATGCAAGGAAACTTGGAATGCCACTGATTAGGCTATTTAATTTAAGTCTCATCTTTGGTAGTGTTCCAAGGAGTGGAAAGAGGACAAAATAATTCCCTTGCATAAGGGTGGTTCTAAGACTGCAGTAGCAATTATAGAATGGATGGATATGAATATGATACTCTATGATGGGCATCATGACTTTGTGAAGGGTCAGTTATGCCTTAATAATTTACTCATTTTTTATAATAAAGTGACAGCAGAGTTGGATAAAGAAAATGGCTACACAATGATTCTTTTGGATTTTGCAAAAGGCATTTGACATAATATGCATGGAACTCTGTTATGTAAATTAGAACATGGAAATGGATATGACACTGGTTATGTGAATAAGATGGTAGCTACTGGACAGATATCAAAAAGTGGTATACGGAGGAGCAGAATCCACGCGAAAGCTGGTGACTAGTGGTGTGCCTCAAGTTTCAGTATGACCATTTGTACATAAATGATATAGTAAATTACCTTAAAGGAAATATTCATTTATTTGCTGATGATGCTAAATGAGGTAAATTAATAGTGAATTAAGGTGATGTCAGTGGTTAAATTCAGCCGGGGCCAAGCCCCGGAACATTTTTCTGTTTTGTGACTTTTCTCCCTTTACGGTAATTATTCCTACATTATTGTGTTATTATTCAACAATTGTTTACAGTTTTGAATATGTATATAAAGTCAATATCAACAGTCGCCTGATTATGAATGCACAATGAAAGGGACTGGGAGGTTTGGAGCTTCCTGTAATGCATTATATTGCAATGTAGTGTAGCAGAATTTTGTCTTTTCTGGTTGCCAACACTGTCAGCAACAGCAACCAACAGCAGATTAGCAGTTGTTTATCAGAGCTCATGATTGTGAGAAGCACAAAGAAAATCGTGTAATATTTTTGTGTTTATATAGGCCTACTATTTCAACTATGGATAAGTACATTGGTACCTTCTTTAAATGGAAAAATTGCTCGGATGACAGTGATAATACAAAATTAGTTTGTAATGACAGTTTGTGTGTAGTTTCTGAAGAGAAAGAAGTCTGTAACAAATCCACAAAAACACAGGATTCCTATCAGTTGCAATGCAATAATATTAATACGTTAAATAAATAAATTTCTTGTAATGATACAGCGTTCCCCCTTTTTATGGGCGTTCACAGCACCATCTAGTCCCTCCCAAATTTTATTCGGGCTCCAGAACCGGCATAGACTGACGAATCAGACCTATGGCTGTGTCAGTATTCCTGAATGTGATCCGTGTGTGTCCTCGGACCAGTTTGCCTACTTGCGGGATGAAAAACACCAGATAAACTGGTGTAAAAAACCCTGCTGTCCATGCCCAAGACCGGCTAACTTAGCTATGGCTGAGGAAGATCCTTGGGCTCCTCACGTCATTGATGGGACTCGAACCTAGGACACCCTTTCCCCAGGCATATGGTTGCAAAGTGCAAAGCCACTAGGATAACCACGCAGAAATTAATACATTGAACAAAAGGAAAGATTTGCCGACTTGCTGGACACTCGACCAGTAGATAGCATTCAAAGGTAAATACAATTGGTTATTTTATAAGGACAGAGGTTTGGGGTGTATAATTTATGCAAAAGGTACAGACCTCCAGGTGCAAGTTCTTCACATCAGAGTATTCACTTAGCATCAGAGTGGATAAATGGATTAATACATAGTAAAGGGGAAGGGTCTAAACAAAGCTAATGAAAGCAACTCAGAAAGAAAAGTTACGAACATAGAGATATCAAATCTCACAAAAGTGCAGAAGCATAAATAAATAAAATGTTTAAAAATGTTGCGACAATCTAGCAATAGCCTCACATTTATGATCCTTACTTCATGGGCCCCAGAGCTTATTCATTTAGAGTTTAACCGCTGGGTGATGTAGAGAGCTTGCAGGATGACTTCAGTATGCTGTTGTTATGGACAAAAAGATAATGGGTGTCAGTTTAATTTGGAGAAATGTAATGTCATACATTTTTTTGGGATAAATAGATTACGAGCTGTGTACCACATTGATGGAACTGTGGGAAATAGGTGAAGCTAGGGATTTAGCAGTGGTGGTAGACAGAGTGTTGAAATTCAGACATATTGCTAAGGTACAATCCTACAACATGGAAACAGGTCCACATCCTGGATGGCCTGGCCAGGATCAGTCGGCTAGTCGGCCTGCAAGGGTCAATGGTGTTGCAGTGAGTCTCTCACCCCCATGGTCCAGGGTCGAGATATTTCTATAGTGTCGGTATATCATCTGGGGTAGTGCTAGCATTTCACTCCCAACTGCAGTCATTGCTTGCCAGTCAGTGGATGTCCATGTGTGGCTCCATGGTGGGTGGGAAGCTCTGGTGCCGAACCAAAAACCCCTTGAGCAAGAATTTTTAATCCTCAAACATTTCAGGTGTTCTAACTAAGTCCCAACCAAGTACTGATATTGTAAATACAGCATTTGGTAACAGAAGTAAGAAACAAAAGATATATGTGAATAATTGTACCAGTGTTTTTGATAATTTATGCAACAGATGAAAAGACAGTAGAGAAAATGTCACCCATCTTTATTCAAAAAGGTTTAGGACTGACAGAACCTCCCAAAACTGTTAAGAAATTACGTTCTGGTGATATCCTTATGGAAACATTGTATCAGCAACATTCCGAGAAACTACTAGGATCAGCATTAATGGGTGGAATACCAATCACAGTAACACCTCATAAAACACTCAATTCCTGTAGAGGAGTAATATCAGAATGGGATCTCCTTGATGTTCCTGATGAGGAGATATGTTCAGAGCTTAAAGATCAGGGATTGAAGGGTGTGAAATGTATCCTGATACTTAGGGATGGTTGCCTAGTTTCAACCAGGAACATTGTCCTTTTGATACACCTAAGCCTTGAACATCTGTAAAAGCAGGGTATCTCAGCTTTCCTGTTAGAGTGTACATCCCTAATCCACTAGGATGCTATAAATGTCAGAAATATAGGCATGCCTAAACTACCTGTCATGGTTCTACATGTCCGATGTAGTAGTAAAGAGCATGATAACAAATCTTGCTCTGCAAAAAAAAAAAAAAAAAAAAGCTAAATGTGTCAACTGTCTGGGAGATCATCCAACTTACTCTCGTCTGTGTCAGAAGTGGAAAGATGAAAAAGAAGTACAAAAAATGAAAACAGAACAAAATGTATCATATAAGGATGCGAAAAGAAAGCTAGCCACTACCACACTTGCTCCAAGATCATCGTATGCTAAGAAGGTAACAATTAATTACTAATTGATTAATTAGCATGGACAGAATTGAAGGTGGTCCTGCTCATGGAGGAGTAGCTATCCTAGTGGGCAGTCATATTCCTTTCCATCATGTCCAACTTAATACTGCTCTGGAAGCAGTAGCAATTCACCTCTTCGTGGGATTTCTTATTACAGTGTGTTCAATTTATTTACCACCAAGTGCCTTCTGGTTACTTTGTGTGGCAACATAATTTTTATCTACAAAAAGAAGGTACAACCATGGATTCATTATTATCCCCCCCCCCATCCCAAATTGCTAACTTTTATATGGAAACTTTTGAGCAACATGCTCTAGATACCTTTATTTTAAAACTTACAGTTTGGCTTAGATACATTGATGAAGTTTTTGTTATCTGGCCACATGAGCGCATACAATTTACTATTGAAATTGAAAATCAAAACTCAATTCCTTTCCTTTCCTGGATACATTGGAAAGAAAGTGAGTTTTTCGACAGTCATAATTATCACTTAGCCAAGAAATTAGCAGTCACACTCAAGGAGTTAGTAGGTCATTCCCCCTCCTATAGAAGTGTACACAGTTACTTTTTCTGTTAAAAACCTGAACCCATTAGTAAGAGCCCACAAAGAAACATGATCAATTGCTTGCTGAAGTTGTCTTTCAATTACCCTCATGTTACAAGAGTTACAGTATATTGTGAAGTCATCAACATGCAGAGCATTGTCTACAGTGAGAGGAAGCTGTTCAGTGATTGAGTTAACTTTTAATAGCAAAAAATGTCACACTTAAGACAGCCCTGGGGAACACCCTATTCTTCGTGATATGGTTGAGATAGTGTACTTCTCACTCGAACCTGGAAAGATCGCCTGGACAGAAAGTTTTTAATAAATACAGGAAGGTATCCTGTGAGACGCAGGTTATAGAGGTCTTTTAATATGCCATATCTCCAGCTTGTGTCATAAGCTTTTTTCCATGTCAAAGAAAACTGAAACAAGATGTTCCTGCTTTGGAAATGCATCTCACATACTTCTAGAACCAAATGGTCTAAAATTGCCGAGTTAAATGAAATTGATCTTGCAACTGCCTGAACCCATGCTTTTGATTGGTGACTGTAATGGTCACAGTACTCTGTGGGGTAGTGCCAACACTAATAGACGAGGTTGAATCATTGAAAGAATCCTTGATAATAACGGCCTCTCCCTTTTGAATAATAGACTCAATACTTTATTCCATATGCCTACCTGCTCATATTCTAAAATTGACTTACAATCTGATCCCCTTCCATTCTTCCACTGCTCACATGGGATGTTGAAGAGAACATATATGGAAATGATCACTTTCCTGTTCTTTACACAGTGTCTTCACAAGGAACCTTGTTCACCTACACTGATGTCCATATGGAAAATGGAAAAGGCTGACTGGAACACTTTTTTTCATCTTGCAAAATTAAATGGTGATGCCATCAGTCAAACACCTATCAATGAAGCAGCAAATATATAACAGAGTGCATTATCCAGGCAGCAAATAGCCTGGATAATGCACTCTGTTTTCCACACTATCCAAACTATTCCACACTATCCAAAGTCTTGGTAGAGCTGAGAATGCCAGACAGCCAAAAAAGATCAACACAGAGCATGGGATATATTTCGTAGATACCTCACCACATCAAACTTAATAGCTTTTAAGTGTGCTCAAGGCCAAAGCATGTTATGTGAGACGTCAGAGGCAAAAATAATCATGGATTCAATTTACCACATCAATTAATCATATGACCAGTCGAAAAATTGTATGGCATAAAATCCGGAAAATGAAAGGTAGATATAGAACACACACCATTTGTCTACCTTAGAGCATAAGAGAAGTATTATTGCTAATTCCAAAGCTATTTCAAACACTCTGAGAGAAAATTTTTCTGGAATCTCAGCAACAGCTTCATATCCTACTGAATTTTTAATACTGAAAGAGCTGCAAGAGAAACAAAGGCTAAATTTTTCTACCAGTGGGCTTGAGCCATATAATCAACCATTTGTTAAGGAGGAATTAAAATGAGCTCTTCTATTGCCTCACCCTAGTGCAGTAGGGCCTAATGACATCCATTATGAAATGATAAAACATTTACCGTCATCTTCAGTGGATCTCCTTCTCTTAATATACAACAGAATACTTGCAGAGGAAGAGTTTCCAGATTCTTGGCATAAATTAGTTGTCATTACTATCCCAAAACCACGAAAGGAATCAACGCGAGCAAATAATTATCAGCCTAGTTGTCTTTGTAAGATTCTAGAGAAAATGGTTAATGCCAGACTTCTCTAGTATTTAGAATTTCATAGTGAAAAATTTATGAAGACACAACACACATTTTAGAATAATTACTTTACTTAACAATTGACGTTTCAACCCCTGTATTGAGGTCCTCATCAGGAAAACTTACATACGTACAATATACAAACTGCATGCCACTGCACTATACAAAAGTACAATGAATCTAAATGTTGGTTAATCATTTATCCTAGCCTGCCTCTGGTGAGTGTAAAAAAAAAACAGAACTACATTAAACAGTTTCTACAATCATTTTGTATTGAGATTTTTTTCTGTCTGGGGTTCTGGTTGCTATATGGATCGAAGATGTGTCTTCCACATTCTTGGAATAATTAATCCATCATTTTTGTTCAGATTTGGATGATGTTTTAGCATTGCACAAGCTTCTTTGAATTTTCTTTCAAAGCAGGTTTTGATGTGGTGTAGGGATTTAGTGCCTTTCCAGTCAATTCTGTGACATGTTTGGAGTGGTCTGATGGCCTGTTTTATCATAGTTGGGGTATTTAATGTGGCATTTGTGTTCGTCTTTTCTGATTGGGATGGTGCATCCTGTTTCCCCTATGTAAGGTAGGTTACAGGTACACTGAATTTTGTAAACCCCTGGATGGACAAGATATGGACGAGGATCTTTGGAGGAGCTAAGTAAATTTCTTAATTGAATGGAGGATCTTGTGAACTTTTTTTTTATTGTAGCCATTTTTTACAAATGTTTGGTTAATGATTTCAAATTCTTTGTTCAGAGCTTGTTCATTGGAGGAAATTGTTAGGGCTCTGTGTTTGAGGATGCTGATGACTCCTAACTTTTGTGTTGGATGGACATATGAATTTTTATGTATGTATGTATGTATTGGCCTATATGTTTAGGTTTGTGATAGACAGTGAAGGAGAAAGACGTGACAAGTGTATCTAGAAAAGGAAGAGAGTTGTTGTTTTCAATTTCAATGGTGAATTGGATAAGTTTGTGTTGTTTGTTCAGGTGGCTTAGGAATGTATTTAATTTTAGACCATTTGGTTCTAGAAGTATGTGAGATGCATTTCCAAAGCAGGAACATCTTGTTTCAGTTTTCTTTGACATGGAAAAAAGCTTATGACACAAGCTGGAGATATGGCATATTAAAAGACCTCTATAACCTGCATCTCACAGGATACCTTCCTGTATTTATTAAAAACTTTCTGTCCAGGCGATCTTTCCAGGTTCGAGTGAGAAGTACACTATCTCAACCATATCACGAAGAATAGGGTGTTCCCCAGGGCTGTCTTAAGTGTGACATTTTTTGCTATTAAAAGTTAACTCAATCACTGAACAGCTTCCTCTCACTGTAGACAATGCTCTGCATGTTGATGACTTCACAATATACTGTAACTCTTGTAACATGAGGGTAATTGAAAGACAACTTCAGCAAGCAATTGATCATGTTTCTTTGTGGGCTCTTACTAATGGGTTCAGGTTTTTAACAGAAAAAGTAACTGTGTACACTTCTATAGGAGGGGGAATGACCTACTAACTCCTTGAGTGTGACTGCTAATTTCTTGGCTAAGTGATAATTATGACTGTCGAAAAACTCACTTTCTTTCCAGTGTATCCAGGAAAGGAAAGGAATTGAGTTTTGATTTTCAATTTCAATAGTAAATTGTATGCGCTCATGTGGCCAGATAACAAAAACTTCATCAATGTATCTAAGCCAAACTGTAAGTTTTAAAATAAAGGTATCTAGAGCATGTTGCTCAAAAGTTTCCATATAAAAGTTAGCAATTTGGGATGGGGGGGGGATAATATGAATCCATGGTTGTACCTTCTTTTTGTAGATAAAAATTATGTTGCCACACAAAGTAACCAGAATGTAGTACATGAGCAAAGAGAGCCATAATATCAGGCAGAAATTTGTTCTGTAAGAGAAAAATTGTGTCATTGATTGGGAGACATTTATGAAAAGCGTAGAAACATCAAAACTGATTAATAAATCATCTTTGCCAGGCGTTATGTTTTTAATTTTGTTTATGAAGTGTTGTATGTTCTTTATATAGTAGGGGGGGGGGGGGGAATGACCTACCAGCTGCTTGAGTGTTGATGCTAATTTCTTGGCTCGGTGATAAATAGGGCTATCTATACTTACACCTATTTGCCAAAGCGGAATGTTATTTTTGTGTACTTGGGAACACTATATATTCTGGGAGAGTGGGTGTAATAGGATAACAGTTTTTTAACAGTGTTTGATGGATTAATTAATTACTTAAATCTGTCACTTCTTGGCCATCGGACACTTAAAAAACTGTTACCTTCATTACATCCACTCTCCCAGAATATATGGTGTTCCCAAGAATCAGTGACACAATTATTCTCTTAAAGAACAAATTTCTGCCCAATATTACAGCTCATTGCCCATGTATTACATTTTGGTTACTTCGTGTGGCAAAATAATTTTTCCCTACAAAAAGAAGGTTGGCCATGGGCTCACCATTATCTCCCCCCCCCACACACACCCAATTGCTAACTTTTATATGGAATCTTTTGATCGACATGCTCTAGATTCCTTTACTTTAAAACCTACAGTTTGGCTTAGATATGTTGATGATGTTTTCATTATCTGGCCACATGACACCTTCCTCAGCCATTTGAACAAACAACATGAGTATGTACATGTTGAAATTGAAAATCAAAACTCGCTTCCTTTCCTGGATAACTGGTCATGTGTATTCCCTCAGCCTTCCCCCATTTTAACTCTCTTATCACCACACCTCACAAAACTTGGAGTTGTTAATTCCCTCAAAAACAGAGCTATAACGATTTGTTCTAATGAACAAGCTCTTAAACAAGAGTTACAAATTATTAGTCAATGCGTTTATAACCGGCTTGGCTGGCCGAGTGGTTAGCCTCTTTCCAGTCAAAAGGCTGGGGGTTTGAATCCCACCATGGGCATGGATGTTTGTGATTTTCTGTTAAAAAAAAAAAAAAAAAAAAAAAAAAAAAAAAACTAGTGGTGGTGGTGGGCAGTAGATGGCGTTTTATGTAGTTGCGGTTCGTTGTACTTGGTGGATTGAATGGTGGATACAGAGAGTTGTAGAGTAGGTTCCCTCCCTTAATGAGTCTTTGGACTCCCTGGAGGTGTCATGTAATAATGATAATAATAATTAATTGCTATAGAAAAAATAGTATCAATAAAGTTCTTCATAAAACTTCATCAAAAAATGCATATAATATAGATTACAGTAAAACCTTAGCTGTCTCATACATTAAAGGATTATTAGATAAAATAAATAGAATTCTACACCATCATCATCATCAAATTCCTGCCATGTACCCTCAAGGGGTGTACAGGATATGACAGTACTACATGAAAAAATTACATCATTACTAACTTCCTATCTACAATTTTCCTCCAAATCAGTCTGTTACTTGTCAAGCCTCCAACATTATCAGATCTTATATTTCTATCGTCTAAGGCACTTTGTACCGTATCAATCCACCTATATCTTGGTCTTCCTCTGGGTCGTTTTCCTGCCAACCTGGCAGAGAACACTTCTTTTGCTAATCTTTCCTCTCCCATTCTATTTAAGTGACCATACCACCTGAGATTAGCTCTGCTAACGCATTCCTGGATGCTGACAATGTCAAGCTCTTTCCTAATATCCTCATTTTTAATATGATATTGCCAGTGATGCCATCTGTTCATGCCTATAATCTTTCTCAGTACTCTCATATCTGCGGTCTCTAGTCTTTGGTCAAGTGTTTTACTTCTGACCCAGCTCTCAGATCCATAAGTTAAAACTGGTTTGAACACTGTCTTGTATACAGCTAATTTAGTGTTCCGACTAATTTCTCTCTTATTCCATATGAATTTATTCAATTGACTTCCCACCATACCAGCTTTGCTGATTCTGTTGTCTATTTCTTTATTTAATTTACCATCTTCAGTAAAAAATCGTGCCTAAGTAACTGAAATGTTTTACTTGTTCCACAGGTTCTCCATTCACAACACAGTTGACATTTTCAATGATTCTGCCTATTTTCATTGTCTTTGTCTTTTTATTGCTGACCTTCATACCATATCTATTACAACAGCTATTCAATTTAGTCAGAGAATCTTGCAGACTTGTAGTGGATTTATTTAGAAGTATAACATCATCCGCATAAAGCAAAGAGCTGACATTAACATCTCCAATTTTGATATCAGGTTTAATACCACTTTCCTTCATAATGTGATCCATATAGATAATGAATAACAGAGGGGATAATGTACATCCTTGTCTCACACCATATTTAACATTAAACCATCTTCCTGTACTTCCTTCAATTCTAACTGCTGACTTACAACTCAAATAAAGACTGAGTATTGCTTGATATAATGCCCCATTGACACCATATAACTGCATCGTATTGAATAGCTTCTCTCTTGGCACCTTGTCATATGCCTTTTCCAAATCGATAAAACTTAAATACAGATCTTTGTTATATTCCCATGCTTTCTCGACTATTTGTCGTAAAGTGAAGATCTGATCCTGACAGCCTCTATTTGGCCTGAATTCAGCTTGTTCTTCACCAAGCTTCCCTTCCACAATCCTTCCAACTGTTTCTCAAGTATATTTGCATAGATCTTGCCAGGAACACTCAGTAGGGAAATACCTCTGTAATTCTCACATTCAGTTTTATTTCCCTTTTTACATTATAATCTTAATGCTACTTTTAACACCTATAAAATTAAAGAAACATATTCAACTCATCTAAGGATCCTCTTCCCCCCCCCCCCCCCATTGGCCAATCCTGGAGTATACCATATCCAATTTACCTGTAATTTATCTTATATTGGTGAAACTGGATGCACAATTCCTATCCATAAAAAAGAACAAACAACACATTAAATTTAACATTTTCAGTGAAGCAGGCCTCTCAGATCACGCTCTCAACACCCTACAACAAGCTGAATTGGAAAAGTATCTGTTCTTTAAATCATACAAAAATCTGGTATGAATACAAATTTAAAGAAGCCTGTGAAATTTTAATTAATCATCCTAATTTTAACAATAATGATGGCATAAAAATCCCAAGAATTTGGATGGCACACATTCAACCCACTTAGATTCTTTAAATTTTCCAGCAAACCCATTACTTTAGGACTAAGCAATAATTTCAGCACTTATTGGCCATCATCTATACTTTTTTTTTTTTTAATTTATATAAGTAATTATGTGAGATCATGTTGCTCTGTAGCTTTTTATATCTGTTAATGATTTATAACCAAATAGATGATAAAAATAACAGGACTCTAGCTAGAAAGGTTTTTTTTTACCAGAGGTCAGACTAGTAGTTTTAATAGTTTACCAAAATACTGTAACCAGCATATATAATACATACATACATACATAGCTCATAGCAAAAGCATGATGTTAAAAAAGAGAATTATGTCTATTAACATATTAACTTATTATATAATATATTAAAAGAATTGAAGAATTTAAAATATTTTAAGTTAAAACTTTGAAGGAAAACACAGATCTAATCCAAGAAGTTGGAAAATTAAAATAAGAGTTAAAAGTAAAAGTCTTAATATGTTATAATAAGGAAAAGAAACATATATATCATTATAAATTCAGACCTAAGTTCGTAATCCAGGTCACAGCTTCAGGAGCTGCTTGTAAAAAGTCATTCCAGTCATTCTGATAAGCACGGAAGATGCATTCTGTTACAATATGTTGCATAGTCTATCGTGGAGCACCACAGTCACATTCTGGAGATGTTTGTCTGTTCCATTTATAGAGAGTATCTTCACATAGGCCATGATTTGTCCGAATTCTATTTAGTACTGTCCATGTTTTGCAAGGTAGATCTGATCCTTTGATGATTTGATCACCTTTAAAGATGTTATGCAAATGTTCTTTCGTATTTCCTTCCATGTTTCTTCCCACTTTGATAAAGGATTAAAATTATTTAGCACTAGTTCATCTGCTGCTCGTAGTGATGGATGGCGAGATTTCAATCTATTGACGTTAAGAGTTGGGAGATCCTGATGAATAGGTAGGGTCGGATTACCAGCATTTTTTGGAATTCACTGACTAAAGAATTCAATCTACGTAGTTCTGTAGGAATAATGCCTGCTAAAAGAGATAACCAATATGTTGGGGTCGATCTAATAGAGCCTGTAATTAATCTTAAGGTATTGTTCAATTGAGAATTGATAATCCTTGTGTGAGGGCTATTTAGCCACACAGGAGCACAATATTCAGCACTTGAAAATACCAAAGCAAGGGCTGTTGTCCTAAGAGTAGAGGCTCTAGAACCCCAGGTAGTGCCACAGAGTCTCTGCAGGATATTATTACGTGTCCTTAGTTTATATGCCAAGTTTGAAAGATGTTGCCCGAAAGTGAGAGAATGGTCAAGCGTGACTCCCAAGTACTTAGGGAATGTATTATATGGAAGTATAGTGTTGTTCAATTCAATTTTTAGTTTTACATTTGCAAAGTTATTATTTAGATGAAAACAAGATATTACCGTTTTGTTCCTATTTAAACAGTCTCCATCTTTTAAAATATTCATCCAGAATAGTTAAGTCAGCTTTTAGGATTTCTTCTGTACGACTTATACATTTATGCTGTGTAATTATTGCTATATCATCGGCATAACAAAATTTCCTTGATGTAGTGACGGGAAGATCAGATATATACAGATTGAATAATAACGGAGATAAAACAGATCCCTGTGGCAGTCCATTGTGTCCATTATTTAACTTCCTTTCGCTGCTAGTTTTATTACCTATAGTCACTATAAATCTTCTATCTCTTAGCATATTGTTAATAATATGGACTATTGTTTTACATGGGATAATTTTATGTAATTTATATAGAAGGCCTTGTCTCCAAATGGTGTCGAAGGCTGTTGACAAATCAATAAATGCCCCTGATGTTTTTAAACCTTTTTGAAAACCAGCTTCTATGTGAGTTACCAAAGAGAGAACCTGGTCACAACATCCATGATTTGGTCTAAAGCCAGCTTGTTCTATTGGGACATTTTTAAAAATTCTGGAGCTTATTCTATTATAAATAAGTCTTTCAAAGAGTTTATAACAACAAATGAGGAGAGTAATAGGTCGGTAACTTTCCGGTTTATGATTAGGCTTATCAGGCTTTAAAATTGATAGTACTTTTGCTTTTTTAAAAATAGTAGGAAGTTTTCCAGTTGTAAGAATGTCAGTATAGAACTTTGTTAACCATAATCTTGCATTTCTTCCCAGATTAATCAAAAATTCTGGATGAATGTTATCAAAACCAGGAGCCTTACCAGGCTTTAATTCCTTTAAGGCTGCTTCAACTTCTTACTGCGTAAAAAGGGTGTGCAAAATTTGAAGTTATAGGTGAAGACTTGCTAAATTCTTTTAATTTTCTCTTTATATATCTTGTATGCTTTTTATTGATTGGGATATGTGATATATTAACCATATGTATAGCTAATTGATTTGGGGTGATTCTTGGTTGTTCTTTAATCAAAGGAGCACTACCACCTAGTTTCCTAAGAAGGCTCCAAGCTTTATGGCTGGAACGAGTCAAGTCTATACCTTCAACTGTATTTAGCCATTTTTTCCTTCAGGATATATACAAGTTTTCTAGGAGTTCATCTGCTGTTTTTGGGTCATTGTTTATCTGATATTCATTATAAAGTAATTCACATTCTTCGCTCCAACCATGTATATAGTTATGTCTAATACCTCTAGGAATACTTTTCTTGGCAGCAAACAGGACAACGCCTATAAATTGATGAAAATTACTACTTATTGGAGATATCCAGTGAATACATTTGTCAAGTTCATTTGCATATTTATTCCAGTCAGCGTTTTTAAAATTCCAGCATGGGATAGATTTTGATCTTACAAATGAAATGGAAATGCCAATGTCAATTAATACCAGTCTATGTTGACTATGAGGAAAGTCAGTTAAGACCCTTCTCAGATTTTGCATAGGGTGACCGGAATTATTTTTGCTCACAAGACATAAATCAGGGTTATAGTTTCTTTTCCAGGCCGCAGATCTAAAAGTGCCTTTGTCTTTGGCATCAAAGACTAAGTGAAGATTATTTAGTTCGATCCAATCAACAAGTTTTTCACCACATTCGTTGTTTTGAGCATAATTCCACTGTTCATGGTGACTATTAAAGTCTCCAGTATAAATTGCAGGATGTTCAGCAATAGGAATAATTTTTTCCGGCCAAGGTGATCCAGGTGGCTTATAAATATTTGTAATTGTAATATCTTGAACTTTTATTACTACTATATGTATGTTTTCTACAATATTTTGAGATAGAAGAAAAACTTCTTTAAGATGATTTTGCACATACGTTGCTATTCCATATACTTCATGATAAGTTGCACCAGTAACAGTGTAACCTGGAATGCGACCTCTTTTAAGGAGCTGTTCAGGATCAGCAGCACGTGTTTCTTGGACAGCAATCACATCAACATTGTTGGTTAACAATAATTTCGATAAATAATCGCATTTGGCTTTGCTAATAGATTCAATATTTAATTGACAAATACGTAGTGTAGGGCCAATGTTTCTAAATTCTGGTTTCTGCAAGTCACTATATTCAATAAATTCAGTAGACATCATGAAATTGCCCAGGAGATCCTTAGGATGGACTGGCTGCATATCACTGTTGCTCATTTAGCACCACCCAGGGGACACGTATAGCTTTAGGATCACTATGGATGCGAGCAACTTTGTCCCCCAGCATATATAATAATTAGCATACCATGCAGATTATAATGTAGCTTGTTTCTTTGTATATACATGTATACTCCAGATAATGATCTTGATATGAAACTTGAAATCAAGTGATTATTTTAGTTTTTATTAAACTGAAGTTTTACTATAACATGTTAGTTGTTTCCATAATTTTTAATAATGAATGCTGATCACCTTGTGACTATCAAGGGAAGGATTCTTTACATTTCAGAATAAATATTGTGAACGAACAGAACTTATCATGGATTCCACCCTGTTAACAGTCCTAGAAATCTCTTTATTGAAAACTTTGAAAAGAATATTGTGGAAAAATATTATAAAAAAAAAAAAAAAACTTGGTTTCCATACATTGATGAAGTTTTCATCAATTGAACAAATGTATCTGAATTGCTTGCACCCTGACATGAAATCTCTCTCTAGAACTGGAAGATGACAGAAAATTACCATTCCTTGACATCCTTCTTGAAGTATTTTAGGAAGAAAGAAGGTTGATCTTTTCAGTATACAGAAAACCAACCCCAACTGGAACATTCTTACATGTTGCTTCATATCATCATTCATTACATAAGATTGGCAAGATAAAAACATTACAGTACAACAGCCTACAATATCTCAACATATTCTGAAAAAAAGGAATGAAGAACTTCATTACCTTACACATACTCTCTCTGTCTCTCTCTCACTGGGTATCAACTGAAGACAGTTAACAAAATTTTAGACACAACCTTTGACAGTTCCTTCTAATAAACAAGATTTCAAAAATACAATCACATTACCTTACAGGACTGTTCAAGAATTAACCTTTTTGATTACATTACCTTCAAGAATGTTACAGAGAAAGTTGCGACGATGCTTCATGATTACAATGTTAAAGTGACTACTTTGGCTATGTATACAATTTCTAGATTCTTATATTCAGCAAAACTTTCACATCCTCTCATAAAGAAACCAAGCATATATAAAATTCATTGCTCTTGTGATATTGGCTATGTAGATTGGACAGGAAATAGTCTAGAGAAATCCACATAGATCTGAATATCAAAACATAAGCAGATAACATAATTATAATATTATTATTATTATGTGGTATCTCCAGGGAGTCCAGAGACTCATCGAGGGAGGGCACCTACTCTACAACTCTCTGTCTCCACCACTCAATCCACTAACTATACCAATGTCATCTACTGCCCACCACCACTGGTCTTTTTACAGACAATCACAAACATCCATGCTCACACATGGATTTGAACCCACAGCCTTTTGGCTGAAGAGTGGATATGCTAACCATCCAGCCAACCAGGTGAACATATTATTATAGAGTAACAGAATAACATGTATGTTAGGAAAAAATATTTATTATGTATAGAACTTTTGGCTAGTTTCCTAACCATTTTCAATACAATTGAAAAGAGAACTTCAGTTGATAACATATATTGTCACGTGCTTGCAATTTAATTGTGGTTCTTATCCTGTTTAATTAATGACAATGACTAGGAAACCTAGTCAACAGTTCTACAAATAATATTTTTTCCTTTCAAATTAAGTGTTATTCCATTACTCTATAATAATTTTATCATTACATGTAAAGACATGTCAGAACATGTAAAGGACATTGAGAAGAAAAAGAAGCATAGATTGGGATTAGCTTTGCATGATAAATACAGCCAATTGTTTGTTTTGGCAAAAACAGAAATCCCATATGTTGATTATGACTGTTTTACAAAAATTTTTAGAAAGAAGACTTAGAAACTGAGCACCCCCACCCAGTGTAACAAAAACCAGGGTTTAATCCTGCACTAGGTTTGGCCTGCAATTATCAAAAAATCTGACAACTGTGGAGTAGGATATGACACACTTCATGCCAGAACATGACTCCAACAACTAGCTTTGTTTGAACACTTGCATGTTAATCCAATGTCACTCTGTTTATATTTACTAGGCTGTTGAAATTTGTGAGAAATTTGTTATGTATAATTATTCTTTCTGAGCCTCCGTAGGTCAGTTAGTATAGACGAAGCCCTTTGGTTGGAAAGACCTGGGTTCAATTCCCATCAGCGACTTTAAGAGCCTTTATCTGGTCTCTTTCAATGAAAGGTGAGTTAGCCGGTCTCATATGGAGGTAGGTTTGTTTTTTTTAATCTGAAAACTCAGGTTTTTCATCCCCCCAGAACAGGCAAACTGGCTCTGTGAACACACACACACGGATTACAGTCATGGATACATCCTGGTCCTGAACCTGGATAAAATGGGGGGGGGGGGGGAAGTAATGGTGAACTACCCTGTAAAAATCTCACCAGGAACATTTTGTGGGCAAAGCCTATGAAGTCACCTAGCATCAAAAATGGCTAATGGGAAAAATCACCACTACCACAATTATTCTTTCTAGTTTTTTTATCCAAGTCTTGTACCCCTGATGATGTAAGTCCAACAACTTACAAAACTTGTTGGGTTGTACTGTTTAGTTTAATTAAATCTAATTCTCATTAACAAACATATCTGCATATGAATGAAGTTCAGTGAACATTTCTTAAACCGTAGAAATACTAGACATCAAACATAGAACTTTTTCCAAGCAACTTTAGGTCTTCAGCTAGTGGGACAGCACATCCATTCCTGTTTTCTTTAGTTTACTTAACAGATGTCTTTGTAAAGTCCATCAGGATCAGTTTGTAGTTGTTATCCAATCTGACTGTTACTTTAATATAGAAAATAAATAAATTACTAAGGCAAGATTTCTCCCTGCGCAAAATGTGTCCCCCCATCGATTACAGTATTCTTATTTACTCATTTCTGAATTCTGACCTTTACTAACTTTACAACAACTTTAACATTGCTCTTGAGATACAAGTTTTTAATTTGATATTCAAAATGCCAAAGAAATATCTGTGTGAGGTATCTTCACAACTTGTATACATAGGCTAATAACGTCACCTTAATTGCCTTGGTGTGTGTGTGTGTGTGTTATGCATAGCTTTATACACACACTAAGTCAATTAATTATAAACATGCTTGGGTGTGTATAATGCTATGCATTATGGGAAGGTCTTTATCCATATAGACCTTCCCATAATCATTATCCAGACCAGTTTGACCTTTACTGAAGTACTGTTAGAGTGCAAGAGTACATCTCCAAAACCTCTGAGTGATCTACAAGATCACTCAAAATCTCACTGAGTGACCCTAAATGATCACTCCTAACCTGAATCACTCTAGGACAAGAAACTCAGTCTTGGCTCCACTCATTGACAAGCAAAGACTCAGCACCAAACAGAACTTCTCTGCTCCCCAGGAAGCAAGCCACCATCAGTGGGAGCTAGACCCAGAAGAGATACCAAGGTTGAAAGAATGCAGCAATCATATATTTCCTATGTACAAGTAGTGAAAAGGTGTAACACCTTATCATTAAAATTATCTGGATTAGATCTAGTTTATTTTGCTTGATTATAAATAAAATTAAGATGCCAGGAAAATATATTCTTGTTTAATCCTTTATCGAAGTGTAGACAAATAACGTTTGCATTTGAAGTATCACAACTAGGCTACTTGTATACAGAGGCTAATGGCCTCACATTAATTGCCTTAGTATTGCAATGCAGATATCTTTTTGGGTGTGTATAATGCTGTGCAATTGATGTGAAGTGATTAGCTTCTGTATGTAAGTAACCTAGTTGTGAAGATACTTCATGTGCAAACTTTGTTTGCTTACACTTATATAAAGGATAAGAATATAATTTCTTGGCATCTTTAATTTCATTTATAACCAAGTGGGAAAAAAAACTGCTTCTTCTTCCTATCATGGATTTTAGGCCAAGTTGCCTGTTCTGGTCTCATGCCATTGCTTTCTTAGTCTTCCAATTCTATTCTTTTTTTCCCATTTATTTTATATCCATATAGTAATTTTTGTAGTTTGCAATTTTCCGTTTGGGTTAGATGTTCTAACAATTTCTGTTTATATTTACTTATATAGTAGTTAATTGGTTTTATATTCAGGGATTGTAAAATTTCTTCATGTGTTTTATGCTCCCACTTGGTATATCCAACTGTTTCTGGGAAATTTCATTTCTTCTATTTGAACATGTTTCACTTCTATATAATAAAGTTTAAGAAAATTGACAATGAAGACTAGAAATAACCAAAAATATTTAATTATTACTTCCTATATTTTGCCAAAGTTAAGTCAGCATCTTCAGGGATTAATACATTGGTATTAAACACTTGCATGCCAGCACACTTCAAAAATGGAACAGGAGTGTTACAGGATGACCTGAAGTCCTATAATTACGCCAGCTATTGGCTTTGGTTGGGTGTTCTTGGCTGTTGGACTGAATGTCTGCCAATGAGGGTTTCCCATATGAGAGGCAGTTTGATACAATCACATATATATATATATATATGTGTGTGTGTGTGTGTGTGTGTGTGTGTGTGTGTGTGTGTGTGTGTGTGTGTGTGTGTGTGTTTAATGTTGGGCCCATACTCAAGAGGTTGATTGTTCAACCTATAGTACATTAGTACTGTGTATGGGTGGTGGGTTGGCAAAGGAGGAATTTGTTTACATTTGATTTGAATGACTTTAAATTGTATTCGTTGGGAAACACAGCAGGTGGGAGATTGTTCCACAGTGCAGCAGTTGCAGGGATGAAGGAAGAGGAAAAGAAATTTGTTCTGTTTGTTTCTAGGTGTACTGTGAAGGGATGTTGTGCAGTAGCTGCACATGTTCCAATGAGTTTAGTACTGAGCGGGGGGAATTATTGATGTTATTTCGGATGAGCATTTCTCATGGAAATATTTGTAGAATATACTTACTGGAGAGACCAAACGTCTGTGTGAAAGTGGGGGGAGAGAGTTGGTAAGGGATGGATAATTCATAAGTCTAATTGCCCTCCTCTGTATTGAGTCCAGCCTTTTGAGAGAGCTTTTAGGGGCCCCACTCCCATATGTGGGAGCAGTATTCAATAGTTGGGTGGATTTGTGACTTGTATAATGTTAGTAGCTGTTCAGGGGTGAAGTAACGTCTTCAGCGGAAGAGAAATCCTAGTTTTTTATGAGGCTGAGGATGCAATATTTGAGATATGTTTGTGCCAGAAGAGGTTTGAAGTGAGGGTGATTCCAAGGAGCGAGATCTCAGACTGTCTGAAAATTTGGGTATCGTCGAAAAGGATACTGGGAAAAGTTGTTCTTTTTTATGGGAAATAGTACAGAACTGGGTTTTGTTGGCATTGAAATTTATGAGGTTATCCGAACTCCATTGTAGGATGGCTTCGATATCAGAGTTGAGGGTGGTGCTGGTTGATGTTCTGTAGGATGAGGTGAGTTGTGTAGGGTAAGGCTTATCAAATGCAAGCGAGGAGTGTAGTGTGCTGTCATCTTCAAAACTGTGTATTGGGTTGGAGGTCAATTGCAGTAGGTCGTTGATGTATAGCAGGAACAGGGTTGGTGAGAGGACAGAACCTTGTGGGACCCCAGCATTAATTGAGTGGTGCGAGGATAGGGAGCCATCCACCATCACACACAGTGTGCGTCCAGACAGAAAACTGGCGATCCACCTACAGAAGTCCTGGGTCAGACCAAATGATGGTAGTTTGCCTAGTAGGCCTGTGTGCCAGACCCGGTCAAAGGCTTTGGAGATATCCAGTGCAACCACTTGAGATCCGCCAAACCTCTCCATAGCATTTGTCCAGAAATGGGTGATGTATGTGAGTAGAACTCCTGTTGATCAGCAGTGGTGGAATCCATATTGGCGGTCATTTATTTGGTGAGTGTCTTCAAGATAGTGTAGGAGGTGGGAATTGATGATTTTTTCCATTTTTCCATATATATATATATATATATATATATATATATATATATAGGTGACATAGGATAGGGTCAGTTCTGGAGTACAATTTTTCAGAACAATTGGTGGAATGCTATTGGGGCGAGGAGACTTTTTTGTGTCTAATTGGGACAGTATTTTTCTGATTTCATCCTGGCAAAAGGATATAGGGGGCATTGTATGTTGGGTGTCTGGAATGGTTGGGTGACATTTACCATCGTCAGTTATGCATGCATTTGAAGCAAAGTATGAGGCCAGAAGATTGGCTTTTTCTGTGGGCGATGAGGCAGTAGAGCCATCGGGGTATGAGAGGGGTGGGAATAGTGTTGGACAGAAGTTACAGTCAATTGCTTTGGCAAGAGACCAAAAGGCTTGGCTGCCATTTGGACAGGCTGCTAGTTTCCTGCTTTTTGCTCTTTCGAACTCTGTTTTGGAAGCATTGATTGTTTTTTTGCATCTATTATGGGCTTTGGTGTAAGCTTTGAAGGAGGATGAGGTTCTTGATTTCAGCCAGTTGTGGTATGTCTGTTGTTTCATCTCTACAGCCTTGGCACATCTTTTGGAGTACCAGGGTTTCGTTAGGGAATGGCAGTTCAGAGTGTTGTGTGGAATTTACATATTCATGCAGGTGAGGATTACTTTGGTAATAAGTTCAGTGCATATGCATATGTTTGGGTTGGAAAGCTGGAAGCAGTAGTCCAACCATGGGAATGCGGCATAGAAGTTGTGGAGGCTGTCCCACTTGGCACTGTTATAGTGCGAAACTACTCTTGTATGGGAGTGTCTGTGTAAACGTTCTTGCATTGGGGAGGAGACAAGCACTAGGTTGTGGTCAGAATTGCCCAGGGGGCTCACTACCACTGTGTATTTGGAGGGGGTCATTGGTGAGCAGGAGATCTAGACTGGTTTGGGTTGTCTGGTATTCTGGTTGGCATCTGGACAAGTTGTGTAAGGTGATGGCAAATGTTTCTGCATCGCTGCCTACAAGATATGTACAACTGGAGGAGGAAAGCCAGCTAGTGTTGTGGATGTTAAAATCTCTTAGAAGGATGATTTCGCTGTTGGGAAAGTGGGATTGGAGAAAGTCGACTTTTAGGGAGAAGAAATTAAAGAGCTCAAGGTGGTTGGTTGCATTGGGGAGCGATAGAAGCAGCAGATGAATTGAACTGAGTGGGGAAGGGATATGGGAGTGTCTGTGTAAACGTTCTTGCATGGAGGAGGAGACGAGCACTAGGTTGTGGTCAGAATTGCCCAGGGGGTGCACTACCACTGTGTATTTGGAGGGGGTCATTGGTGAGGAGGAGATCTAGAGTGGTTTGGGTTGTCTGGTATTCTGGTTGGCATCTGGACAAGTTGTGTAAGGTGATGGCAAATGTTTCTGCATCTCTGCCTACAAGATATGTACAACTGGAGGAGGAAAGCCAGCTAGTGTTGTGGATGTTAAAATCTCTTAGAAGGATGATTTCGCTGTTGGGAAAGTGGGATTGGAGAAAGTCTACTTTTAGGGAGAGGAAATTAAAGAGCTCAGGGTGGTTGGTTGCATTGGGGGAGCGATAGAGGCAGCAGATGAATTGAACTGAGTGGGGAAGGGATATTTTCATCCAAAGAAGGTCAAAGTTGGGTGATTCTAGGTTACGTGCTCTCTGGCAAGGTATGTCTTAGTGGATGTCTGCGCAGACACCACCCTTGGGGCAAAAGTTGTTGAAGAGCGAGTAGTTTGGGAGGTTGAGATAAGTGGTGCTGGGGAGAGGTGAGATTTGGGTTTCTGCCAGGAAGAGCAGGTGGGGTTTGGTAGACTAGGTGGTAGTGGACACTATTCAGGTCGGAGTTTAGGCCATAGATGTTAGTGAAGTGAATGCATAGGGTTTTGTGGGACGTTTGTTGGACCGCATGGGTCTTGCATATTTCCTATGCAGTGGCTGCTAGTGGCATGACTTGGTTTTTTCACCAGTTTATCTTGTCTGTAGTTGATGGTCCAACTGTTGTAACCATTTTGACATTTTTCTTCGATTTGTCTTCGTTCTCTTTGTGCAAATGATAAGTCTGGTTGTGCACATATGCGCGATTGGGGGCAGGAGTCTTTGAACTTGTTGTTGATCGCTGTTATTATTTTTGATGTACGTGTCGCGTCACTTTTACTAGGCGTGGAAAGTTCGTACTGTCCTTCCTTTTATTTATAGGCCCAAAACGATGACACCTGACGATATTCTCGGGATCGTTGCTGCATTCTTCAGCTAGTTTCTTGATGTCCTCTTGTAGTGGTTTTCTGTTAGGAAGTTCAGAATGATGCCGTTGAGTTTTTTGTGTTCAGCCTCCATCAAGTCATTTACCATTGATGCGATTAGATTGCGAAGTTCTTTCACTGGCGGAGTGGAGCTTGCATTGCGCTGGTTTTCGATTTGATCTAGCTTAGCTTTGACTGCCCATATTTTGTCGGTAAAAGTTTCATTTAAAGCATTGATGTGCAGTTCGAGATTTTCGACACATTTGCCTATGTTCAGAAGTTGTTTTACCGAAGGAAGGCACAGTGAACAGAAGAACGGCTGGTTAAGTTCGATAAGTAGCTTATGTGCAGCTTCGTCAATTTTCGTGCAGGAAGCGTGCAGCCAGTGGCAACAGAACTCACAGAATATGCCCTTTTTTTTGTCTGTGACACCGGTTTTGCAGCTGCGGCACATAATAGGATTGGCTGTGGCAGTCGACAGCACTGTACCGGCAAGACACGTGGTGCTCGTTGGCTTTTAGTGCCGCCATCTTTGCTGCGTACGGTAGGCATCGTGAGCGCTTACACGTGACTGATTTTGAATTGAAAGGATAGCTGTTTTAATACTCTAAAAGTACTTACAGCACCCACTGTTAGGTTTCCGTTTGATGGTTAATTTCAATGGAAAAACACTTGCAATAACGGTAAATTAGGGAGCACAATCTTATAGTAGCTTATTCACTGATGCCACCTGGTGTCTTCGACATATTTGTTTAGGATGGGATGGTTGGTAAGAGCTGCAGCAGATTCTAGGAAAAGCCTCTCGAATTTAAATTTGTTTCAGTGAAAAAAGGTGGCTTTTTCCCACCTTAATTATTGCATCCCATTCATAACAGAAATAGAAAGTAACAGCAATCTTTGTTGCTCTGCCAGGTATCCATGTGACGATCTGCTAATCCTGAGCTGGCATAGTGGTGGAAAGTCATGTAATCTTTGTGCTCAGATATGCAGATGTTGCTGTCCTGCCTATTTGGCCAAAGTATGACCAGAGGCAGCTGCTGGTACTTGATGTACTCCAGGTAAATCCAGAGCTTGTAGCTGGTCTTTTATGAAGCAGATAAGAGTTGCTAGCTTTCTGTGTGGTCACAAGATTATGCTTTTTTTAAGATCTTGGCCACCTTTTCTGAGATGCTGTGAATATAAGGGATAGTGAAGGATTTGCTGTAATCAATATTTGAAAGGGTGGGGTGGTATGGGTACATGGTGTTAAAATTCTTTTTATCTGGGATAAGATATAGCCATTGGCAAAAATGTGTTTTGTGTTGAGTGAAATGTTATCTGTGCAAATTCATTTTGACCAGCAGACTAAGATTTTTATAGTTTTAAATTGTTGGGGGGGGGGTGAACTAAGGTGTCTAGAAATGGCAGGTTGCTGTTACTTTCTATTTCTGTTGTGAAATGGATCCTTTGATGTTGACTATCCAAATGGGATAAGAATGCATGTAAACTCTGCTGGCCATGCTGCCAAATTGCAAACACATCATCCACATAGCATAGCCAAATAGTGGGTTGGAGGGGGTAGGAATTTATTCCTTTCAAATGTATCCATGAAAAAGTTAGCCAATGTGGGGGGAGCCCATGACTGTACCCTTTTTTTTTGTGTAGAATTTTCCTTGCCAAACAAAATAGCCAGAGTTCATACAGTTTATAGTGAACTGAAACAGGACTGAGATATCAGGAGGAAATTCTGATGGAATAAGAGCTAAGGTGTCCTTAAGTGAGACATTTGTGAATAAGGAGAAGACATTGAAACTGACCATTAGGTCAGTGTTGCAGAGCATGAGGTCTCATATACTGGACTTAAAATGGGCTGAGTTTTTGATATGTGATGTGGTATTGCCAGTACAAGAAAGTACTTTGGCTAAATGTTTAGCTAGTTTGTAGATGGATGAGTCTGTAGAAAAGGTGGCTAAGATCTTTAAAAAAAGCACAATCTTGTGACCAAACATAAAGCTAGCAACCCTTATCTGCTCCCCAAAGACTAACCGCAACCATTTATACCATGGCCACACAGGCAGGACAGCCAACATCCGTTTATATCTGAGAACCATGATTACATCCATTTCCACCACTACGGCCACTCAGGAATAGCAGACCATGCTGGATATCCGGCACAGAATCCATTGGAAAAAAAAAAAAAAAGTCCCCTTACTCCACTTGAAACAAATATAAATTCGAGAGAACTTTTTCTCGAACCTGCTTCAGTTCTTACCGTTAAAAAGTGTTTCTATATGATTTATGCTTGATTAGTTGTTTACTTCAATGTGTCCTTTCTTACTTAAAACCTTATACAATCAAAGTCCTACCGGCTGCTCTATTGTTAAATATTTATCTTTTGTGATCTATTCTCTTTATTCACTTACTTTAATCTTATTGTTATATCTAGGATTGTTTCCTCCTCAGATACTGGCAAATTTATATTTTGCTGCGCAAGCCAGTATCCTATAGCAGAAAAGGTCCTTGCTCAGGGAGACAATACTAGAGTCTGAAGATTACTTACACAATATCTTACTTAAACTGCCATATAGATTTAGATTATTGCAGTCGTGACCTAAATCTATTATTATATTCACTCTCTAAATCCTTCCCGCCAAAATAGGTTCTATTTTTATAAGTGGTAAGTTGGAATCGTAATCAGGCATGACTCAGGTTCAGGTAAATATGACATGTTTATTGGAATATCTAAAACACAATACAAAATTCATACACTCAATTATGCTCAATACTAAATAAAACTCGAATTAAGAAGTTAACACTTTCTAAATTAATTAAATCTTATAAAGCATGCTAAACACAGTAACTACATATTGGGATAGATAGCAAATGATATGAAGTTAAGCTAAATACCTTTCAGTAGTATTACTCGCAAGAGAAAACTAACAAACATTCTAATGTTACTGAGATACTAGATTCTACTATTCTTATCACGTCAAGTTAATTCTATCACATACAAAATTACAAAAGATCTCTTCCAAACAATTCTTCTTACCCTCAAAGGAGGTTAACTTTCTAAATAGAGACTATCCACAGAGTTCTTTAGAATACAGTTCTTAATTTCACATTCGTAAACAATCTTTTCTCTTCTAATGAACTTTCACACAAAATTAGAGTAATTGCACCTTACCGAGCTTTTTCCACGTGGTTCTGCACCACGTGTATGTCTGGATACTTCTCATCTGTTGGCTGTCCATACGGCAACGTAGGGATTACACTATCTTCATTCCTTCTGCTGAAAACGGAACTCAAATCTTTGTGTTTCAGGAACAACTCGATGGGACTTTTCAGCGACGGCTTGATTCTGCTAGGACTGGAATTTTTACCTTCAGCTTTGCATAGAATCCTACTTCATTTTAAGAATGCTCACAGTCCGACATCTTATCACAGACTTCACCCCCCCTACGCGAAACTGCCTGCTAACTTCCAAACCACCAAAACAGGAAAACGTTACAACCAGAAAGAGAGTCTCCGATACGGGCTCAACCCCTTATATTCTTCTATTGAGCTCCCTCTTTCCTCAGTCCCTTTTTTGCACACTGCCCTTATCTTTTCACCCTTTTGGTTCATCCTTTGCTTTTATGACACTGTTATACTTGGATTTGCAGAATACATGGCAACGTAATTTTCCCAGGAAGCTATAGCTGCTAGCGTTACGCTGTACACATGTAGCTTTATGCCTTCCAGGAATTATTACTCAGCAACTTTTTAGATGACTCACATAAATTTTACATAGCTTAAGTGAGGCTTAAATTTAAATCAGATTATCTCTCCTTTTAGACATACTTAGAAATGAAATCTTAATATAATCATATCAGCTTAAATACAAGGCACTTGAAATAAAGAATACAAATTTTACATAAAGTGAAGAAGTTTCACTTTTAATTACAGCTGATGTGCAGGTGTTTCTCTTTGTCAGCACGTTTTATATGTTAGATTCCAAATGAATGATTTCTTTCCAAGATTCCTTCATTTAGGATCTAACATTACCAACTATCCCATCCTAAACAAATATCTTTGTATCAAACTGCCTATCATATGGGAAACCCTCATTGGGTTTCCCATATGAGAGGGATTCCCAACAGCCAAGAACACCCATCCAAAGCCAGTAGGTGGCATAATTTTAGGACTTTGTTATCTGATATCTCTCTTGTTCCACCTTTGTTACTGAAGTGTTGTGCCTGCATGCACATGTTTAATACCAGTGTATTAATCTCTGAAGGTGCTGATTTAACTTCAGTGAAATATAGGAAGTATTTTTAGTTATTTCTAGTCTATGTTGTCAATTTCCTTAACCACATTGCCTCAATATGGATGAAATATATCACTCCTCTACACTTTGTATCCATCACATATTACAATTTTAATATGCACTTCGCATCCATGGTAACTTGGACGTATATATACATCCTGGCCAGTTGGGTGGTTAAACAACACGGTGCTGGAGAATCAACGTATAAGCCTAAACACCAGGAATATAATAAAGTTGGTTTAGACAGAACGTTATATAGTCTAATTCTGGTGTGCTTTTGTACCAGAAATGGCAATGGCATAAATATATTGTTTATTATGCCATTTAATTTAACGAAATTTGATATTTTAATGTCTATTTATTTTTCATCTTCACATGATAAGTCACATCACGTGTATTTGAAAGTATATACTTGCCCTTATATTTTATTAACTATCACTATTTTACTTCTTATTGTGTTTTCTCCTTCGAAAGCTTTTTTTTTTGATATTCTCATATTATGTTGTTTTGAAATTTCATTTAACAATTTCACTGAATTTCTCTAGATCATCTAATGTAGCTATTGCAATTTGATCATCTGCATATAACAATGTTCTGCCTTTATTTGTAGGTTTATTTTTATACCAAATGGGTTATGCTGTTTCCAAATTGTTATTATTTATTATATATATATATATATACAGGGTGTTTCAAAAAGAATGACCCGATTTCAAATAATTATATTTAATAATGAAAATGTGGTACAGTTACAAAATAAATTACCAAGTATGAAGTAAGGCCTAAAGTTTCACTCACCACAATTACAAATGCTCAATGTGCCCTCCACCTGCTGCACAGACAACATCAAGCCAATAGCTGAATTCATCCCAAACGCGTCTGAGAGTGTCTTCTGTCACAGAATTTACTGCGGCCGTGATTCTGGTTCTGAGCTCATCCAAGTAATGGAGGAACATAAACACAGTCTTTTACGTATCCCCATAAAAAGAAGTCACAAGGTGTGATGTCTGGAGATCATGGAGGCCAAGAGTGTAGTGCCAATCTTGGGGTGCCATGTGTCCAGTCCAACGCTGAGGCAATGTTTTGTTTAGAAACCGACGAACTTGGAGGTTCCATTATGGCGATGCTCTGTCTTGCTAAAAAATGTAATCTTCAGGTTCTTCGTTCAGCTGTGGAAGTAGTCAAAGACATTCATCGATACCAACGACAAATGTTTTTGACCAGTTTTGGATCAATTCCATAACATCGTCTAAAAGTACGCTGCACCGTAATCATGAATTCAGTCTTGCTAAATTCGAGAACACAAAATGCCTTCTGTTGACTAGATACCATCTTCTCATTAACTAGGTGTAGCAGTATTTGGATGCTAGTAGTAGCATCTAGCAGTCGTCATATCAAACTCTGGGCCAAGGCTGTTCTCATGGTACAAGTCGCATTCATTTGTGGTTCATGGTTGCAGAGATATACAATTTTCAAATTGGGACATTCTTTTTGAAACATGCTATATATTAAAAAGTAGATGTGATGGGATACATCCTTGCCATACTCCTCTTGATATGTCTTACCATTCTGATATTTATTTTAATTTGACTGCTAGTTTCCTTCCTGTGTATAATTCTTGAAATAGATTGTAAGATTTGGTTTGGTATATTTAGAACAGTTAATATTTTAAATAATTTGTGTTTATTAATTTAATCAAAGGCTTTTTCATAATCAATTAAGGCCACATATATTTTTTTTAATTCTTTTTTTCTTTTTGTTTAATAATTTTAGAGTGAAAATTGAGTCTATGCAAGATCAGCCTTTTCGGAATCCATTTTGTTCTTCTACAATTATGTTCTTCTCAATACTTTTAATATTCCTGCAGATATTTTTGATCCTGCGTTTAGCAGACTAATTCTCCTATAATTCTCCTTTATTTCCTTTTTTTATAAATTGAGATAACCAGTGCTTTATTTTCAAGAGTTTAGAATTTCTCCAGAAATCCTTTCCTTAAAAAACTTTCTACAGATTTTTAATTTGCAATCTCTATCACAAAGACTCCTTTATGATAGTAAAGGAGTCTTTGTGATAGAGGTTGACAATTTGTGTCAACCTCTATCATTCACAGTGATTCACAATTTAACAGAACATTCTTTCCCTCCTTTCTCTCTCCTGGACCCTGCCAGAGGTGAGACTTAAATTAAATAGTCTGGTCAGAAGCAATTCTATTGTACTTTCTTGTACCACACACACACATGCCAATATCCCATTGAATCGCATGGCCATATTTGCATTGAGATTTTGTAATATCTTAATTGTGCAGTTCATCCACCATACTCCACCACTGTTCTTCCGTCACATCATTGACTGACCTTCATCTTGATGGTAAAAAACTCTTTGGGTATACACCGCTAGTGACTTTCCTCTTCCAGGATATTACCTGGAAGGCCACATGTTTTTTTTTACCATGTGGTAAAAAAAAGATGTGGTTTTTTTTTTACCACATGTTTTTATACCACATGATCATATTTCTACTCCTTTGAGATACACAGAGACACACACACACACACACCCTATACCCAACTTTCTGATGCGTATCAAATAGCTTGTCTCCAATCCTGTTCATTATTTATTATCCAACTCCATCTGTTCCAGTTTAATTACCAGCTTGTCATATAGCAATCTCATTATCAAAGGCCTTGCACACAATCTAAACATACATCTCACTTATCTGATGCATTTGCCACCTTATTATAATAGTAATTACATTGCTAAAACATAATCTTCCTTTTAGCAAACCCATACTGTTCATCAAAGAGAGTGTGCTGCTGTTTTTTCAACCTAGTTTTGAGTCTTCATCATCATCATTAACTTCTCTAATACTATAACCACAATTCCAGACATAGATCGACCTATAATTTGAAGATACAGTCTTATCATCCCTTTTGCGAAGTAGAACAATTTTGCCCTATTTTTACTCGTTTGGAACTTGGCTGAATATAAGTCTCATGTTAAAAAAAAAAGTATGTCAAAGCTCTTGTTAACTCCCTGGAACATTCACTCCAAACACATAGCAAATATCATAAAACCCTGCAGCCTTAATGAAGTTTACTCACTTCCCCCATATACTTCCTGTTCACTCATCATTCTCTTCTCACAATTGTTCAATTCTACGCTATTATTATTCCCACTATTATATTTCATGGAATGCTATGAACAATGTCTCATGAGCAACATTTCTTCTGCGTTATGGTGCAGGCATGTTGACATGTCCTCACAGTTTAGAATGGTTCTTCATATCTGGAAAATTTTTTGTCCAAGATTAATGCCACTTACAGTTCATATTAGAAAAAAACTAGTTAAACCATATGGTTCACATTAGAAAAAGAAACAGAACTATCAATTAGCTTTTTTTGAATCTTAACTTCTCCTTGTCTGCATTTTGGAAGAAAATATATTTAGGATATTACATCCATGCACTGTCACCATCACCCTTGTTAGAAAAGTCTTCTTCTTATTATTATTCCTTCCCTCCTCTTTTACCTTGCAGCGTCAAGGATTTTTCTACATTTAACCACTACCTTAACGAGGATAAGGTGGTTAGTCCTATGCCTCCCGGTTTGTGTCCTATGTCTGTAGATGTGTGTGTTCACAGGCCTATTTGCCTGTTCTGGAGGACAAAAAACCTGAGTTTCCAGGTGAAAAAATCGCCTACCTCCGTATGAGACTGGCTAACACACCTTTGGTCGAAAGAGACCAGATAAAGGTTCTTCTCGTCACTGATGGGAATCAAACCAAGATCCTTCTGACAAAAGGGCTTCTTCTATACTGTCTGAACTATGGAGACTCTTAGAAAAGTCACATTATTAAAACCTTAAAACATCTTGCCCGTGCTCTGTTCTACAGATGACGTACTACATTGAGTCACAATACATTAAGTCAACTTTCCTAACTTCAGTTTTCGGTCTCCAGTAAGACATTTATCAACAAAGTATTTAATAGTTATAGGATTAATGCTTCTTCAGCTCAAGAAGTTACTCGCTTTCCACTTCCTTATATCAAAGGAATATACATATTGCTAGAATTTTTATTTTAGGTGAAGAAAAAAAATACAGAAAAAATTTCTACTTTTCTTTCTTCACCTAAAAAACAATCTCTCTTTCCACTAAACTTTCTGGGTATATCTAGATCCTGAGCTCTTCTGACCTATCTTTGGACAGTTTTGAAGATCTATCTCTGTTCATCACAAGGAACATAAAACATATTGTTTTATGAACCTGAAAAAGCCTTGTATAACTTGTCATCTCTGCTAAACATAGTCCTCTGTAAAACAAAAATCCTTTCCTTATGGAATTAGTAGAAAAAATGGCTGCAGAGTATTATTACATCATCCTAACTTAAACATTTCAGAAAGTATACATTTATCTCCCGTACGGAAAATTAGTATTTCTTCAATTTGCTAATATTTCCTCATTATGCTGATTAAATTGGACTGCTTGAAAATTGAGGCTAGAGATTTGGAGGTTGATGGTGAACAGCTGAACTTCAGAGGGCATATTGCAGTGGACAAAATAGCTCAAAGGATCACTTTGCTGTTGAAGAACTCGCTGATAAGTAAAAATAAAAAAGTTGAGGGATGTGGAAAAGTTAAAAGTGAGTGATCAGTATTGAATAGTCTGTGGAGTGTTCTTTATGAGGATTGACTAAGGGGTTTGTGGGTTCTGAAATTTAGTTGATAAGTGAAAAACAGTGGGATATGATAGAAACATATAAGTTACTGAATAGGTTTTATAGAATAAATGCAAGTTAAAATTTTTCAGTATAGGATAGAAGAAAGCTGGAGTTCACCATGGACATTGTGTAAAAGTGTGGTGAGCAAGTGTGATGACTTGCTTTTTTGTTTGGAGAGTGATGGATGAATGGAATGAATTGCTGAAGCAGTCATGAGTTTAGGGAGAAATATGGTGTTATCTTATTATCTAATGATCAAATTAATGGACTTTCAATTAACTCTCCTTGAATGGGTGAGTGTGTTTACTCACTTTTGGTAGAGCACCATGTATATGTACATACGATTATCCACCTTGCAAATGGCTCTCCTGCTGTAATTGGATAATTGAGTGATTACTGTATTATTATTATTATGCAACACCTCCAGGTAATCCAAAGGCTCATCAAGGAAGGTCACCTGCTCTACAGCTCTCCATCTCCATCACTCATTTCACTAACCGCAGTGATCTTCATCATCTACACCAATGCCATCTACCACTGACCACCACCACCACTAGTATTTTCACAGACAATCATAAACATCCATGCCCACAGTGGGATTTGAATCCCCAGCCTTTCAGTTGGAGAGCGGATACACTAACCACTCGGCCAACCAAGCCGACACGATAGTTATTATGTGAATAATGGTAAGTGTGGGCTGCCTACAATGAGACATCATACTCCATGGAGATTTTCACATAATGATAACTTTGAATATTCCCTTCATTTAATTATTGTGTAATTATAATTATTTATATTATAATTTTTATTATTTAAAAAATAAATGATTTATAATTTGTTAGTACTTTATTTCTGTTAATTATAATAAAATACACCTCAGTACATAATTCATTTTTGTAGATAAATTTTCTTGCTTAGTCATCTATTTAAAACTACTATTTGTTTAGGTGTTCCAAACTCTGCATCTTATACTGGATCAAAACATGCTTTGCAGGTAGTTGCTTGTTTTAAAACTAAATTTTTTATATACAGTATATATGACATATTTTAGTATTTTGTATAATAAAATTGTAATATTACACAGGCTACTGCAACTTTGTGTAATCATTTTTACTTAGTATTTCATTGTCAAGGCACTGGTTTGGCCAAGTAGTTGTAGCCGAACCAGGCTACTGGTTCAAATCCCACAGTGGGCATGGATGTTTTTGCTATTCACATCCTCCCATAAAGGTTTTACAACCTTTTATGGGTGGATGCAAGTCACATAAAAAAATGAGTTCTCATGTTACCAACTCATTGTTTTTATGATACTTTCTTTGTTATTATTTTTCAGATACATTTCAAAAAATATATTAACTTCATTTTTTCCCTCTTCCAACTATCCATCAATTTGTTCATTTGTTTAAGACATTTTATCGAAATTTAGAATTTGATTTCCTTACTAAAATTTATAAGGATATCTCAGTTCTGATTTTAATAAAATAATTTAAAATGATGCAGCAATGCTGCTTAGCCAGGATGATATTTAATGAAATTTGGTCATTTTCGATCTCTGCCTTGGCCTGACAAAATTTAATTAAATTTATATTTAGGATTTCTACTGAAAATTTGTCATCTTAAGTTTAATTTAAATCAGATCATATTTATTGCCAGTTTTAAACTGACAATAAGTTCAGTTCAGAAGGATTTAAATTACGGCCAATGGACAAATATGATAAAATGGGAAATAGGAAATTTTTAGCCAAATAGGATCAAAAAGAGAAGATTTCAGGTCAGAACACTTTGTGACACATTCGAGAATGAATACAGTCAAAGAATATAGAATATGTAATTGAAAGAAACATTGAGTAGTGTTGAAGTTGCTGATAGTTGAGTTTCTTTAGGAAAAGTAAATGTAGTTGTACACACTGAAAATAATAATGGACATCATTGAAGTTTGAACTGAGACCATTTGAAAGCATGCAATGCAGTTTTCCTACTTTTAAGTATTTCAGAATTATTTTCGATGTAGTGATAATGAAGCACACAGAGTGAAAAGGAACATAGAGATTCTGTAATAAATATGCTTGATTCTTATGTTGGATAACCTTGGAATCTTTCTTGGAGAATCGGATTTAAAATCTAAATCCAATTTTAAATTAAAATTGGATTTAGAATGGGCTGTACCTATGAGAACTATTTGACTGATGCATTCCTTGTAAATGTTTGGATCAGAAGCCAAGATCCTTCTGAATCATGACAATTATCCTATCTGGCATACTTACAACTTCCTAGAGAACAGACAACATGTAAAGGTACAATGATTAGAAAGAAGTCAATGGACATCCCATGGACAAGGTGTATTGTGCCATGTAATGAGTTGCACATTTGTAGCCAGTATAAAATTGGAGGAATATGATGCTCCCAAGTCAGTACAACTGTGTCCAGGTAAAATGGCTGCGAGAAGGTAGCTGATGGAGTTTGAAAGATGCATAGTGATAGGATGCCATGTTGCAGGCCTATCTGTGTGGCAAATAGGCTTGCAACATGGCATCCTATTACTATGCACCCTATGGTCACATTCACCAAATGTGACCATAGGGCAGGGCTGCCACTCCTTGGGATTTTTCCCAAGATCAAGGGAATTTAGCTGCTACCTAGGGATCTAAGGATTTTTAATAAAAAAAAACTCCCAAAATCTTGGGAAATTTGCACAAAAGTTTGAATTTTGATATTTTTGTCATATTTTACTATTATATTCACGAATTTTTTATTTTTTTTGATAAATCTGATAAATAAAAACCATTTTTGCTCTGTTCTGGTTTCATTTTCCCTTTCTTATCACACAGGTTTTACATCGTTACATACATATAGTGCAACCTCTTGCAGTGTTATTGTAGAGATCCTTGTGCTTGTACAGTGTTTGACAAATTGTTTAAATTATCAATATTTTACTTATTTTCATATTTATGGTACTTCCAATCCAACCATATAGAGCCATCAAAGAAAAAACAGAAGTGGTATAGTTCGCCCACCGATTAGAGATCCTTCGACACTTCTGCGCATGTCAGAAAAAGGAGAATCCATTCCGATAATAGGGTAATCAGTCCGCATTGTAGGATGAGTTGTTTATTATTACAGGTCGGAAAATTAACTTCTCTTTTATGATCATTGTAGTTAACTATGTTGCTTGTATAACAGTTGAAAAATTTTACCTATGAAGCACGTGATTTCGCGTGTTGGCGACCAATTTGTGCGTCCTTCATTTCTTTCGCCCTTCAGCATGAATCGACTATTCTTGGCAAGACGCCAAGCAGAGATCTACAAACGATGGGCGAACTATATTCTCAAGCATTTAAAGAAGATTGGTTAAAATATCCTGAATTAAAAGATTGGCTGCAGCAAGATGTGAACTGCAAAGATACCAGTTACTGTAAGTGTTGTAATATTACATTTAAAAATGCAAACAAATCTGCTCTAATAAAGCATAAAGATTCAGCCAAACATAAAAGTAATTATCAGCCTGCTAAGTCGACAGCTGCTATTACTCAATTTCGTAATAAGAAAGCATCAACAGAGGATAAACAATTAGATAGGAGTGAGTTAATAATTGCAAGCTTCTTTTCTGAGCATAACGTCCCATTTTCTCATGTTGATCATTTTGTAACGATTTGTAAATGCACATTTCCGGATAGCCAAATTGCTGGAAAGTTGGTAATGAAGAAAACTAAATTTTCTTATGGAATGTTATTCAGGATGGAATATTATTCCATGAAAAGTCTCAACTTACCGAAATATGCAAGAATCAAAAATTTTCTATTATAATAGATGAGAGTACAGATATCTCCGTCACTCAAATCTTGGCTGTTGTTGTACGGTATTTTGATACAGATAAAAAAGATGTAGCTGATGCATTACTGGACATAGTATGTGTAGAGAACAGAAGTGCTAAAAGTCTTTACAGTGCTGTCAAAACTCTTCTGCTGGATCATCGCATTCCCCTTAGTTGTAGCATTGGGTTTGGTAGTGATAACTGTTCCTCCATGATGGGCGTTAACAGTGGATTTCAGAAATTGTTGAAAGATGACATCCCATCTGTTTTTGTGATGGGTTGCGTTTGTCATTCATTTGCTCTATGCACTAGTCATGCAGTCAGTGTTTTACCCTCATACTTAGAAGCTTTTGTAAAGGATTTAACCTCCTACTTCTCCCGCAATGCTAAGCAGCAAACAGATTTTGTACTCATTCAAGAAGCTGCTGATATAGCTACACATAAAATTCCCGAACTTCTTCAAACCAGGTGGCTGTCGAGGGAAAAAGTGGTATCAACTATTTTAGAACAGTATGATGCATTAGTTCTATACTTTCAAAATGAATCAAGGACAGATAAAATTGACAATGCCTAAAAAATTTATGATACACTTACTGACCTTGGAACCAGACCAATGCTTTTTTTTCCTTCAGTATATTCTTGAAAAAGTGAATGCACTTAATATAGATTTTCAATCAGAGCATTTCAGGTTACACCAACTATTCCTAAATGTATCAACAGAATATCTCAATTTACTTAGTTGCTTCATTAAAGATGACATTTTAAGAACAGCTAAATTATCAGAAACTGATCCAAGAAACCAAAACAACTATAAAAATGTCAATGATATTTACTTCAGTGGTAGAGCAATGGCGCACTTAATTAGAAACCCTTTCGAAGATAACTCTATTTTGTTGAGATTTAAAAATAATTGTTTAAAGGTTCTTGTGGAACTTAGTGTGCAAATAAAGAAAAGATTTGTCTTCGAAGAAGACAGCATTGTTGCAAAATTACGAATCTTGGACCCAAAAGTTGCTAGTGACCCTAGCCAGTCACCATCTACCATTATTCCTCTTGTTGCTCAATTTCCCTCACTTGTTGATGATGTTAGGTTAAATCAAATAGATGATGAGTGGAGAAGTTATCGTCTCATAGCATCAGATCTACCAATTGGCATTCATTGACTGACATAAAAGATGGCATGAATAATAATAAATATGGTTTACTGTCATATTTTATGACAAATCTTACTATTCTGCTGCATTCATCTGCATGCATAGAGCGAATTTTCTCACAAGTGAATTGTATAAAAACAAAATTAGCTAATTCATTAAAAACAGAAATTCTGAGAGACAGAATCCTCGCAAAGCAGTGCTTAGTGAGATGAAATGCAACGTGTACTACTTGGGAGCCACCGAAAACATTTATCAGGGAGTTGGAAAGTCACACAGTTTATAATAGATATAAAAATCGACTTAATACCGCAAAGCAGCAAAGGGAATGTGATCAATTACCAGAAGATATTGGCGAAGAAGAAGAGGGAGGAAATGTCAATTAAAGTAAGTTAAGCATGTATTCTTCGTATAATATAAACTTATAATTTTTTTTTTAAATGAAAGTATACTTTGTTACAGGAAAAGAGAAAGAAGGAATTAATAAAAAAAAAAAAAGAGCAAATTTTTATGTCATTTTTCTGGTCATTTAGTAGGTAACTATTTAAATGTCAATTTTTTGTATTTTATATTATGTTTTTAATTTATGTGTAATGTTTTAATTAAACCATGCAGAATTATAAATTAATAAAGGCATATTTAAGAGCATATTTCGGATGTTTTAAATGTTTTAGTGTATACTTGGACGCATATTTTGCACTTTTTTAGCTTAAAAATCCGAGCCCTAGTTATTACTACCTGGGGAATTTTTGAGGTCTAATCTGGGGAATTTCGAAAAATGTAAGTGGCAGCCCTGCCATAGGGTGCTATGAAGGATAATATGTAAAACTGCCATTCATCAGCTGATACATTGAATGTGGAGTTCTGGGCATCGACTGGAACAGTGCTTCCCAAACTTGTGGATGTAAAGGCTCCCTTTGGAAAAATTAAAATATTTCATGCCCTTCCCCTCCCTATCAAAAAAAAATCATAATACAGACATATATTATTATAATATTTATTGCATTTATATTCAAGATTTTGTGTTTGCAAACTTTTTTGTGCTTCTTATCAATACCTTTGAAATGAAACTTATATGAATAAGCATATATTTACTAATATTAATTAAGCACCGAAATATGCAGGAAGCAAAATTTGTGAACCAACACCAATGTGTGATTTTTTTCCATTAAAATATAAAAAATAACAAAAAAGAAATAATAAATAATAGAAATTAAATACGTTTCTTTTAAGATTATGAATTTCGAAAAATGTGAGTGGCAGCCCTGCCATAGGGTGCTATGAAGGATAATATGTAAAACTGCCATTCATCAGCTGATACATTGAATGTGGAGTTCTGGGCATCGACTGGAACAGTGCTTCCCAAACTTGTGGATGTAAAGGCTCCCTTTGGAAAAATTAAAATATTTCATGCCCCTCCCCATTGAAAAAAAATCATAATATAGACATATATTATTATAATATTTATTGCATTTATATTCAAGATTTTGCATTTGCAAGCTTTTTTGTGCTTCTTATCAATACCTTTGAAATGAAACTTATATGAATAAGCATATATTTACTAATATTAATTAAGCACCTAAATACGCAGGAAGCAAAATTTGTGAATCAACACCAATGTGTGATTTTTTTCCATTAAAATATAAAAAATAACAAAAAAGAAATAATAAATAATAGAAATTAAATATGTTTCTTTTAAGATTATAAAAAAAATACTTAGAATTAAAACATTTTAAATCTGTTTTCATTATTTTACGGTCCCCCTCAACAAAACTTGCGGCCCCCAAGGAGGCCGCGGTACACAGTTTGGGAACTGCTGGACTAGAACACCAATTTGCACAAAAAACATTCAGAACCAAGGCTCACAACATGGGTTTCCATAGTAGGACTGCAATGTGCACTCCCCACATTACGTAAACCAACATGCTGTGCAGTCTTCAGTAGTACAAAGAGCGTGGAAGTGGTACAAAGGATGTGGAAGCTTGGAAGGATGTGTTATGGAGAGACAAATCATGCTACACCCTCTACCAAGCAGATGGATGGGTGTGAATGAATGCCTAATAAACATCTCTTACCAGAGTGTGTAATCCCAACTATAAAATTTAGAGGTGGCAGTGTGATGGTATAGTCCTGTTTTTCCTGGTTTGGCCTCAGACCTCTATTTGTGGTGCCATAAACACTGAATTCCAAGAGGTATCTGAACATTCTGGACAAAGCAATGCTTAACTTTGTGTCATTTATATGGAACTGACCATTGTCTCTTTCTGCAAAAGAATGTACCATGTCATATGGCTGCTGCTGCTGCTGTAACTGCATGGTTTGTAGACATGAATGTCATCATACTTGATTGGCCTCTACAGAGCTCTTCTGAACATTTGTGGGATGAACTGGAGCATCAGGTGAGGTCAAGAGATGCCTTTCCCACCACATTGTAGGACCTCATTGCATGCCTACAGGAAGAAAGGTTCAAAATTCCCATTAATTGTTATCATACACTTGTGAAAAGTATGCCCGTATGATTTCTGCAGTCATCACAGCAAAAGAAGATACATCTTATTAAAGGATGGAGGGAGTACCATGGTTGTTTGTTCCTCACACTATGTTGTCCACTGACTTCTTTCCAGGCAATGTTCTTTGAACAATTATTGGTAAAGACAAGAACTCGAGCATCAGAACAGTAGCATACCTACATGGTATTATTGCAGGCATGTAAACAGTTTATGTAAAATTGTTGTGATAGCATATGTGATATATTTTCTTAATAGATCATTTTGAGACAGTGAGTCAGGATTGTGAAAATTAAATCCCTGACTCCTCATATGTAATCTATTTCTGTTTACCTAGCTTTTTATTCTTGTTTGAGATAAATTAAAATTTGGAGGAGTATGGAATACATCATGAATTCTTTGCTGTGCTGATTACAAATTGTGAAAATCATCAAATTCATGGCATACGTAAAATAGTAACAGAGAGATTCTTTACTAGCTGACATGGTATCCTCCTTAAAGTACTGCCATTAGGTTTGGTTGAGTTCATTTTAATATAATACAGTATATTACAGTCGTATGTCATATGTCGAGAGAAGCAACGGGGGCTACATCTGGTATTTATAGATCTGGAGAAAGTGTATAATAGAGTGCCAAGGCAAAAAGTTTGGAGGTGTCTGAGGGAGAAGAAGGTACCGGAGATGTACAGAAATGTGAAGACAAGAGTTTGGACCTCCCTGGGAGAGACAGAAAGTTTTCCAGTGGCAGTTGGCTTGCATCAAGGGTCAGCATTAAGTCCGTTCCTGTTTAATATTCTGATGGAGGTGGTCGGAAAAGACACGCCTTGGACTATGTTGTATGCAGATAACATTGTGCTGTGTGTAGAATCAATTAAAGAAGTGGCAGCTAAACTGGAAAGTTGGAGGAAAGTACTGGAAAAGAGAGGTATGAGACTGAGCAGAAGTAAGACAGAGTATATGTGTTGCAAAGTGGATGGCAGCCAGGAGACAGATCTGAAGCTGGAAGGAAGGAAATGTTATCAGGAAGGTCAGTGACTTTAGATACTTAGGTTCAACAATGAAAGAGGATGGTGACACTGAGAAGGAAGTGGGATGCAGGATGGAGGAACTGGAGAGAGAGAGAGAGAGATGGCTGGAGTGCTATGCAATAAGAGGGTGTCGATCAATCTAAAAGGCAAAATCTACAGGACAGTAGTGAGACCAGCTATCACGTATGCTATGGAAACTGTCATCCTGAGGAAAAATAACATTAGCAGGATGGAGGTAGCGGAGATGAGAATGCTTAGGTGGATGTGCGATGTGACCAGAAAGGATCATCTGAGAAATGACTATGTAAGGGGAAACAGTGAAAGTTACGAACTTGGGAGCAAAGATACAGGAGTCAAGGCTGAGATGGTTTGGTCATCTGATGGGGAGTAGTATGTCATATGTCATATGTCACTACTACAGATTCATCCACAACAACAAAGTGTTGTGGAAGGCTTGTTTTAGTGAATTTTCTTGATAACTACATTGATTCTATAGGATAGAATCAATCAGTAGCAGTCATGGTTTTATTAATTTCTTATGCAATTATTAAAAAGTTATAATTTACCGGCCCTTTTTAATTCATCTGGTAAAAGTGATGCCTTTGGGTTATGAAAACCTAGGTTCACTTTCTATCATGATATGATTGAAATTTTTATATGTGCTCTTCAACTGAATGTGAATCAGTCAGTCATATATAGAAGTGGTAGTGTTTCCTCCTGGAACCTTAGGTTTTTTAGCCTGCAAACATACAAACTGACTAGGGAATATAACATGTGCAGTTTATGGACAGAAACACATTTACACTAACAATAAATTGGGTTAATAAGATATGCTGTATTCATAGTCAGTATATCATATGCTTAATTAATGAATAAAATGAGAATTTTTTTATAAATCCATTTTTGGAGAATTCCTTTATAATGCTGCAATTTGTCAATTACACAACAGATGAAAAAAAAAAATCCTAATAGCATATTTTTGCTCATTAATGGAGAATGGAATCTTAAAGTTAAATATCTTCATGAGCTTGTACAAGATATGATCCTAGAAGATCTTATCCTACACATGCTCAGAAATAAAATAAATAAATTAATTTAATTTAATTGCAGATGTATTTCAAAACTACAGTGAATAGTTATTAAAATTTATTTCCTCATTTATTTAGTGCACGAGTCCCATACAGGTAGGTATGACACCATGTTATTAAACAAACAATGCTATTAGTTATGGTATAATTTTATCTTTACATTGTATATATTCTCTGGCCAGTTTATCTGTTTTGTGATATGAAAAATCATCCAGTCTGTATTTAAGACTGGCTGGGTTAACTCATGTTGAAAAGCCTTATAAAGCTTCTTCCTGTTTCTCAAACTCAGACCTACAGTATCTTTTTCAGCCAAAAGCATCATTAATTCTACTTCTTCTATTCTATTAATTCTGAGCTATGTAAGTTCAATTACACACTGAAATTTACTGTTAAGGACAATTAATGATTTTTTTTTTTAATTTACTGTATTTTAAAAACCAAGAAATTTTTCATTCTCTTAAGGATCTAGAGCTAGAGGCAAGTTTTGTACTTATTATTTATTATTATTATTATTATTAAACAAGACCTCATGGAGTCTTGCAAATCACATTTTCATTCAGCTTCATAATAGAGACTAAATGACTGGCTGTTGGTATAGGAGATAAAATTGCCAGTCGATACATTTGTAAATTCATTATTGTGCTATTATACTGATTTTTTTTTTTTTTTTTTTTTTTCTAGCTCTCGCTGCTTATAGTACATTAATACGATGGGTGGGCAAAAGTTTTTTATTTATTTATTTTAAGTAATCTGAAAATCCAGCTCCAGAGGCCAAAGATCAACCTTTTTCAATATACTCAGACTTCCAGCAAGCTGGGCAGTGTCTTGAGTGATAAAATTCATCTCATAGCTACAGGCATCCACAAAACATCCATGCCAAGTCAGAATTCAAACCCATAGTTCTTTGGTTGGAAAGTAGGTATGCTATCCACTTAGCCAACCAAGCCAGCATACATATTTATTAGTTATTATTGATGCTTTTTAAGTTTTAAAAGCAGAAATAATTATGGTTATTACATACTTCTATTTTGTGCTTAAACTGATACATATATATATAATAGTTTTTTATAGTTTTATTTAAAAAAAAAATCAGCTAACACCTTTTTGTTCCCATATAGGGAGTAGGCAAGGCCATTTTAGCCCTATCTAACTTTTGGAGACTGAGTGGACAGTTCAATTTCCACTGGTAGCCAATCAGAGATAGCTGGCCCAAGTCTATCACTAATTAATAGGTGCACAGTGAAGAAGGTGGCTAACAAGTGCTACCATCTCGTGGTCCCCAACTCTAACACAATATTTTTAATGCCTGAAAATAGTATGCGTTCGATGGCCGATTTTCTTGAGTTTACGGGACGACAAACCCGAGTTTCTGGGAGAAAAAACCCACTGCCTGTGCCAGAGAGCAACTAACTCGGGAACCAGTCGAAATAAGGCTTAGAAAAATGTTCTTCTAGTCAGCGACTAGGTTTGAACCCTAGTCTTTCTTCGTGCAGTCAAGTGTCATAGTGCAAACACCACTTCTACTGAGCTACGCGGGCTCTAATTAATAATATTTTATTATATTTCTTCCTTTAACAATTGGTTGATAAAAAATGATATATGAAAAATTTAAACCAAGAGAAACTATTTCTTCTTTAAGTTATATAAATTCGAGATTAGGAAATTATTTCAATAAAAGCCTAATGTATTTATTATTTAAGGTAATATTAATAGTATTGTTAAAATTATGTTCAGATATTTAATACGCCTTTTTAATAACACAGAACTACTACTATAAGTAGTTATAAGTAGAAAGAAAATTGTTTGGTATAAATTTTCATTCATATAACATTACATATTTGAAAAATATATTTCATTACATATTATATAACACATTTCTAAACATAATAAGACACAGTGGTTTTTTTTTTTTTTTTTTTCAAAAATGATGTAAGAAAAATGTTATTTTTGGTAGTAGTTACAAGGGGTGCTTAACACGTTCATTGCCAATCACGTGATATCGCGTGATGCGAGTTCTCACCAAACGGCCAATCATGCATTATCGTGTGGACGTCGCTATCAAGTAAAAAAAATTTGGCCACCACACAAAATTCCAATTTTCAGCTTGGCAATGAACGTGTTAAGGGTCAAAGCTGTGTAACTGAGAGGAGACCTCCACATAGCCTTCAAAGGAATGCAGAGAACCGACCAGGGCTTCTGACCTAATGTCCAATCCTCACCTTCTCGTGGTGCACCCTGTTGGGTATCTACTTGGATACTGAATGAATGAGGATGGGCAGGCAATTTGGGATTTAGCCGACCAAATTGTATTCTTATTAGTTAAACCAAAATAAAAAATGATGGTACAACATGACAAAATTTCATGCCGGCTGGGGCATCGCCCGGTTAAACAAGGTCCCCGTTGTTTTCGCTAGGGAACCAGGGTGAACAGCAAAAAGTCAGCTACTGGAACAAATCTGAAAACACACCTCAACTCAACATCACCAGAGTTAGAGATCGGTACTATCAACATAAGAAGCCTGAATTGCAAAGAAATGGAGCTAGCTGAGGAATTAGGTAAGTACCAGATCAACATAATAGGGGTGACTGAAACGAAAAAGATAAAAACTGGTGAGATCTTTCTGAGCAATAAATACAAAATCTTATATTCAGGCAATGACAATCAAGGAAAAGGAGTGGCCATAGTATTCGACACAAAATATGAGGCTAATCTTCTTGAATGGCAGTCAGTCTCAAGTAGAGTAATGTGGGCAAATATGAGAATGGGGAACTGGACAATGAGACTTATTTGTGCCTATGGTCCCACAGAAGGTTCTACTAAGGTGGAAGTGGAGGAATTTTTTGAGGCTTTAGAAAAAGCAACTGACACAATGAAGAAGGAAAAGTTGTTCCTTGTTGGGGATCTAAATAGCAGAGTAGGAAATGATTGTGAGACATACAAAAATATTTTGGGAACATTTGGAGAAAAGAGCAAAGCTAATAATAATGGCATATATCTGTTGGATTTCTGCTCAGGACATGGACTGGTTATTACTAACACCATGTTCCAACATAAAAATGTGCACAAATTCACATGGAGAGAAGAGGCATGGAATAAGAAAAGTCTCATTGACTATGTTATTGTTGTTGTTTATTTTTTAACGGCATATATTAGAACACAGAAACTAAGTAAATAATTAATTTATTGACTTATTGCTGATATTTCGCTGGTGTTATAACCAGCATCTTCAAAGCACAAAAACACAGTTTACACAGTTTGTCACAATACGCGAGACTATAATAACATGGTGTAATCAATGGACTAGTTAAACAAAATTGTAGCAGCAACACAAAGACTAGAGTCCTGATTTTTGGCACCCTCTATCTGAAAAAAAAAAAAGTACTAGTTTTTTCTTAAGATGACTGTGTCCCAGATTTTAGGCAAGTTAATACAGCCATGTTTGTTGAGATTTGGAGTGTGTTTCAGGGCTTCTGTCGCCTCTAAGAACAATCTCTCTGACTTGTAAGAGCTTCTGTGTACTACTTTTGTGTTTTTCCAGTTGATCCTGTGTGCAGGGGTATCCAGAGCATGGTCTGCTAGGCCTGACTTGCCATAGTAATAATTCCGGACGTATCTTTTGTGTTCGCCGATGCGAATGTTCACAGTTCTAAAAACTAGCAAAAACTAGCGATCGGTACAGCCCCTCTCAAACCAACACTTTGGCTACACTATGTTGACGATGTGCTTGCTATTTGGCCACATGGCCCAGAGACATTGGAAACATCCTTAGCGCATTTAAATAGCCAACATCCAAAAATCCACTTTACAATGGAACTGGAAGCTAATAACTGTCTGCCCTTCCTGTATACGCTTATCACACATCTTCCAGATGGTTCCTTATCATTTTCAGTTTTTAGAAAACCCACACATACAGGGAGATGCACAAACAATCATACCATCATCCATCGCAACAATATGGCATTTTAAAAACGCCAACCCATAGAGCGAGAGCAATCTGTTCCAATTACAATGCTCTTGCTGCTGAACTGGCTCGCTTACGCCACACCTTCTTGGCCAATGGCTATAATCCACATAAGATAAACAAAATACTAAACGCTCCTAAGAAATCCCTCCCACCATCCACCACAGAGAACTACAACAAAACAGTCACCATCCCATACATTAAAGGCACATCTGATAAGATTTCAAGAATTCTTAATAAACATAAAGTCTTAATAAACTATGATAAAGAATTCTTAATAAACTGTGCACTACATTCAGACTATGTAGCAAATTAGAAACACTTATCCGCTCACCCAAGGACAGCATTTCCCCTTTATCACATCCAGGAGTCTACCAAGTCCCTTGGTATGGGGGGGGGTATGAAGTTGAACGGTTTTAATTTGTTAGTAATTTCTACAGGCCAAGAAGTGACCTTCTTAAGGAGCCTATGGAGTTTTCTAATTTCTGAGTTGGTGGGATTGTATTCAATAGGGAGGTAAGTACACGCTACATTAATAATGTGTTCGATATTTGGCCACATGGCCCAGATACCACTCCACTCCTTCTTAACACACTTAAACAACCAACATCCCAGAGTCCTCTTCACCTTGGAAAAAGAGGAAAACAATAGCCTCCCTTTTCTAGAGACACTAGTCACCTGCCAACCTGATGGAACCTTGGTTTTCTCAGTTTATAGAAAACCCACCCATACAGGCAGATACATCCACCAACAATCCCTTCCCATCCCTTCTCCCTCACAACAATATAGAGTTATTAAGACACTATACAACAGGGCTAAACTAATCTGTTCAAATTACAGTACACTAACCACTGAACTAAACCACATCCTCAACACTTTCTCAACCAATGGCTACTCCCCCTTCCCAAAAAATATTGAAACCAATAACCCCCTCCTTCACAACAAGGATTACTCTTAATCCATCACCATTCCCTACATCCGAGGCACCTCGGAAAAAAGTACCAAAATCTTAAAAAAAACATGACTTGGCCTCTTGTTACAGACCATATAGAAAATTGGCTTCCCTTATCCGCTCCACTAAAGACTAACCACTTCCCCTAGACCTACCTGGTGTATACCAGGTCCCTTGCAGCTGTAAGCTGTCCTACATTGGCCAAGAAGACATTCCACCTATGTCTCCCCAAATTTGGGGAGACATACATCAGAAGACTTTCAGCCCAATGGCCAAGAATACCTACATAGCCCGCTACGGAGCACCATCAGGACTTTTAAGAGAAACAATAGCTTCCTTGCTTCTTCCTCATTTACTGTGTGTAGTGCCTGCGTGCACGTGTCTTTATTTTAAGTTCCTGTGAAGATGGCAATGTGACATTGCCGAAATATTGGAAATATTTATTAAAGTTTAATTTAATTTATATTCTTTTGTACATTATGAATTCCTTAAGTTATTTAGTAAGCATGTATAAGCCTTCCTATGAGAATTCCTTGTACTATGTAAGAAAAAACTTACAATCCTTAATCCAGAGTGATACAAGACATTCCACCTCGCTGCAGATTGGCGACAAAAAATCACGTTAACTGATTAATCACTCACTTAAAGTGGGAGATAGTATCATTTCACTCAATCGCTCTAACTGATTATCACGCATATCAAATTTGCATTAAGCAAGGTTTTTCCTGTATTTCAGACTAATGTCAATACTCTGATCAGCTACTTTCAGAACAACAACAAAAAATTGTAATAAAAGTATGAAAAAGAGCAAGATAATCATAAAAAATAGTTTCATGTTTGTATTTAGATACCATCAGTTATCTCAGCAATTGAACTGAGCCTAGAGTTTTGGACTTTAGATTTCCTTTCTTTAAATCTCATGTCCTCTAGTCCAATTTTACTAACAGCAGTTACTTTATTTAGTGATTTTTAATTTTCACTACTTTTAGTAGCATAGCTGAAAAGAAATCCATAGTGATCTTTTCTGACTGCATTCATCCAGCAAGTAGAGTTACCAAGGTATTTGCTATCATCAACAGTCTCATTCATATTGTTCTCTTGCCCAGGATACCAAACAGTGATGTTTACTCTCCAAACATTCTTGATCTCTTAATTAAAAACGATCCTTCTAAATATACTGTGGATGTTGCTTGTCTTCTAAGTAATTCACATCACAACATAGTGTTGATTTTCACACATCCACTCATGACAGTACTTTATCTAATGATTGTAAAATTGTCATATCATGTCAAATAAGTTAGTATATAATTGTTTTTAATGAAAGAAATATACTTCTAATCTGTAAGCCACCTCTTTAAATTAAAGATTTCTAATAGAAAACTGTCATATCATTCTGGGACTTGGTACAGACCTGAGGAATGACAAATGATTGTTATCGTTTTACATGCCATTGCATTTTGAAACTTAGCTTGTTACTTATAATGTGTGAAACATGTTGGGAAATATTTGGGGAGGAGGAATGCTGTTAGTGTGCAAAGACAGAGGCAATGCATGTTGTGAGCTCTTTAAAAAAAAAAAAAAAAGATAAGTGTTAGTAGTAAGGAAAGATATTTACTGGTTTTTACTTTTTTTTTTTTTTTTTTTTATGTTTGTGTGGTATTTTGTTAGGATTTTATTGTCTCAGTATTGTATCCAACTGTATAGATTGTATTCATAATGATGGCTGCCAGTTTTAACAATTCACATTACCATTACCATTTAAAGACTATGTTATTCATAGCATAATTGATGATTTTGTTGTTTGCTATGCATGCGTTATGTATGCATCTCATTGTTTAAAAATGTGTATGTGTGTGTGTGTGCATGAAATGTAGGCAGTGGGAGTCCCTGGAAGACTTATCTTGATTCAGATTTAGCAGCAGTAGATAGTGCTTCAGAAATGAGTGAAATTTAGTTTGTGAATACCAGAAGTGTGTTGGGGGGGGATATTAAAGACATGCACATGGATTTAACCCGGGGCAGTATAGTAGATGGAGATGTTTTGTCTGATGGCCATGACTGCGTGTGTGTGTGTGAGTGAATGTAAATTGAAAGCAGGATGTATGAAGAGAGAAATAGAATGGCTGAGCAAGGAGATGGAAGGAATGAAGACTGAATTGAGGAGGATGAATGAAGATACTAGGAGGATGGGGAGGTTTTCTAGAGCTAGACGAATGAGAGTAGGTGTAAGTGAATGGCATCAGACAGCAAGGGAGACAAAAGGAGGAGAGGGAATGGAAGAGACAGGAGAAGAGTGGAAATGGCAGAAAGTTGAAAGAGTGTAGAAGCAAGAGAAGTGGAAAGACAGTGGAAGAGAGGAAATTTCAGAAAGTTGAGAGTGTGGAAGCAAGGGATAGAGAGATGAGAGGGAGAGAGAGAGAGAGATTGGAAGAGTCAGGGATGTCAGTGAGAGAGGGATGAATGAATCTGTTTAGAGTATCTTGTATGGAGATTCGATGATTTGGAGTGTGCAGAGTAGAGTGGCACTGGCAAAAGAGAGGTGAAAATGTGGAGGATATGATAGTAATGGTTGGGATGAATGACCCGTGAGGTATTGTGAATCGTGTAGCATGAGATTTGAGGTTGATGTTAGACACAGTGCAAAAATGTATCCGAGGAAAGATAGGGAGCATGTTACCCCAGTATGATAAGAAATTGTATAGAAGTTATATTGAATGTCCCATGCAAAAAATGTGTCAGCTAGTTAATAAATATTTTTGTTTATATGATAATGACAATATTAATTTTTGGTTGTGAAAGTCATGCAATGTGGAGCCAAAGAATGAATGAATTATTTGTGAATGGCACATTTTTACTTTCTCCCCCTCTTTTGCTCATATTTGTGTTATTTTGGCTAGAAAGGATGGAGATCCTGTTTTCTGTGTTTTATATTGTTTACTACCTAATAAGACTCTTGAAACATACATACACAAAATTATTTATATAATACATGAATGTGGCCATTACCAGATCCCAAAAATATAAATGTTGATTATGAAATTGCCATTCATCAAGCTTTATGTATAGTATTTCCCCAAGCTAACATAAATGGTTACTTTTTTTCATCTCGTACAAAATCTTCATAAGCATTTAGCTTCATGCACACTTTTAACCAGATACAATTCCGATGTGCAATTCCCTTTAAATTTAAAAATTATCACTTCACTTGCTTTCGTTCCAGAACAAGATATAATTTACGCTATTTCTGAACTTGAGAATCATTTATTATTATTATTATTATTATTATTATTAAACAAGACCTCATGGAGTCAAAGACTCATCTAGGAGGTCCTTTTATCTCACACACATCTCATCATACCGGGTCTTAAACACATTCAAACTCCCTGCAGACACCACACTCTCAGGCAAGGCATTCCAATCATTCACAACTCTGCACGAAAAAAACCTGCCTCTCACTCCCCTACTCACACCCTCTTTATACAGTTTCCAGGGATGACCTCTGGTTCTCCCCTGATCTCCCACTATTCGCTGTAGAACTTCTCCACCATTGATCCTATAGCAACCCCTTACCAACTTGTAGGTCTCTATCATATCTCCCCTCTTCCTTCTCTCCACTAGTCTCTGCAAATTACATCTTTTCAATCTTTCCTCATACTCGACATTCCAGAGGTCAGAAACTACCTTAGTCAGTCGCCTTTGGACCCTTTCCAACATCTCTTCATCCTTCTGAAAACCAGGTGACCAAATCTGGGCACAATAGTCCATGTGTGGCCTAATCAAAGCCTTATACAATGGAACAAGAATCTCCCTACTTCTACATGTCAGTGTCCTCCTCATCATTCCCAGAAGTCTTTGTGTTGTCTTCACAATTTTGGCGATGTGACCCCTAAATTTTAGATCCTTATCCACTATCACTCCCAGATCTCTTATTTCCTCTACTTCCAACAATATATTTTCACCAAGCATAAATTCTGCATCCCATCTTTGTTTTCCAAATTTTAAAACCTTACATTTTGCAACATTGAACTCACATCCCCATTTGCTTGCCCAATCACTCAATTTATTCAAGTCTTCTTGCAAGGCCACAACATCTTCACTACTCTTTATGGTTCGTCCCAACTTTGCATCATCTGCAAACAACTGAATATCTCCATCCAAATCTTCGCCAATATCATTAATATACAAGTTAAATAGTAATGGCCCTAAAACAGATCCCTGAGGCACTCCACTAGTGACTTTCCTTTTCCTGGATATTGCACCCCCATACACAACTTGTTGATACCTATCAGATAGCCAGTCTCCAATCCAATGCACTAATCTAATATCCAACCCCATCTGCTCTAGTTTGACTGTCAACTTATCATGAGGCACTCTATCAAAAGCTTTTGCGAAATCCAAGTATATTACTGTGTATCCTTCTCCTCTGTCCAAGGAAGCAGTCACTTTATTGTAATAAGTAAGTAGATTACTAAAACACGACCTCCCTTTAGCAAATCCATGCTGTCCATCAAAGATTATACCATTGTTGTCAACCCAACTCTGGATCCTAGTTCTCACAAGCTTCTCCAACAACTTAACCACAACACCTGACACACAGATAGGCCTATAGTTTGATGCTTGAGTTCGATCACCTCCTTTATGAAGTGGCACAATCTTGCCCTCCTTCCACTCTTTAGGGACTTGACCAAGTGCAAGACTCGTATTAAAAAAATATGTCAAGGCAGGTGTCAACTCTCTGGCACATTCCTTCAGAATACGCGGTGATATATTATCAAGTCCCACAGCCTTATTTACATCTAGTTTACTCAACTCCCCAAACACCTCTTGCTCACTTACAGTCAGTCTCTCCTCCCCATCATCAACTGCTCTTAATCTCTCCATGAAGTCACATTCACAAGATTGAAAGATCTTTATGAACTGCTCATTAAGTATCTCCACCACACATTCTGCAACAGCTGTCTTTATACCATTTCCTCCAATCAATGTCATCCTTCCATAATCATTCTTTCTTTTGCTGGCTACATATCGAAAGAACTCCCTAGGATTCTTTTTAGCTTCATTAGCTAACTGCTGTTCATACCTCTCTTTAGCTACTCTCACCAACCAAGTCACTCTCCTTGCCTGGTCTTTGTAGAACTCATGAAATTGGTTACTTCCACTTCTCTTATGCTGCCTCCACAATGCCCTTTTTCTCTGTATTGCATGCTTAATCTCTTTATTCATCCATCTCACACCTAACTTATTTAACCTTCTCACCCGTGGTATACATTTAGACATTGCATCCACTAAATATTTTTTGAAAATCCCCCAAGCTGCATTGATCTCTTTTCCAGCTAACTCCTCATTCCATGCTACACCTGCAAGCTGTCTCCTGAGCTCTTCATAATCACCCCCCTTGTAGTTCCACATATACCCTTTTTTCACAGGGGTCCTTGCACTGCTGGCAACCACCCAAGTAATCACCTCATGGTCACTTTCGCCAATTGGTGGATGATTTGATACCTCATTGATAATTACATCCTCCGATGAGATGACCAAATCCAAGACCCTTAATCCTCTTGTGCCCTCTGTTACATACTGTCTGAGGTAGTTATCCCTCAAAAACTCAAGAAACTCATTTTCTTTACTTCCAGTTGCTATCTCTTCATTCCAATCTATATTGCCATAATTAAAATCACCCATAATGATCATCCTTTTCTTATTTGCTTGGCTTATTTGACTATACATTTCACTATCACCACCATCCACATTACCAGGTCTATAACAACATCCCACCAAGTATTTGAATCTATTCACCTCTATCTCACACCATACTGCCTCAAAACCACTGGCCCCATTTCCCCCTTCCATCTCTACCTTGTATGGACATAACTCTTTCTCTATCATCAATAGCACTCCCCCTCCCTTTTTACCCCTTCTATCCTCACGAAACACATCATACCTTTCCATCTCTATTCCTGTCAGGATGTCATCCTCATCTAACCATGTCTCACTTATTCCGACAATCTCTGGGTGCACAGATGCAATTAGTGCAACCATTTCATCCGCCTTGTTTCTTATACTTCTAGCATTGGTATACAAACACAACAACTCATTTCTGGATCTACAGCTATTGGATCTATCCAATGAATTTGAACCAATTTTAGAATGGTTTATGAACACCTACATAGGTCGTTTAAGGTATAATAGAACCAATGCTCCATAATTTTGAGGAGGCCTGTCATCGAAAATTGCAATTGAGCTTTGGCAGCAGCACAAGTCATCCAAATTTATGAATTTTTATAAATGGACTACAAAAAATTCAAAAAACATACGATTTTGATTATGAAAGATCAGTAGCAGGTTTTCAGCATTAGCACAAATGTAGACATTATGATGAAGCCAACCTTACGATGAAAAATATATTTTGACAAAAAGTTATAAATTCGATAGAGAAAATATAACAGAATATTTACGTGGTATTGCATATTACTAGAATCATCATCATCAAATTCCTGGTATATACCCTCAAAGGGTGTATAGGATATGACAGTACTACATGAAAAATTTACATCATTACTAACTTCCTATCTACAAATTTCCTCCAAATCAGTCTGTTACCTGTCAAGACTCCAATATTATCATATCTTATATTTCTGTCTTCTAAGGCACTTTTTATTGTATCAATTCACGTATATCTTGATCTTCCTCTGGGTCTTTTTCCTGCCAACCTGGCAAAGAACACTTGTTTTGCTAATCTTTCCTCTCTCATTCTGTTGAAGTGACCATACCACCTGAGATAGCTCTGCTAACACATTCCTGGATGCTGACAATGTCAAGTTCTTTCCTAATATCCTCATTTTTAATATGATATTGCCATTGGTGCTATCTGCTCACACCCCTAATCTTTCTCAAGATTCTCAAATCTGTGCTCTCTAGTTTTTGGTCAAGTGTTTTATTTCTAACCCATAAGTTAAAATTGGTTTGAACACTGTCTTGTATATAGCTAATTTAGTGTTTTGGCTAATTTCTCTCTTATTCCATATAATTTATTCAGTTGACCTCCTATCATACCAGCTTTGTTGATTCTGTCATCTTTTCCATATTTAATTTACCATCTTCACTAAAAATCGTGCCTAAGTAGCTGAAATGTTTTACTTGTTCTATAAGCTCTCTCCATTCACAATGCAGTTGATATTTTCAATGTTTCTGCCTATTTTCTTTGTCTTTGTCTTTTTAATACTGACCTCTGTACCATATCTATTATTCAATTAGTTATTCAATTTAGTCAGGGAATCTTGCAGACCTGTAGCAGATTTACTTACAAGTATAACATCATCTGCATAAAGCAAAGAGCTGAGATTAACATCGCCAATTTTGATATCAGGTTTAATACCGCTTTCCTTCATAATGTGATCCATATAGATAATGAATAACAGAGGAGATAATGTACATCCTTGTCTGACACCGGATTTAACATTAAACCACCGTCATGTACTTTACTTCCTTCAATTCTAACTGCTGACTTACAACTCAAATAAAGACTGAGTATTGCTTGATCTAATGTCCCCATTGATGCCATATAACAAATAGCATCTCTCTTGGCACCTTGTCATATGTCTTTTCCATATCTACAAAACTCAAATACAGATCCTTGTTATATTCCTATGATTTCTTAACTGTCTGTCGTCAAGTGAAAATTTGAACCTGACAGCTTCTATTTGGCCTGAATCCAGCATGTTTTTCACCAAGCTTCTCTTCCACAATCTTTCTTTCTCAGCTGTTTCTTAAGTATACTTGCATATATCCTACCAAGAACACTCAGTAATGAAATACCTCTGTAATTATCACATTCAGTTTTATTTCCATTTTTATATATTGATACTATGAGAGCTCTACTCCAATCATCTGGAATTCGTGCCACTGTAAGACTTGTATACCTCAGTTCTTGAGCATTTCTGCTCAGATATCATCTACTCCAGCTGCCTTTCCACATTTCAGGCTTTTGATGGCTTTTTCTACTTCAAATATGGATATGTATTCCTGACTACATGCATAGTCAGTGTTTTTTACCACTGTGCTGTCATGTAACATGTATAAATATGTTTGTTCGTTACAAAATAATATTAATAGATGAATTAAAAAACTATTTTTTCTTTATTTTAATATTGTGTGATTATACCTTTTCATTTCTAAATCATTGTCAGGCCACTCTTTTTAAACCATTTCTTGAAAAATGAATTCTTCGAAAGTAAGTTTTTTGAATGAACAATTCTTCGAAAAAATAAATTTTTTTAATTTATCGAAAATTAGAATATCAGAGGCAAATTCATACAGCTAAGATTAGATCATTAGGTCTTGATTATTTTTAGTCTTTATTTTTTCAATTATGTGGAATAATACATAACTCAGTTCATAACTTATAACTCATACCTCATAAGTCTTAACCATATGTATATATATTTTACCAATATTTACAAAAAAACATCAAATTTGTATTTACAAATGCAAAATTTGTAAGTTTCCGGCGCCCACATGACAGTCACTCAGCTGGCTATGTTTAGGCAAATTAGTTTGGCAAGTACAAAGCGAGTGATCATTATTGGCGATTTCAATTACAGTGCTATAAACCTTGGCAGAGGAGACAGCATGAAGTTATTAGGAAATTAAATTTTAAATTTTTTGAGTGGCAACTGCCTTAGACAGCATGTGGTGGAGGAAACACAAGGATCAAGAGTTTTGTTTTGATCAGAGGATCCGATTGTGGCTGAGATGTCATATATGTCCTCCGTTGGTGTGAGTCATCATGTAGTCCTGACGTAGAAGATGAATTAGCATGTGGAGGTATCAAAACAGAAAGAATTTATGTGGAATTATAAGGCAGGCAAACTATCATAGACTTAGAAACCAGCTTGGAGCACTACAATGAATGAAAGAATTTGAAGAAAGAGGGATCATTAGTGCATGGGAGATACTTAAAAAAAAGTTGTTGACAGCAATGGCAGCTTGTATACCTTGAGTGAAGAAGATAAAGTAATTTGGTGTCAAATGGATAACAAGAGAAATAGAAGGGGAATTGTAGAAGGAAAACAGATTATGGAAGACATAAAGAGAGGTTGGAGAACAGTTGCATGAGGAATATAGGGCTCAGGCTAGGAAAGTGACTAGTAGTGTAAGGAGTGAAAAATTAAAATATGAGAGGAGACCAGTACTGCCATCCAAGAAGAATCCCAAGAATTTTTTTTGCTATGTCACAAGTAGGAGGGAAAATATTAGTGAACAGATTTCCTTCTGGATTGAGTTGGGAATCAGGTGACCAAAGCAAATGACATAGTTGAGCTATTTAATGATCACTTTATTAGAAGATTTCATCCTGATACAGCAGGCTTTATTCCTAGAGGGATAGTGAGTGTTAGAAATGAAAGAAGAGGATGTATTCAGAATACATAAGTGCATTAGAATGGAGGTATCAAACTCTAGGCCTGTTTGTATTTCTTCTGGTTGTTAAGATTTTGGAGAAATAGATAAAAGCTCATATAAGAATTGGGCAGACTAGGACAATATTATTTAGGTAGACCAACATGGACTTGTTAAAAAGCGCTCCTGTTTTAGTAATCTGCTAACCTTTTACAATAGAGTAACAAGAGCAGTAGATGAGGGTAAGGCATACATTGTAATTTATTATTATTCAAAGACATTTGACAGGGTGTGCCACTTGGCAAGTTGATTTTTAAATTGCAGTATATGGGTTTAGATATCAGGTTAGTGGATTGGATATTGGTTCTCAGGTAGAGATTAGAGATCAGAGAGTTGTATATGGTGGAGGGGGGGGGGTATCAGGAAGTAAGAAGGTTACAAGTGGAGTTCTGCAGGGTTCAGTACTGGGACAATTGCTGTTCATTCTTTATGTGAATGATATTGTTAAATTGTGAATGAAGATATTTTATATATTATAATACTTCATTCAAATGTCGCAAGACTATAGGGAGATATTCAGTTGTATGCAGATGATGTGAAGCTTGGGAGAGTTATTCGTAATAGTACTGAGAATTTGAATAGGCTGGAAAGGTATGCAAATGAATGGGGATGTCAGTTTAATGCAACTAAACTCGAGCTTTTAAAATTTGGGATCCACAGATGGGATGATTCATACTCATTTGGTGGGGTTATATTGGAGGAAGAAAGGGATCCTTGGATGATTGTGTGATGGAGATTTGAAGTTCTGAGGCCATATTGCAGAGGTGGTGAAGACATCTCAGAGAATTGTTGCAATGTTGAGGAGGACATTAATCCCAAGATATAAAAGTGTGGTGGTTCCATTGTATAAAGCTTTGATCAGACCATATCTGGATTTCTGTGCTCAGATCTGGTCACTAGGATTTGAAGCAGATGAAGTAACCATGGAGAGAATGCAGAGATGGATCACAAAAATGATATAGGGACTGTAGAATGTTGATTATGAGGACAGACTGAAAGCATGCTGATTGCAGAGTTTGGTGGATAGAAGACAAAGGAGGGTTACGATCAAGACATTTAAGCTGTTGAAAGTTGATTATTGTGCTAGCACCGAGGAGCTTTTTCATATGGTAGAATGAGGGGAAATTGCAAGGACAAGGTGATTTTTAAATTGCAGTATATGGGTTTAGATATCAGGTTAGTGGATTGGATATTGGTTCTCAGGTAGAGATCAGAGAGATTAGAGATCACCACTCCCTTTTGCAACTTCCATCCCTGGAAGTTGCAAAAGGGAGTGGTGAGTAAAAGGATAAGAAGTAAATTTTTTGCATGGAAAGCATTGCCTGAGTGAGTGGTTGAACATGTAGACATTGGATGTGTTTAAGGAGTGGTATGATAGACTTTAAAATGTTGACCTCCCAACATGAGTCTTGTGACTCATTGGAAGTCAGGAAAATAATAACAATATTTATTATTATATTAGTTATATTTCTTTATATTAAACTAATTATATAATAATTATATTGTCACTCGGTCATTATGTGTACTTGTTCAAGATGAACTATCTGCATATTCCATCAGATACTAACGTATATCAGAAAATTGGTGAATTTTTTTTTTCAGGGCTACTTTGAATGCCTTAGAACTGAAATGTATCCTGAAAATATAGATGTCACAATTGTTTGTCCTGGCCCTGTTTTTTCCAATATAGTAGAGAGGGCATTTACAGAAACAAGTAGTAAAGTAAGTTATAATTATCATGTATTGGTGTGGGTGGGTGTAAATAATTAAATCATAGTAATGCAATGTATATTTGGTTGTATAGTACGCCCACAGATTCGAGACCCTTCGACACTTCTGCGCATGTCACAAAAAGGAGAATCCATTCTGATAATAGGGTAATCAATCCATCTTCTGGGATGAGTTGTTTATTATTAGACGTTGGAAAATTAACTTCTCTTTTATGATCATTGTAGTTTTTAAAGTGGTAACTATTTTGCTTGTATAACAGTTGGAAAATTTTATCTATAAAGCATGTGATTTCGCATGTTGGAAACCAATTCGTGCATCCTTCATTTCTTTCTCCCCTTCAGCATGAATCGACTATTCTTGGCACCAAGCCAAGCGAAGCTCTACAAAGTGTGGGCATACTATATTCCTGTGCAGCAGTACAGTAATTTTCAAAGTTTAGATTCAGGAAAAATGAGCATTTTCTGCACTCCATCCCACTTCTAGAGTGGGATGGAATGCAGACACCAAGACAGGCTGATAAATGATTATTTTTTTCCCATGCTATAATTAGACCTTCATTATATGTTAATATAAGATGATATTTAAAATTACAAAATAAAAAAAATACTGAAAACAAGGGATCATCTTATACTCCTTAGAAAATCTGAATCCTTGAATTCAGCAATGGAAAACACATCAAGCAGTTGCCAACCCCTACATGATATACTGTATTAGATGCATGTACAATGTTCTGATAAGTTTTTGCTTTTATATTATATTATATTAATTAGCATGTTAATATACTGATATATTAATATATTTTATAATGAATATTTGTATTTAACTAATGTATTCAGTATGGTAAGCAAATATTTTTTTTTAGTTTAAATCCTAATGAAGGTATTAAACTTTCTCTTACTATGAACTTAAACACTCCTTTTTGCCGATGACCAAATAATAATTACAAATTCTGAGGATAACTTACAGAAAGCTATTTTAGATCTAAATGAGATAGCCAAAGATTATGGTATGATAATATCAACAGAAAAATCAAAAACTATGGCCTTTAATGGACAAGATCCAGTAAGAACTAAAATAGTAATAGATAACAAGATCTTAGAACAAGGATGTATGATCACATATGAAAATGAAAAAGTTATAAACCTAAAAATTGCAAAATATTTAAAAATAACAGGTGTAATTAACTCTATATGATTATTATTATTATTATTATTTGACATCTCCGGGAGTCCAAAGACTCATTGAGGGCAGGCGCCTGCTGTACAACTCTGTCTCCACCACACAAATTCGCTAACTATTCCAACACCATCTACCGCCAACCACCACCACCACTAGTATTTCCACAGACAATCACAAACATCCATGCCCACGGCAGGATTCAAATCCACAGCCTTTTGGCTCGAGAGCAGATACGTTAACCACTTTGCCAGCCAGGCTTGCATAATAATCATTATAATCACATATAATCATAATCACATGATTATATTTAAACTAAAACTAGTTCAAAAACAAACCAGACTAAAAGTATACAATACATTAGCTCTACCAGTCTTATTGTAGGAAAGTGAAATCTGGACAATAAAACAAAAACACAAACAAAGATTAATAACAGCAGAAATGAAGTTTATGAGAAAAATTGCAAAGTGTACTCTATTTGATCACAAAAGAAATGAAGAAATTATGAAAGAATTAAACCAATAATCAGTAATAGAAAAAATTAAAAAATATAAACATAAATGGATGGAACATGTTCAAAGAATGAAAATAGAAAGATTACCAAAACAAGCCATTAGGAAAAAGAAAACCAGGATGTCCTCTTAAAAGAATCAACGATGACTTCTAAGGCCAAAACAGGCCATGCTAGGCCTAAATCCTTGATATGCATGATGATGTGATGAATCCTAATGAAACCTTTCTAGCATGATCACATCAGTTATCATATATGAAACTGAAGACTACTATCAACATATCAAACAATTGTGCCAATCCTCTTGAAGGGGAAGACATTATTCATAAATCACAGTAACGAAAATACCTGGTGTGATTTCTGCTTACATTAAAGAAAAATTAGTGTGTAAGAAGCAGTTGGTGGTAAGTGTGAAATTTGTGGTCATCTTATACAGCAAGTATAGCGGAAATAAACATTTCAAAAAGAAATTTTGGAAGGTGGTTTTATATGCCCATATATGGTATTTTTATTGGCTTAATGATTTGAAATGATTATAATCTTGCTGTATGTAATATAATTTTTTTTTATGTGATCTCCACCATGAAAGGTTCTAAATACATAGTATATAAGTTTCATGGGTGTTTTAAGGTTTATTTATTTATTTTTTTACATTATTCAGAAAACCCCACTCTAGACTCCACTTAAAGATTATTACAAACCCACCCATGCATGGCAGGATTCAAACCCATAACCAGTTAGTTGGAGATTGGATACTCTAACTATTCAGCCAATCAGTCTGGCAGGATCTCTTAAAATTTCTATCTCTATTTAGTGTATCCATTAAAATTTATGAGGTGATTTTGATTTCACCAAGACCATTTTAATGCAAGATTAAGACAAGTGAAACTGTTGCTATAGTACAGTTTTGATTGTGAAACACTATTCATTATCACAACAGTTGTACTCCAAAAATAATTTTCAATGACTTTGTGTTTGACCTAATTCTGAACATTAATCACAACATCTTTACAAGAATAGTTACTACACATTTTATAGAAACATGGTAGACACAATGATACTTTTAAAAAAGCAGTTTAACGCATTTTAAGGAAATTAGAATTTATTTCCAACTCCTGCATATTTTGCTCACTGTAACATGAGCATCATTCAAAATATTAATACAAGAATGAGTTAAACAGCATCATGCATAGTTTCATGTGTCTTGGTCACAACTGTGGTAGTTGAACTAAGACCTCACTTTTTCAGCTGCTGCCTAGTGCTGTCCACTACAAATGAGTTATATATTAAACTAATAAGCCTTTCACTCATGAAGAGTTTTAGGTGAAGTATCCATGCAGGATACTTCACCTGGTAGAACCAATTGTATCAGCAAATAGAAGGAACAGCCATGGACAGTCCTATCTTACTTGTTTTGGCTGGTTACTTCATGGAGTATCTGGAAAGCAAACTTTTAGACATAATTTTTCCTCAACCTTGTATCTGGCTACATTTTGTTTTATGATATATTTAGAGTCTGGTCCCACTCTGAAACAGAATTCAGTTTTTGGACAGAATAAACTCTTTATACAACCACATTAAGTTCACTGTTGAAAGTGAACCTGACAGCAGCTTTCCTTCTTGGATACCTTAGTAATCTGTAACTCTACAGACAGCATTGAATTTTCCATCTACAGGAAGCTTTCCTTCATTGACAGGTATATATCCATCCAGCTTCACATCATCATCCTTCATACAAGATGGATTTTATCAAATATCATGTACACAGAGTACATACAATTTGCTCTTTGTGTGCCCTTCTTTCACAAGAATTAAATAAAATATGAATCATTTTGTTGTCTAATGGATATAAAAGAAACTGTAATCCAGGAAAGAATTGATAATTACCCTTCAGCAAGATTACAATCTGATGTGAAGAGGATTTCAAACCCTACCTTAAAGGGCCTTCTGAACAAATAGCAAGGATTTTCTGCAAATACAATCTGTACACTGCTTTCAAACTAGCATGAAAAATATCTTCTTATTATCTACTGAAGATAAACTGCCTCTGTTATCATTACCTGATGCCAATCAAATACCGTGTTTATGTTAACTTTGCTACTTTGAGTAGACCGACCATTCTGTCAGCTCTTCTGACTGACCAGACTGATCATTTTTCTCCAGACACCTTGTCATATACCTTTTCCAGATCTGCAAACCCTAAATACAGATCCTTGTTACAGTCTCATAATTTCTCAACTATTTGTCATAAAGTGAAAATCTAATCCAGACAACTACTATTTGGCCTAAACCCAGCTGGTTTTCTTTTTCAAGCTTACCTTTCACAGATTTTTTTTTAAACTTTTGAGAACTTCCTCTGTAATTCTCACATTCAGTTTTATTTCCCTTCTTATAGATGGGTAGTATGAAAGCTCTACTCCAATTATTTGGAATTTATCCCTCTGACACAGTCTTCTGAATTATGCAGTGTAGCCACTGTAAAACTTTTATATCTACATATTCGAACATTTCTGGTTAAATATTATCTAATCCAGCTGCATTTCTGCATTTCTTGTTTTTGATAGCTTTTTCTACTTAAAATATTGATATATATTCCTGATTAGATTCCTGAGAATGATTTCTACCACTATTATGTCACTGCATGTTTTGCTTCATTTAGTAACCTTTCAGTTTTATTACTCCATGCATCTAGAATATCTTTCTCTTCAATTTTCATGTCACATTTATCATCTCTGATTCCTTTTACAGAACTCTTTCCTCCATTTCTAAGCGTTTCAATAGCCTCAGAATATTTTGCCACCTTCCTGATATTTATTTTCTTTGTTTTAACAAAAGTCTTCCTATGACTTTTGTTTACCTAGTTTTACACAGTGCTTCTCTTTCTTACATTTTTGTCTGCATTCTCTAAGATCATAAGCTGACTTACTTGCCAGGAACTGCTTTCTTCTTTTCTTTGACTTCCTCTTTAATTTCCTGAGCCCACTATGGAGTTCTGATTTTTCTCTTCTTGCTGACAACTTTTCCACATGCTGTCCGGCTGAATCAATCGATGTTTTTTTCAGAGTTTGCACAGAATCTCCACGGTGTGGTTCATGTTTTCGATCTCTTTCATTTTTTCTTCAATAAGTTTTGTATATTCGAGTCTACAGTTCACCTCTGAGAGCTACTCTCAGTGGTGAACTGTTTTTGATTTGTTTGAAAGCTTTCTTACACACTCATCTTTTCCATAAGAAATTCAGTTTTATCCTGCTCTAAACTAAATGGTGATCACTTCCAATTTCAAATTCTCTGTACACCCTTGCATCCTCACCCAGTGGGGAAACTTTAATCTCAGTAATATAGTTAATGAGACTTTTCTTATTTCTTGCATCTTATGCACATTTTTATGTTGGAACTTGGTATTGGTAATAATGAGTCTGTGTCCTGAGCAGAAATCCATCAGATACTTACCATTATTATTAGCTTTGCTATATTCTCCAAATTTGCCCAAAACATTTCTATACATTTTGTAATAATTTCCTACTGTGCTGTTTAGATCTCCAACTTTTCCTTCTTTTTTTTTGTCAGCTGCCTTATTTAGTTTCAAAAAAAATAAAAATTTCCACTTTTTCTTTAGTAGATTCTTCTGTTGGACTATAGGCACAAATAACTGTCATTGTCCAGTTACCCATTCTGATGTTTGCTCATGTCAATCTGCTTGATATTTGCCTTGCATTCATGATTATTATTATCCTTGTATTTAGTGTTGAATACTATAGCTACTCCATTTTTTTTTCTTGATTGTTATTGCCTGAATATAACATTGTGTGTTTGTTGCTTACAAAGATCTCACCTGATTTTGTCTTCTTTGTTTTGGTAATAACACCTCTTATGTCTATCTGGTAGTTCCATTTCTTTTCCATTCATGCTTCTTATGTTGATGGTACCAATCTTGAATTAAGCTGATGTTGAGTTGGGATGTGTTTTGGAATTTTGTCCAGTAACTAACTTTTTAACTATTCACCCTGTTTCTCTGACAAAAACAACAAGGGACTAGTTTAAGGCAAGCATTTTGAATTATGGTTTAAGCCAATAACTGTACAATTTGGTTGGCTAAATTCCAAAGTGCCGGCTCATCCTCTATCATTCAGTATCCAGGCAGATACCTAACATAGTGCACCATTAGAAGGCGAGGATTATACCTTGTAGGTCAGAAGCCCTGGTCAGTTCTTTGCATTCCTTAAAAGTCTACAAGGAGGTCTCATCCTGATTATCCAGCCTTGACTCTTAAGCACCCGCATGAAGATACTTTATACATAAACTTTTGTTTGCTCACACTTGATGAGACGAGAATATAATTTTTTCATCACCATTATCATCAATTTCCTGATATGTACCTTCAAGGCTACTATGACAGCACTGTATCATTAACTTTACATTATTTTTAATCTCCTATCAACAATTTCCCTCCGAAATAGTCTGTTAGTTGTCAGCACTCCAATAGTTATTATTATTATTATTATTCAGGCCTCCATGGAGTCAAAAGACTCATCACGGGAGGTCCTTCCTAGGAAACACCAAGTCTATCATACCACTCCTTAAACTCATTGACCGTTCTCGCTCTCACCACTCTATCAAGCAATGCATTCCATGGTTCAACCACCCTCCATGCAAAGAAACTACTCCTCACTCTCTTGTTCACAGTTTCCTTTCCTAACTTTCAGGGATGGCCCCTTGTCATCACTCTTTCCCACTGTTCAACCAGGTGGTTGAACAGAGCGAAAGAACTCCTCAGTGTCAACCCTGTAACCACCTCTCAACAATTTAAAAATAGGTGATTATATCACCTCTCGTTCTATTATCCACCAAACTCTACAGTCCATATTCCCTCAGCCGATCCTCATAGCTAACATTGTACAGTCCTGAAACCATCTTTGTTATCAACCTTTGTACACTTTCCACAGTTAATTTATCCCCTTCAAATCCTGGGGACCAAATCTGAGAACAATAATCTAAGTGTGGTCTGATCAGTGTCTTGTACAACGGAATGATAAATCTTCTATCTCTGCAGGTCAGCGTACTTCTCATTATTGCAGCAATCCTCTGTGTTACCTTCACCACCTTTGCAATATGTCCCTTAAATTTCAGGTTTCTATCAATCATCAACCCCAGATCTCTTGTCTCTCCCTACTATCTCCAGTATAGCTCCTCCAATAGAGTGTGCAGTGTCCCAAACCTCAAGACCTTACATTTTGCTGCATTAAAATGAAACTCCCCATTCATTTGCCGATCTGTCTAGCTTATTCAAATCCTCTTGCAGGGCTACCACATCTGCACTATTACTAATAACCCTTCCCAGCTTCACATCATCTGCAAACAACTGAATATCCCCCTGCAATCCACTGACAATGTCATTGATATAAAGGTTAAACAATACAGGCCCCAGTACTGAGCCCTGTGGGACCCCACTTGTAACCCTCTGCCTCCTTGAAACTGCCCCACCATACACAACTCTCTGATATTTATTGGACATCCAATCCTGAATCTAGTTGACCAACCTGACATCCAAACCCATGTGCTGCAACTTAAATATCAGCTTATCATATGGCACCCTGTTAAATGCCTTGTAACTGCTCTTGTAACTTCATTATAAAAGGCTAGCATATTACTAAAACAAGAGCACCCCCTTCACAAATCCATGTTATCTCTCGAAGATAACATTACCCTCATCTGCTCTATATGGTCCCTCACTAATTTCTCTAAGATCTTAACAACTACTGATGACACACAAACTGGCCTATAATTAGACACTTCCAGTCTGCAACCACCCTTATGCAATGGCACTATCTTACCTTCCTTCCATTACCTGTGCACCTTTCCCATAGCTAGACTTTCATTGAAAAGCCAATGAAGGTCAAAGGAGCTGTCAGTTCTATAGCACATTCTCTCAAAACTCATGGTGAAATACCATCAAGTACCACAGCTTTACTGACATCCACAGTACTCAGTATTTGGAACACACTTTCCTGCTGCACCTCTAAACCTCAAACCTGCCCTATCCCTCTAGTATTAAAATTTACTCCTCCAGGATGAAATATTCCAATAAAGTGTTCATTGTACAATTCCACTATGTCCTCTGCATCAGTCACTCTATTCCCATTTTTATCCCACAATGTCATTCATCCACAATCATTTCTCCTCCTACTGGCCACATAGCTAAAAAATTCCCTACGATTTTCTTTGGATCTTAGGACCAATCTCTTCTCATATTCCAGTCACTCTCCTGGCCTGTGTCTTATATTCTTCATGCATCTTCTCTTCACCTGTCTCCTTATATCTCTTCCATAGCCTCTTTTTCACATGCAGTTCCTGTTTAATATTGTTTGTCATCCACTTGATTCCAAATTGTGTCCTCTTCTTCACTTGTGGAATACAGCTTACTATTGCAGCCAAAAATATTCCTTCACAATTTCCCAAGCACTAATGATATCATTGCCTTCCAATTCCTCCCTCCATGAAACTTCCCCAAGTTGATGTCTAAGACTATTATAATCACCTACCTTATAATTCCACATACATTCCCGTCTCTTTGATACTCCTGCATGTCTATTCATCTTCCAAGTAAAAACCACATGGTCACTCTCTCTCCAACTGGTGGGATTGATGTCATCTCAGTTATTATCAACTCTTCTGATGCTATGACCAAATCTAAAACTCTTGAACCTCTTGTTCCCTCTATTACATGTGCCTAAGACATTTTCCCCTCAAGAATTCTAGAAATTCCATTCCCTTATTGCTACATGCATCTTCCTCTCCCCAATTTATACTGCTGTAGTTAAAATCTCTCATAACAATCATTCTTCTTCTTGCACTTGCCAAGCTCAACTGTCTAAACATCTCCTGGTCCCCACCCTCAGGATATTTAGTTGGTTTGTAGCAACACCCCAACTAAATATCCTGTCTTTTCCGCCTCTACCTCATGCCATATGCTTTCAAAATCATTAGTGTCACTGCCTTTCAAAGCCTCCACTGTTAGAGGACATAAGTCGTCACTTATCATAAGCAGTACTCCACCACCACGCTTTCCGTTCCTATCCTGCTGAAAAATGCTGTACCCTGCTACTTCTATTCCTGTTATTATATCCTCTTCTGTCAACCACATCTCAGTGATCCCAATAATTTTTGGCCAGGCTAATGCTATCAGCACCACCAATTCCTCTCCTTTATTCCAGATATTCCTGGCATTAGTATAAAGCATAAAAATGCCACTGTTTCTGTACCTATCGTTATCCTCTCTAGACTCCACTGGGCTCAGCGTTACCTGATGTCATCCCCATTTCTCCCAAGTACCTATTCCCACAAGAGGCCACCCCTGCTACCATCCACCCTGGGCATTCTAGTTTCCCTGCATTGACACACTGACTCATTCAGAACAGCAATCTCTCCAGATGCCTACATCCTTCCTCATTCAAATGCAAGCGGTCTCTTACATACAATTCTTTTCTGTCCTCAAACGCCCTCCAAGCATCCAGATATTCCAATCCTCTCTTCTGACACATTCTAACTATTATGTTATTCTGTATTAGCTCGGCTCATCACTATCATACCTAGGCAACGCACACACTATCTTTCCTCTCTGCGTCTTCTTTCGTACAACCTCGAGCAAGAATCTCATATCTCTCGCTGCCCAATTTACATTACCTCTCAAGTCATTTGTTCCTACCATCACAGTCATCTCATCCACCCTTTCACCCCTCTTAATTGCCATAGCCACACTTTCTGTCATTCCTCCAGGCAAACACTCCTCATCCTATCTTGAACACCATGGATCATTGAGTCCCCCATACATTACACCTCTTACCACCCTGTTCCTCGATTGCTCACATGCATCCCTCACTCTCTGTCCTCTAACACTTTCTCTCTGTGTTCCCCTACTTACCTGCTTTCCTGACATCACTCTATCCCTGGTTCCAGTGCTCCTTCACATTCTTCTCATTCCCTCTCTTCTATCATTCCCATAACTCTCTCTCTCTCTCATTCCCTCTCTTCTACTGTTCCTATTCTCTCCTCTTCTACCATTCTCATAACTCTCTTCTACTGTTCCTATTCTCTCCTCTTCTACCATTCCCTTAACTCTCTCTCATTCCTTCTCTTCTGCTGTTCCTATTCTCTCCTCTATCATTCTCATAACTCTCTCTCCCCCCTCACTCCTACTCTGATTCGCCTTGCATTGTCTCTTCCATTTGCCTAATCTTATCTTTCACACTTCTCATCTCTTTCCCTAGACATTCCACCTGCTCTTTCATCTCATCTCTCTCTCTCTCTCTCTCTCTCTCTCTCTCTCTCTCTCTCTCTGCAAGTCAGCCACTCTTATTTGCCATTCATCCTCCCAATTGAGACCATCTGAAAACTTCACAATCCTTCAACCTTTCCATACTCCCCACTCTCATTATTTTATTCATATTTCTCTCGCCATTCTCGCTCTCTATCATACTCATCTCTAACTCACCAAGTTCCTCCCATTGCCTGCATTTTGCACATATACGTATTTCCCCTTCTCTCACCTGCCACATATACAACCGCTGGGACACATACATTCCACAAGTCCTGCATGCTACAAAATCTTTTATAATATCACTCAAAATGGAGTCCTTAAATGGGGGAGGACTTGGCGATACACCATTTGCAATTTCAACACTGCTGCCATTATTCAAAATAGTGTTGAGGAACTATTACAGGAACCATTGTTGAGGAACCATTATAACGCTAAATAAGTATAAGGGAGTATAACTATATAAGTAAAAGTACAAACAAATACAAACAAAACATTTAAGTATACTAAATATAAATAAAATAAAACTAAATAATGAAAACATGTTATCCTCGTTTTCTCTTCCACTGTTATGCATCCGATTCCTGCCCTGTCTTCTCAGTAACCAAAATACACAATAAAGCAACAACAATTAACTTCAAAAACAACCACTGATGGACACTCGTATTCCAGAAAAACAACGTAGCACAAATCTCGACAGAAGCCAGACTATTGTGCTTCTAAGGCACTTCTGAGTGAATCAATCTGCATAAATCTTGGTCTTCCTCTGGGTCTCTTTCCTGCCTTCTTGGCATCAGACACTTGTTTGTTAACCTATTCTCTCCCATTCTGTTTGACAAACCCATTGCAGATTAACTCTGATCACTTATTTTTGAATGCAAACAATTCCAGATTCCTTTCTAATATCTTTATTTTTAATATGTTTCTGCCATCTGTTCACTCCACTAATTTTTCTCAGAACTCATATTTGTGGTCTCTAGTCTTTGATCAAGTGCTTTATTTCATACCCAACCAGCTTTCTAACCCAACTTGAAACTGGTTTCAACACTGTATTGTATACTACTAGTTTCTTCTTTTGGCTAATTTCCTTCTTATTTCATATAAATTTATACCAGCTTTGCTTATTTTGTTGTCTATTTCATATTTAATTGCCATCTTTCTTTAATTAAAACTGTGACTAAATAGCTGAAATATTTTACTTGTACTACAGGTTCTACATTGAGAGTGCACCTGAAATATTCTATGTTGATGCCTAGTTTCAATCTTATAATTGCTGATTTGCATGCCAAATTTGTTCTGCTTTTATGCAGTTAGAGAATCCTGAAGACTTGCATTGGATGTGTTTAGGAGTAAAGCTGCATAAAGCAAGGAACTATGTTTAATGTCTTCTATTTCAATATGCAGTTTAATGCCACTTTCTTTTATAAAGCAATCCACACAGATAATGAATATGAGTGGAGATAGCGTGCACCCTTGTCTTACACCTGATTTACATCAGACCATTTTCTTGTATTTCCTTTAATTCTAACTGTTGATTACAACTTAAATATAGACTATGTATTGCTCATTATAATGTTCCATTTACACAATGTAGTCGTAATTGTAGCATTTTAAAAGTTTTTCTCTGTACAGGTTCTACATTGAGATTAGAAACTAGTAATGTCCTAAACATTACGAAAACCTTACAGAACAATCTCACATAAACAGAACTAGCAGCAATTAAGTCATTAAAAGCCAACCAAGACATAATAATAATAACGAAATCGGATAAAGGCAATGCCACTGTCGTCCTTGACAGGTCAACATACATACTTCAGATGAATCAACTAGTAGCCGATAACAACACATATAAGCTGGTAAATTATAACCCAACAAACAGGATAAAGGATAAAACAGAAACTACTCGAGTCCGTCACTTCTTGGCCACTGGACATGGTTAAAAAACTCAAACTCCACTATGCCCGTCTCCTAGAATATATGGGGTCCCGAAAATACACAAACAAAATGTTCCCCTTTGACCAATTGTAGAAGGAATAGACAGCCCCAATTACCACTTAGCCAAGAAATTAGCGTCAACACTCAAGGTGTTGGTAGGTCATTCCCCCTGTTGGATCGTCCTTCCTGTCTTTTGATCCGCCATTTTGCTTTAACGTTGTTCTTATTAAGGTTAATTAATTGTATGTTGATTACTAATCCCAATATAGGGAAATTTCTATCATACTGCGCCACCCTATATTTAGATTAGTCTATGCAAAATAGTGTAATCAAATATTAATTAACTTTAGCAGTCTAATGTTTATATATAGGCCGAATTTTACATTAACATTTGAGGTTCCCGCTAGGTCCGATAATTTTATGAACGGTGCAGTGGAAAAGAATCAGGCTAACAACAAATTGAAATCAGTAAAACAAAACATTTAATTCAAGGTTATATAATATATACATAAGCATACTTTGGATACAAGATAATGCAAAATTAACTCAGTTCAACTACACATAACATTCACTTAACTTTTGATATTAAACACTGAGCTTCAAAATCTAATTTCTCCTCAATAGGCAAAGATAGTTCTAAAGTTCTTTACCACTGAAATTCACAGCAAATATTTTTACAATAGTATTCTTTATCTATCCCTAAGTCAGAAATCACATAGCTCAGTCAAGAGATTGCTATCACTTTAAGGGGAGGGGGGGGGACTATTCATCTTCTAGCTTCGGCAAAATTCAGCATAAACACCACAGTTAATGTTAGGATTTAACAGAAGGAGATAACTCTTATAACTTCACTCTAAAATGCTATGAAGTACAACTGTTCTTACCGGAATAAATCTTTGCACATTTTATTCACTGAGGCACACTTAAAACTTTAGTTAATTATCACACTGGAGCTACACATTTCAAAAGTAATCTTCTTTAAATTATCTTAATCTTTAATTTCAGCACATCACATAGGCAGACACACTTGCACTAGAAAATCTACTTATTCCCCATGTACTACTTTACAATAGAATCAGCTTTCTACTAATCTTCCTTGAAAGCGCTGGAATACAACATTAACTTCAGAATTCCATATCAATATTCTGAGTTGTCGATTTACATTTCGATCCTTTGTAATCTGATCACATCACTTAATTCTTTGTACTACAGCCTCTTATTTAACTCCCTGCTGTCAATAAATTATTTCCTCATCTCTATTGTACTGTTCTCAGTGCCATTACTGTGCTGAGTGCTCCAGTTGTATTCAGTCCCTAGTTCTAGTGCTATCACTGACAACCAACTGCTGTTGTTTACTCTCGCTTTCCGTTTTTATATTTTCACTCCTTTTTCCCGCCAAAACTTGTTTTCACCGTCCAGCTCATATCAATTCCATCTCACGCGCTACATGCTCGCGCCTTCTATTTTTAACTCTGTCTCCATGACAACAATTAGAGCAGTGCATAAGCATTACATAACATTATACCTTTATATACAGAAACTAAATAAAAGGATATTTTTCATCTCAATTAATATATAATTAATTATGATGAACACAAATTCTACTATCAATATAGGAATAATTAAAACAGTCTGAATGTTATTTTTATACAGAGTCCTGTCTATGATTAATACATATCTTAGATTAAATAATTAAATTAAAAAAACCTCAAAGATAATTATATGAATAATAGTTTATAATAAGAGATTTACATTAATAATATCTACAATAATATCTTAAATTCTTCTTCTATTCTGAAAGGAGTATTAATAATTTTAATTTCTCTTCATTCAGAATCCAACACCTCTCCTACATAAACACACAACACTTTATAAACAAAATTAAAAACATAACACTCGACAAAGACGACTTATTAGTCAGTTTCGACGTTTCTGCCCTTTTCACTAATGTCCCCATCAATGACAATTCTACTACTACAGAACAAATTTCCGGCCGACATTATGGCCCTCTTTGCCCATGTACTACAGTCCGGTACTTCGTGTGGCAAAACAAATTTTTCCTACAAAAAGAAGGTACAGCCATGGGCTCACCATTATCCCCCCCAATCGCTAACTTCTACATGGAAACCTTTGAGCAAAGGTCTCTTGATTCTGCCACACTAAGACCGACAGTCTGGCTTAGATACCTTGACGACGTGTTCGCGATCTGGCTGCACGGCCGACAAACGCTAAACACATTCCTTAGCCACCTGAACAAACAACACGAACGCATACAATTTACCATTGAAATCGAAAATCAAAACTCGCTCCCATTCCTAGACACACTAGTCACAGTTTTCCTTCAGGCAGTCTATCCTTCACGGTCTACTGAAAACCGACACACACTGGCCAATACATACATGCTAATTCATACCACCACCCATCACAAAAATATGGAGTCATTAACACCCGTAAAAACAGAGCTACAACAATTTTCTCTAACCAGCAAGCCCTGAAGCAAGAACTAAAAATCATCAGTGACACAGTCATAAATAATGGCTATAACAGAAATACTATTAATAAAATACTCCATAAAACAACAACAAAAACGAATCTAGATTACAGTAAAACCATAGCCATCCCATACATTAAAGGGTTATCAGAAAAAATCAACAGAATCCTACAACATTATAACCTCAATGTCATCTTTAAACCACCCACTAAACTTAAAACCATATTCAGCTCCTCTAAGGACCCTCTCCTCCCATTGGCACATCTTGGAGTCTATTGCATCCGCTGCACCTGTAACTTACCGTACATTGGTGAAACAGGATGGACAATCCCTATACGCAAGAAAGAACACATTAGACATTAAATATAACCATTATGGTGAAGCAGGCCTCTCAGATCACGCGCTCAACACCTTACACCAAATCAACTGGAAAAGCACCCACTCTTTACACCACACAAAAACCTGGTATGAAAGGAGATTTAAGGAAGCCTGTGAAATCCTGATAAACCACCCAAATATCAACAACAAAGATGGCACGAAAATCCCAAGGATCTGGATGGCACACATTCAGCCTACCTAATATATAAGATCCAGCATAAGTCAGGACTCTAGTCAATCTTCAGCTAGTATTAGAAACCATTCCATACCAACTGGATGGAATGTACATGTATAATCATATGTTAATATATGTATATAGATGGATACATAGACTTGTTGTTGCGCCCAATGTATGTCTACAGTCAACAGATAACACTAATAATAGGACTCTAGCGTTGATGTATAATTTTTATTTTTTTTTTTTTATCACCTCGTATGTCAGGCCAACAATTGTTGTAATGGTTGGTCAGTAACTTTAACAAACCAGTTTGATTGTAGTGTGTAGCTTGTTTTCTGTGCATAGTTGTATGCACCAGAAGATGACCTTGACATAAAGGTCGAAACGTCGAATGTAGATTTTAGTTATATTAAACTTAAGTTTTTATTTAAACATGGTAGTTGTCTCCATAATTTTCAAAAATGCAAATGTTTTCTCTGTACGCTTTGTCAAATGCCTTTTCTAGCTCTATAAAAGTTTACAGATCCTTGTTATACTCCCATGATTTCTCAACTATTTATAATAAAGTGAAAATTTGATCTTGACAACTTCTGTGTGGCCTGAACCTACTTTTTCTTCTCCAGGTTTATCTTCCACAATTTTTCTGAGCCTCTTCTCAAATATGCTTGCATACTTGAGAAGAGGCTAAGAGTAGAGAAGAGCATTAGTAGAGAAATTCCTCTGTAATTCTTATGTTCAGTTTTAGTTCCCTTTTTTACAGATAGGAACTATGAGAGCTCTACTCCAGTCATCTGAAATTTGACCTTTTGATCAGACCCTCTGAATTATGCAATGGAGCCACTGCAAAACTTTTATACCAGAGCATTTCTTGTCAAATATTATCAACTACATCTGCCTTTTCATATTTCAAGTTTTTGATAGTTTTTTCCTACCTCAAGTATTGATATATACTCCTGTTTGCATTCCTCTTGAAAAGTTTCTACTACTGTTCAGTTATTGCTTGTTTTGTTTAGCATTCTTTCAAAATTATTACTCCAGACAATTGGGATTTCCTTAGTCAATTCTCATATCACCTTTAACATCTTTGTTTCCTTTTGCAATACTCTTTCTCCCATTTCTAAGCTTATAGCCTTCAGATCATTTTATCACGTTCCTGATATTTATTCTGTATATTCTTACCAAAGTCTTCCTATGACTTTTGTTTCTTTACACATAACTTAGCTCTTGTACATTTTTCTCTGTATTTTTTAAGGTGTCTGCTGACTTAATTGCTAGGAACTTTCAGTATGCTTTCTTCTTTTCCACGATGCTTTTTTATCTTCTTGTGTCCACCATGGTGTTCTTATTTTTCTATCCTTGTAGACAACTTCCCCTTATACCTCCCTAGTTGAATTAATGTTTTCTTTATAGTTTGCCACTGAGAATCCAAGGATTGGTTCTTGATTTCAAACTGTTTTACATATAATTAATTGTACAGTATAACTTACTTTATTACCAAGTGAAAAACTTTTCAAAAGTATTTCAATAACATAATGATACACTTTTATGCTACTTATGACTTTTGCATTGATTTAGCTCTCACTGTCTCCACAGGTCTAGGCCCCATTGATGAGATCTTAATAAAAATCAACAGCCTTTATTATATTATTATTATTATTATTATTACCTCAAGACCTCATAGGGTCAAAGACTCATCTGGGAGGCCTTTTATCACACACAGCTCATCATACCGTGTCTTAAACACACTCAAACTCCTTGCAGACACCACGCTCTCAGGCAAGACATTCCAATCATTTACAACTCTCCACAAAAAAAACCTGCCTCTCACTCCCCTACTCACACCCTCTTTATACAGTTTCCAGGGATGACCTCTGATTCTCCCACTATTTATGTAAAACCTCTCCAGCATTGATCCTATAACAACCCCTTACCAACTTGTAGGTCTCTATCATATCTCCCCTCTTCTTCCTGTCCACCAGACTCTGCAAATTACATCTTTTCAATCTTTCCTCATACTCGACATTCCAGAGGTCAGAAACTACCTTAGTCAGTTGCCTTTGGACCCTTTCCAACATCTCTTCATTCATGGACTATTCTGGGCACAATAGTCCATGTGTGGTCTAATCAAAGCCTTATACAACGGAACAAGAATCTTCCTACCTCTACACGTCAGGGTCCTCCTCATCATTCCCAGAAGCCTTTGTGTTGTCTTCACAATTTTGGCTATGTGTCCCCTAAATTTCAGATCCTTATCCACTATCACCCCCAGATCTCTTATTTCCTCCACCTCCAATAATATATCCTCACCAAGCATAAATTCTGCATCTTGTCTTTGTTTTCCAAATTTTAAAACCTCACATTTTGCAACATTGAACTCACATCCCCATTTCTGTGCCCAATCACTCAATTTATTCAACTCTTCTTGTAAGGTCACAACATCTTCACTACTCTTCATGGTTCATCCCAACTTTGCATCATCTGCAAACAACTGAATATCTCTATCCAAATCGTCACCAATATCATTAATATACAAGTTAAACAGTAATGGCCCTAAAACAGACCACTGAGGTACTCCACTAGTGACTTTCCTTTTCCTGGATATCTCTCCCCCATACACAACTTGTTGATACCTAGATAGTCAGTCTCCAATCCAATGCACTAATCTAATATCCAACCCCATATTCTCTAGTTTGACTGTCAACTTATCATGAGGTACTCTATCAAAAGCCTTTGTGAAATTCAAGTATATTACTGTGTATCCTTCTCCTCTGTCCAAGGAAGCAGTCACTTTATTGTAATAAGTAAGTAGATTATTAAAACATGACCTCCCTTTAGCAAATCCATGCTGTCCATGGAAGATAATACCATTGTTGTCAACCCAACTCTGGATGATCCTAGTTCTCACAAGCTTCTCCAACATCTTAACCACAATGCCTGACACACAGATAGGCCTATAGTTTGATGCTTGAGTTCAATCACCTCCTTTATGAAGTGGCACAGTCTTGCCCTCCTTCCACCCCTTAGAAACTTGAACGAGTGCAAGACTCGTATTAAAAAAATATGTCAAGGCAGGTGTCAACTCCCTGGCACATTCCTTCAGAATATGCGGTGATATATTATCAAGTACCACAGCCTTATTAACATCTAGTTTACTCAACTCCCCATACACCTCTTGCTCACTTACGGTCAGTCTCTCCTCCCCGTCATCAACTGCTCTCAATCTCTCCATGAAGTCACATTCACAAGATTGAAAGACTTTTACGAACTGCTCATTAAGTATCTCCATCACACATTCTGCAACAGCTGTCTTTATACCATTTTCTCCAATCAGTGTCATCCTTCCATAATCAGTCTTTCTTTTGCTGACTACATATCGAAAATACTCCTTAGGATTCTTTTTGGCTTCATTAGCTAACTGTTGTTCATACCTCTCTTTAGCTACCCTCACCAACCAAGTCACCCTCCTTGCCTGGTCTTTGTAGACCTCATGGAATTGGTTATTTCCACTTCTCTTATGCTGCCTCTACAATGTCCTTTTTCTCTGTATTGCATGCTTAATCTCTTTATTCATCCATCTCACACCTATCTTATTTAACCTTCTCACCCTTGGAATACATTTAGACATTGCATCTACTAGATAGTTTTTGAAAATCCCCCAAGCTGCATTGATCTCTTTTCCAGCTAACTTTATAACTAACATATACTTTATGACTTCCCCCATAATACATGGCAATACACAAATGTCCAAAGTGGTGTGCTGGGCATTATGATAATGAGGCAATATGAAGTTCAACAGCCTCTGTATACAGATAACTAATCATGAAGATATTTCATATGCAAACTTTTATTTGGTAGTGCTTGGGAAAAGGATTGAAACAAGAATATAATTTCTTGTTTAATACACTTTACATTTTCATATCTGTTGTATTATATTATTATAACCATTCATAGTTCTGCTTCATGGTGCCAGCGCTTCCCAAACTGTGGGCCACTGCCCCCTTGGGGGCCGTTAGTTTTGTTGAGGGGACCGTGAAATAATGAAAACAAATTTAAAATGTTTTAAGACTAAGTGTGCCATGTCAAATGTGTATGTAAGATGCTAAAAGTGTAATATTTGCATTTGATTTTTGCAGTATTTGCTGTGTATGTTTTGTATTGAATATAAATACAACAAATATTATAATAATATATGTCTGTAGTACAATTTTTTTTTCGATGGGGGCCTGAAATATTTTAATTTTTCCAAGGGGGCCTTTACATCCAAAAGTTTGGGAAGCACTGGTGTAAACAACACCAGAGGAGCAAAATATATTAAGTTATTCTTCGTAGTATTGTTAAATTATTTATTATGGCAAATGAAGACTATCAAGCCATACCCTGGACAATATCCACCACACAGGATTAAATGGAGAAAGATCACTATTGTACAGAAGTTATTACAAGTCTGATACTGTTTTAAAAATGAGTAGCTATGAAGCACTTCCCTACCCTCAGAAAGTGTGGCTATATTACTTTACCATAGATTTGGAAGACAGTTATTTTAAGACCATCTGCAACCTAACATCTCTAAATAAATTTCCTTTCATTTTGCCTTAGAAGATGTAAAGATAGGACATTAGTTCCTTTTTTTTTTTTTTTTTTTTTTTCATTTATAGTTTGAATTGTTTTCACAACTACCTGATCATAGTACTCTGGATTTAATGACAAGTATATATTTTTTCTGCTGTAAAGATGTTTTTTTGAAAGTAAACAAAATAATACCAGCTTACTAAATAATTTATTTTGTTCGTTTAGTGTTATTCATGCCAAACAGAATTGTGAATAATCATTAATACCTAAGCTCTTTAAGTATATTATTATGGCTAGCATTATTTAGCAGTTTTAGTTCTTTTGTTTTTCTTTTAAATTATTGGATTTTAAAATAATGTATTTTCTGACGTTTATTCTCACTTTCTGCTATAATAGGTATATGGTGGGAAACAAAACCCAACTGACAGAAGAATGTCTACAAGTAGATGTGGATACCTAATGGCAGTTTCTATTGCAAACAAACTAGATGAATCATGGATAGGCCTTCAGCCTCTTCTCTTGTTATTTTATTTTTGCCAGTATACTCCATCTTTATTCAGAAAGTAAGTTTTTATGTATTAAAGAAATATTCTCTGAGTTATATGACATCATACCACGGTTGCAAAGTACAGACTTGCAAAATAATCACATGCTAGTCATGTATTTAGGATTAGGTGATGATATTGATATGATTTAATAGAATGAAGACACCAAAGAGAATGAATTAAACAAAGGTTTAATGGTTGTAGTATTTTGTCCCTGTCATAACACACACAAACCACATAAAGTAAATGAATAAATAATAATGAATAATAAATGGAGGATGCTAAACTAGAAGCCTGAGATATTAAGGAGAGTCAGCTGACTATCCTTTATTTGCCATACCTTTCTATCCAGTGGTAACAATGCTAAAAATTAACAAAATTCTTGTTCTCCCTCCCCATTTCACATCCCTTTCAACATAAAAATTATGGTATTCCTATTACTATTTTCTGTATCCAGGATATTTTACAAAAAAAAAAAAAAAAAACTTGAAAGAAATATATTTTTGCACCTATGTGGCTTGCTGTCCTCATCTACTCTCTTAAAGAGCAACTCCTTTCCCCAGTTCCAGGGGAGGGGAGTTGGTCTTTAAGATTTCTTTCAACTTGTATTATGAACTGCTTTTAATATAGGTACATAAGTTGACATATTTAGAAAAATTAAAAATGGAAACTTAAACTTATATGAAATAAATTTATTAGCTGTAAAATTTCCACTTGAGATGAAGAATTAAATTTTTTTTATGCTTATCTGCCTAGATTATATGGTCTTCCCAAGATTCATAAACCAGGTATTCCATTAAGACCTGATTTGTGCTCATGATATGTTATTAGAATGTGCAGCAATAACTAAAACAGCACTAAAGATGGTCATCATAACTAGGGATGAGCTGAATAACTGAATATTTGGTTTGAAATTTGGCTACAGCATTGAATATTCGGCTGAAGCATACTGAATTAAATTTTATAAACAAATGTGTTGAAAAAAATTACATTCATTAAAAAAAACTGATAAAATATTTTAATGCATATTTACTTTTTTATTCAAAATGTTTGTTTATAAAATTTAATTCAGCATGCTTTGACCAAATTGCAAAATTAAGAAAGATTGAAAAACATGTGTAATAAGACTTTTATAATAAAATTAGTTTAATCCTTTATCCAAGTGTGAGCAAACAAAGTTTGCGCCTGAAGTATCTTCAGGACTAGGGTAAAGTGATACAACACCAGGGCAACTCGTTGTAAAGGTGGAGAAAGCTACCAACACTCCTAACTCAGTATCTCCTATAATGCAAAACACATCTCCTTGCGGATATGTCTAATGTTATGCATTAAAGGAAGGGCCACTACCCAGACTAGTTTCGACCTTTATTGAGGTCTCTTCAGTGGGAGCCAGGCCCTAGTGGAAATACCAGGCAGAAGCATTAGCAGGTCATCTCTACCTATAGGAGTTGCCAAATGGTGTGCCACCCTTTTTTTTAATAAATTACTCTGGATTTAGAGATACCTGGATTTAGAGATTTAGAGAGTCCTGAAGATACTTCAGGCGCAAACTTTGTTTGCTCACACTTGGATAAAGGATTAAACTAATTTTATTATACTCTAACCAAGTGAAAAAATAAACTTTCAACATCTTTCTCTAAATCCAGAGTAATTTATTAAAAAAAAGGGTGGCACACCATTTGGCAACTCCTATAGGTAGAGATGACCTGCTAATGCTTCTGCCTGGTATTTCCACTAGGGCCTGGCTCCCACTGAAGAGACCTCAATAAAGGTCGAAACTAGTCTGGGTAGTGGCCCTTCCTTTAATGCATAACATTAGACATATCCGCAAGGAGATGTGTTTTGCATTATAGGAGATACTGAGTTAGGAGTGTTGGTAGCTTTCTCCACCTTTACAACGAGTTGCCCTGGTGTTGTATCACTTTACCCTAGTCCTGAAGATACTTCAGGCGCAAACTTTGTTTGCTCACACTTGGATAAAGGATTAAACTAATTTTATTATACTCTAACCAAGTGAAAAAATAAACTTTCAATAAGACTTTTAATTTAACCATAACTACATGAAAATGCAAAAGTGAAACGAACGATCCTTATTTCATAACCAAATATATATATATATATCTTCTCTATATATATAAAAAGATAAGCTGAAATTTGAAACGTTTTTATGTCATGTTTTTTTTGTCTTACCGGCTTACCAGCCCATAACTCCGAGGGGGGGGGGGGGCTAGTGTGTGTGTTATATATATGTGTGTGCGTGTTCATCTTTTTTTGACTGACTGAAACCGAGAAAATAGATAACAAGTTAATTTAATGGAGCATGCAACATGTTTCGTCAAAATGACTTCTTCAGGTGTGGTAACACTTAAAGCAAATTAAAAAAAATCATAAAAACACTGTGCCATTATAATAACAGACTTGTAAACTGAAGTCAAGTTTGAATTGATGTTATAGTCCGTTCTGTAGTTCTATTGCTGTGCAAATGCAAGCGTATGAGTTCACACGTACACCAGTATCTAATGGCAGAACTATGCGAGTCATGTAGACTATAACTGAGATTGCTGTTGATGTGAGAAGGGTCTAGGACAATTTCTTTGAATTCCCTATGTGCTGTTCCACTTCATCATGACAAATATAAATGTTTGATGTTGCGTTCCAACATCTACTCCTTGTTGGCAGCCTTTATCGTTTGTGTTCACTGAAAATAAGACATGACTTGAGAGTGTGCTTGCTCTGATTCTGTTGTATGAAATGTCTCTCTGATGTTCCTCTAGCCCTTGGAGGGTTGACTTCTCAGTCTGGCCTCCCACAATCACATATTATTTTATATACACCGGGGAAACTGACAATGGTTATGAGCTTGTTTGGGGTGGCTTAGAACTGACCTTAGTTTTGGAAGAGTTGAAAAACACGTTTTTATATTAAATTTTCTCAAAATTCTTCCTAGTTTCTGGGAGAGTGAGCTGATGTACGGTAAAGAAATGTAACCCATGGGGTTGTTAGGAATCTCTGTGTTGTTTCGAGGGCACTGGTAAAAAATCGGTAAAAAAAAGAGAGCTTATGAGAATACAACCCATACATGAGCATTGCCTAGGTGCTTGTGTATTTGCCTTTTATTAGTGTTTTTTTTTTAATTTTTTTTTATTAAGGTTTTGCTGGCCTGACAGCTGTTTTGAACCGTTAATTCTCATCACAGATCGGACAGAAACCTGAAGAGGACAGAAACTCTCATTCAATACCAAAGCATTCCTGTGTCAAAGAATTGTATTTTTCATAAGTTGCCTTAGCTTGCACTACTTAAAATAAACAAATCAATCCATATTTCATAGCTGAATATATGTAGAAACATGAAAAGTTTTTTAAGTAGTGCAAACTAAGGAAACTCTGTGTGTGTGTGTGGGGGGGGGGTTACACACACACACACATGGTTATTAAATAAGCATGGATCTTTTATATTTTCGGTTACTGTTTATTCTGCATCTCTGAAATAAACTTTTAGGCTCTTCTTTGATAAAAAGCAAAAATAATATTTTGGCTTTTTGTGAATATAATAAAACTGTCTAATATTAAAAATAAAGCTGAGAGGCTTCAATCTGGCATTTGTAAGTTATTGAACAGAGAATATTATGAATCCATCCATATTTATAGCCAAATTTTGGAAAATTTCCCACAACTTATGAACACAACTTTCTCATAAGCTCTTCTTCGAAACTTTAAATTTTTCTATATTTGTCTACAGAATACAAATGGATCTGTAATATCCTCCATTGCAATATCAATTTATTGCAAATTAAAGTTTCTTTACTCTATACTTCAATATTTGAGTATGCACTAACTGAGAGTTCAATGATGAATTTAACTTTGTGACATATGATTGCTGGTTATTTAACATAGAGTTGTTGCTGTTTTAAGGTTTCTGTATAGTCTATGATGAGACTGATCACTTCCTAACACCTATCAGGCCAGTGAAACCTAATCACTACACTAATAAATGAAGAATATATGGGTTCCTGTGCAAAGTTTATGTCCTTTAATTGGTTTAAGCCAAATTAACTCATGCTGAAATTCATGTTTTCATAAACTCTCTGCTAAATTTTGAAAGTTACTTTCTACATGGCTATGAAATATGGTTAGATCCATAACATTCTCCATTTCAGTATAATAAAACTGTCATTAAATTTTATAGGGAGAATTTATTTAGAAAAACAGTACAACATAAAAATCAACAAATATTGCACTTATCCTCAAAAAACCAAAATTTTATTTTAAATTGCAAAATACAGAAATAATTATGTATTTATTAGACGAATGAATTAATGGTGACGATATAATGATTATGCTATAGGGGAAAAAATCCTAAATTTCCTTCTCTAAATAAAAATCCTTCCAAAAACACCGAAAAGATTTTTCGGTGTTTTTGGAAGAAGCTTACGGCTGCTTTCTTCATAAATGTTTTCCCTTCTGAAAAAAAACTTTTGATGAATACGCTTGGTAACTGGTACTGAAAGAAATTTCCTCTGAGAAATTGTACTACAAAATAAGTTTATTCATTAACTTGGATTTTTATTTATTTATTTATTTATTTTTTTTGAACATTTGAGTGTGGCCTGTTATCCATTGCAGTTATTCAGGCATACCATAATGCAAGGATTTTGCCTGTTTGGCATCTGCATCCTGTTTTGTTTAGATTATTATTAATGTCAAATGTTGTTTGTTATTTTGGTGGATTTACTTTACATTCTGAACTGCTGATTTGTTCTTGCATTGTGATTTGATATTTCAATATCATTTTGTTTTACAAATTCATTGCTATGCTTGTGTTTTTACATGATTAAGCATAGATGTCTACTTCATTTTTGCTGTGTCACTCTGATATTTTGTTGTTTACATATTGTACATTTTGCAAATTTTGAATCTTCCCATAAGTCATAAAACTTCCAAATATTTTACTTAAATATAAAGAACCAACAGGCTTCATTTCGGCGATATAAACATTATTTAAATTAAGGGGATATTAGATCCCACATTGTTTTAAAACTGAATAAGAAACTCAAAGATTGGAATCAGAGAGTTTCATGCCTAATATAGTATATAAAACTATAAAAGTATCGGCGAATTTTATAGTTTTGTATACTATATTCGGCATGAGACTCTCTGATTCCAATCTTTGAGTTTCTTATTCGGTTTTAAAACAATGTGGGATCTAATATCCCCTTAATTTAAATAATGTTTATATCGCCGAAATGAAGCCTGTTGGCTCCTTATATTTAAGTAACTTAATGGGTGCACCTTTTGGACAACTCGTATAGCAGAGTATATAAGTTATTTTTGCTATATCCTTTGGTATTAATTTGGTCTAGCTACTCACTGATGAAGCCTTAATAAAGGCTGAAACCGGTCTGGGTAGTGACCTCCCACCATAATGTAATAACAGCATACATTTCCTAGGAAATGTGTTTTTACATTATGGAAAATACCAAGAATAGCGATCAGAACTTTACCCACCTTTGCAATGAGTTGCCCGTGTTTGTACTACGTTCTAGGACTACTTGCATTGGCTCACACTAGGTTTCGCTGATACTTTTATAGTTTTGCATGCTATATTTGGCATGAAACTCTCTGATTCCAATCTTTGAGTTTCTTATTCGGTTTTAAAACAATGTGGCTTCCAAATATTGCTTTTTTATTATTCGTGGCAAAACCATGTTCTTTTTTCAGTAGTGTAAGAAAACCAAGTTTCACTCATACCAATTATCTTTGGTCATACTCAATCATTGTGACAAACTCACCTCTCTTATTTTGAATATTCCTTACATTTGTACACAAACAACAATCCCTATATCTTTGAGGCCATTCGACCAGCACCAACATTCTCTATTCTAGCTGCTATGCCACACCTCTCTTTTCGGTCTGACCACTCCCATTTCCCTGATCCTGATTGCCATTCATACCTGTCTCATCCTCATCTTTATGTATTTCATCACCTTGTGCTGCTACAACCACATCTTCAACATCATGTCCATCTTCTTCCATCTTCCTTATGCAGGTCTCAAGCCCAGCATAGCTGGCAAATCAAGTCTATGGCTGGTGGGGACCATTTCTTAAGTATTCCTGACTGTAATCCATGTGTGTTCATGGAGCCAGTTTGCCTGTTCTGGGAATGAAAAACCCCAGTTTCCAGGTGAAAAAAAGAAACTCTACCTCCGTATGAGACCGGCTAACTCACCTTTCATTAAAAGAGACCAGATAAAGGTTCCTCACATCACTAATGGGAATTGAACCCAGGTCTTTCCTACCAAAGGGCTTCATCTATATCAGTGGTGTTCAACCTTTTTTACTACGCAAGCTACTTTTCTATAAAAAGTTATTCGCCGATCTACTCTTTTATATAGATCACTTTCCCCAACCTGATATCTGATTATGCACAAATAAACAACTAAAAAAAAATACACAACTAAAAACTTTATTTGTGTATTTAAAAATTTATTTATCACTTTTAATTATTTTAATACAAAAAAAAAATATATATATATATATATTGGAATAAAATATTTATTTCTCTATTTTGGAAAACCAAAGTTAGAAAAAAATAACAGATTGATTACAAACTCACAAGTTACAGAAAATGCTGGTTGATTTAAAAAAAAAAAAAAAAAAGTTAATGTGAAATTTGGCATTGTTTGGACCTCGCAATATTTTCATAGTCAAGTTGATATAAAGAAGTGGCCAATCGCAGACAATCATCCAAATGATCATTTGTAATTTGGTTTCTTAATTGATTTTTTATGACGGTCATATTTGAAAAAGTGGATTCTGACAAGTATGTCGATCTGAAACACGACAGAATTTTTCATGCAAATATCAGTTATTATTGGGAATTTTTCATGTGCATACTTCCAAATGACTTCATTGTTTATTGATTTTAAATGTAAACTATTCTGAATGTTTATTATCTCAAGTTCTACTTCAGCTTGGTTTATATCAAACAGCCCACTAATTTTATTTGAAATTTCCATGATGTTCAAGTTTTCTTGAAATGGATTATTGATAAAAGATACAATAATTTCAGTTTTATTAAAATCTTTAAATCTTGAATTTATTTCTTTCCCAACTAATTCTAATTAGTTGAGGAAGAAATAAAATGAAAGGAAGATCTAAAACGAATAAATTGTTTTAAATCATAGCAAAGCATTTTTTGATTTTGTTCAAAAAATTTTAATAAATATGGGAGATGTCTAAATCCGTGGTCATTTATATTTTTCTTTAATAAAAGTAAATATTGTTGGAAAGTTTTTACTGAACTTAACATGTCCATTAAATTTTTATCTCTACCTTGTAACTTGGGGTTGGCACCAAAGGTTACTCTAAATGTGCTTGATGCTTTCAAGAAAACCATCTAGTTAATTGATAATGACTTCTTCAAGACTTACTTCAGCACTATTTTCACAGATGTCCTGTTTCTGCTATATGTCTGATGTATAGATATTTTCATGGGCAGTTGTTCTGCTGAACTGCTACCATCATCATCATTTACTTCCACTTTACCTTAAGCCACGAAAACATACAAACAAATACAGGTCAGTATCATTCACTGCCCAACTCCAAACCTAATGAACCAACTTCTCATCCTCCTCCTCCTCCTCTTTCATTCCATATGCAAGGTGCTTCAAATTAAAGTACCCCTTTTCAAAACCATCTGTAGAGAGAACCAATAGGCAAATTATCCTCAACCTGGTGGGTACCCTAACAAGATCACGAGGAAGAGATTTTGACAATAAAAAACGTTAGTTCAAAAATTACTAATAGGGAAAATATGATGCTGTGAGCAAGAAAAGATAGTGAATTTTGCATATCAAACGATCTGTAAGGTGGTTGAACAAAGGAACGAGACAAACTCTATAGTCATTTAACTTTTGCGATGGTCTCACTTTGCCTGACTGCACCTTACTTGTGAAGTGTTTCTATGTGAATGGAGATAATGCTGCAGTAGTACTTTATCTCCATTTGTATAGAAACAGATGCCTAAAGACTTTGCGAAAAGGTCCAGTGACACCAGATGTGGAACACATGGTTCATCGATTTGAAGAGATGGTATGGTTGGCAATCCAACCAGAAAGAGGGCATAAATCTGAAATTCCACAAATGATTGAAGATGTTGCAATTGAAGTTGTTGATCAGTCAAATGAGAATGCAGTGCTATAGGTTCATGCAGTGCATGTGTTATAGTAAGGCAATTAGATTTGCCACAATAGTATAGAGAATTGGCATAAAACATTTCAAGGTGCTACCTGTATAAACTCAGCTACAGCCAAGAGTTGCAAATGGGAGATGTCATCATCCAAGAAATGTTTTCACTGACATTTCTGGCATGCATGGAGGTGGACAAGGATTAGCCTTGGAACATCCTATGAGTGATGAAGCACATTTTCATGTTTGTGGAACAGTAAACACTCAAAACTGCCACATCTGAGCTACAGAGAATCCCCATGCATTTCAACAAGTTCCCTTATCTAGTTCGTTATCTAGCCATTTTTCTTTGAAGAAATCCATCAAACTGGATCTGTGAGCAGTTTCATCATTCTGCAGTTGCAGCAGAGAGTGTGCCTGAACACAACAGTATTGATGCAAGATGACCTCCCCTCAGAGGATAGAGTAATCAATCACTCATTTTCTATGAAATGACCACTGTAGTTGCATTCCACTGTAGATAATGCTGTTTGGTGGTATCACCTACTGGTCCTACACAAAAGCCAACACATTGATCATCTGGATCTCCTTGCAGCATGTCACCTCTGTGTGATATATTTTTTGTATCATTATTTTATGAAATAAGTGAAATAAACATCATTGAATAGCTTCATTTGTCATTGACTGAATCATTTCACAGTGACATACTATCTAGTTCACATTAATGTAATTTTCTTTCAGTTACAGTACCATATTTCCCTATTGGTCATTTTTGAACTAATTTTTTTATTGACAGAATGTCTTCCCCATGATCTGGTTAAGGTACCCACCAAGTTGAGGGTATTTCATCCTACTGTTTCTCTCTACAGATTGCTCTGAATAGCAGTACTTTAATATGAAACACTTGTACCTCTATTGTTTGGATGACTTCCTTCTGCTGCCTTTACCAAGGACTCAACCTCTCCTTGTTCAAAAATTATTATCCTTATTACTTGGCCTTCATGAAATACAATGATTTATTGTATTAGGCCATTCTACACACTGCTATACAACCTGCATTATTTGACATGTATGTTAGCTACTGTCTGTGCTGTACAAACTAATGACCTACCACTTACCCCCACAGTATTTTTTGTTAATTGCATGTGTCCTTTTGCATGACAAAAAAGCCAAGTTTCCAGGAGAAGAAGAGAGCCAGACTATATATTTCTCTGTACGAAATCAATTTACTCATCTTCAGTTGAAAATATATCAACACATTACTCTTTTTTTCTTTCTTTCTTTTTTTTTTTTTTAACATGTGTTCTTACATGGCATTATTATGCTATAGATTTTGTATATCCTCTCATGGAAGTTTGATATAAATAAATAAATTTATATATTTTAGATTTTATAACCTTTTAATGTATGTGATTGTTGTATAATAAATAAAATAAGACTTAAATAGACCATTTCATATACATGTCTGTGTGATGATAGCCACTGATTATCTGCCTTTATTTTATTTATTATAAAATAAAGGCAGATTATTATACAACAATCACACACACATTAAAGGTTATTAAATCTAAAATATATAAATTTATTTATTTATTTATTTATTTCATACTAAATCTTGAAGAAGAATTATATAATTGAAAAGTAAATATTTTGCAGTGTAATTATTTTTCATAGAAAAATATTTGATTAATATTTTGTTGTTCTTTTGATAAAAATTATTGTTTTGGTTTATATATACCAAGTTACTTGACATTTGTCAGTTAATTGATCTGAACTTATTGTTTTCAGGTTATTTTTAAAGCATTTTTATACTAAAGAACGTGCTTCTGCAATAAGAGAAGGTAAAATATAAGAATTAAACTTGCCAAGGACTCTCTACACTATTATCCATGGAACATTTTGGTTGATTCATGTACATATTAAACTTAATTGAATTTCTTATATTTTATTCCTGGAGGTTTTTTTTTTATAATAAAAACTGTCATAGTAATTATTTTAATTATGTAATGATATTACTTTATAAGGGACTGAAAAATGATTAATTATGTATGAATAATAAATTCCTGTTATTTTTTTAAAAGTTTTAAATGGTTATTTTTTAGTAAGAAAGCAAAATACTGCATTTTTCGAAAAGCATTTTTTAGTAAGAAAGTGAAACACTGTAAAACTAGCTAAACAAAAGTCATGGGAAGACTTTGGCAAGAACATAGAAAATAAATATCAAGAAGGTGGTAAGATAACTAAGATGAAAAGCCAAACGGCTATTTTTCTGGCGAGGCTGATAAGTTAAGGGAATAAAAATCCCTTATTGTTTTTCAGCCAGTAAGCGAAACTAAGATCGAAAACTACGATCTGAACGTTTCATGCCGACAAACTGTCGGCGGATCCAAGCGTAAGTGACCATTTAGTAGTGCCACACCAAGGCAACTTGTTGCAAAGGTGGAGCAAGATCCCTCACTATTCTTGATATTTTCTCATAATGTAAAAACACACAGCTCCTAGGAGATGTAGTACTGCTTTACATTATGAGGAGAGGTCACTACCCAGACCGGTTTCAACCTTTTTTGAGGTCTCATCAGTGAGTAGCTAGACCCAGTTTTTATTCCCTTAACTTAAGGTGGTAAGATATTCTGGAGGTTGTTGAAGAAGCTTAGAAGTGGAGGAAAGAGTGCTGTAAAAGGAGTTGGAGATGATAAAGGTGACATGAAAACAGGAGAAAAAGATATCCTTGAAGTATGGAGTAATTACTTCGAAAAATTCCTGAATGAAACAAGCAGTGATAGCACAGTGGTAAAAAAACACTCAACAGGCATGCAGTCAGAAATACATATCCATACTACAAGTAGAAAAAGCCATCAAAGGCTTGAAATGTAGAAAGGCAGTAGGAGTAGATGATATTCGACCTGAGATGCTGAAGTATGGTGGTATAAAAGTCTTACAGTGGCTGCATTGCATAGGTCAGAAGACCTGGACAGAGGGACAAATTACTGATGATTGGAGTAGAGCTCTAATAGTGCCCATATATAAAAGAGGCTGTCAGGATCAGATCTTTACTTTACAACAATTAGTTGAGAAAGCATGGAAACATAACAAAGATCTGTATTTAAGTTTTGTCGATCTGGAAAAGGCATATAACAAGGTGCCAAGAGAGAGAAGCTATTCAATACGCTACAGTTATATGCCGTCATGCGACATTATATCAGGCAATACTTAGTCTTTATTTGAGTTATAAGTCAGCAGTTAGAATTGAAGGAAGTACAAGAAGATGGTTTAATGTTAAATCTGGTGTGAGGCAAGGATGTACATTATCCCCACTGTTATTCATTATATGTCAGCTCTTTGCTTTATGCGGACGATGTTGTACTTCTAAATAAATCTGCTACAAGTTTGCAAGATTCCCTGACTAAATTGAATAACTGTTATAAGAGATATGGTATGAAGGTCAGCAATAAAAAGACAAAGACAATGAAAATAGGTAGAATCGTTGAAAATGTCAACTGTATTGTGAACGGGGAACCTGTGGAACAAGTAAAACATTTCAGCTACTTAGGCACAATTTTTAGTGAAGATGGTAAATTAAATATGGAAATAGACAACAGAATCAACAAAGCTGGTATGGTAGGAAGTCAATTCAATAAATTCATATGGAATAAGAGAGAAATTAGTCAAAACACTAAATTAGCTAAATACATGACAGTGTTGAAACCAGTTTTAACTTATGGATCTGAGAGCTGGGTCAGAAGTAAAACACTTGACCAAAGACTAGAGGCTGCCCATATGAGAGTCCTGAGAAAAATTAAAGGCATGAACAGATGGCATCAATGGCAATATCATATTAAAAACGAGGATATTAGGAAAGAACTTGACATCGCCAGCATCCAGGAATGCATTAGCAGAGCTAATCTCAGGTGGTATGGTAAGATTAGCAAAACAAGTGTTCTCTGTCAGGTTGGCAGGAAAACGACCCAGAGGAAGACCAAGATATAGGTGGATTGATAAGGTACAAAGTGCCTTAGACGTTATAGAAATATAAGATCTGATAATGTTAGAGTCTAGATGTAACAGACTGATTTGGAGGAAAATTGTAGATAGGAAGTTAGTAATGTTGTAAATTTTTCATGTAGTACTATCATATCCTGTACACCTCTTGAGGGTACATGTCAGGAATTTGATGATGATGATGATGATTTTTTAGTTTAAAATTGTATGTTGTGTGGAAAGATGAAGTTTTCCCATTTTCTTTTTTCTGACTCTTACTCTGATTAGTAAGATAATTCAATATCTGCTGTGTGGAATAATTAATGTCTCATTCTTTAAGGATATGTTGTCAGATGTAAAGCAAACCATCTGTTTATCTATTCTTCTTCTTTGAGTGCCATCTCCTATCGGAGGTCGGCGACCACCTTGGCAAATTTTGAGCGATTCCCAGCTATTCTGAGCAGTCTCTCAGAGTTCATACCAGTCCACTGTCTGATATCTGCCAGCCAAGATTTTCTTCGTCTTCCTTGTCCTCTTCTCCCATTTATTTTCCCTTTTATAATCAATTGAAGTATTTTATATTTTTCATTACGAAGTAGGTGACCAAGATAAGCAGTTTTCCTTCTTTTTATGGTATTTAAAAGTTCACGTGATTTCCCCATTTGTTCCGGTACTTCCTGATTGGACGTTTTTGCTGTCCATGGGATTTTTAACATTCGTCTGTATAACCACATCTGAAAAGCTTCAAGTCTTTTTATTGATGTTGTCTTCAAGGTACAAGTTTCTGCACCGTACAGCAGTACAGACCATACATAGCATTTAACCATGCGTACTCTAAGCTCTAAGTTTAAACTGCAGTTACACAGTGTTGATTTCATCAAGAGAAGATTTTTTCTTGTTTCAATTCTAACTTTTATTTCCATTTCTGGATTGCAATCTTCATTTAACAGCATCCGAGATATTTAAACTTTGCCACTCTTTCTATTTGTTTCCTATTTAAAGAAAGTGCTAAATTAAGATCTATTAAGAAAGAAAATTGCACATCTTTATGCACTCAAATCTTGTTACGAAGAAAAAAAAATCTAAAATGTCACTTTTCTTCCACTATCACTTCATTCTACTTTTAATATGCTTAAATATCATTAACATGAGTTATAAAGAAGAAAAATTAATCTAAATAAGCAGAAATGGAAATGAATCTTTAGTACCATGAAATTCACCACAGAAAACTACAATCAGCCTTCACTACAGAAAACCTCATTATAATGATCTTATACTACATGAAGAAGATCAAACCATTGAAAATTCCTCGCCATAGCTCATAACATCAGTGCTATGGGAAGATGGGTAAATTTACTATCAAAAACCTTCTGTTTCACATTTGGTCCCAGAAGTTTTCTATTACTGATATGTACCCTCAGGGAGTGTACAAGATAATTTTGATAGCACTATTAATAACTTCTGATCAACTCGAAATTAGTCTATCTGTCAAGATGCCAACATTATCAGATCTTATATTTCTCTATTGTAAGGTACTTTTTTACTGTATCAATCCACCTCCATCTTAGTCTTCCTCTGGATACTCCTGCCAACCCGGCAAAGAAAACTTGTTTTGCTAATCTTTCCTCTCTCCCCCATTCAGTTTAAGTGGTCATACCACCTGCGATTAGCTTTACTAACACATTCCTGAATTCTAACAATGACATGTTCTTTCCTAATATCCTCATAAACTGCTATTGATGTAATCTGTCCACTCCACTAATTTTTCTCAGAGCTCTCCTATCAGGGGTCTCCAGTCTTTGATCATCATCATCATCAAATTCCTGACTTGTACCCTCAAGGGGTGTACAGGATATGATAGTACTTCATGAAAAATTTACCTCATTACTAACTTCCTATCTACAATTTTCCTCCAAATCAGTCTATTACTTGTCAAGATGCCAACATCATTACCAGATCTTATATTTCTATCGTCTAAGGCACTTTGTACCATATCAATCCACCTATATCTTGGTCTTCCTCTGGGTCTTTTTCCTGACAACCTGGCACAGAACACTTGTTTTGCTAATCTTTCCTCGCCCATTCGGTTCAAGTGACCATACCACCTGAGATTAGCTCTGCTAATGCATTCCTGGATGCTGACAATGTCAAGTTCTTTCCTAATATCCTCATTTTTAATATGATATTGCCATTGATGCCATCTGTTCACGCCTCTAATCTTTCTCAGGACTCACATATCTGCAGTCTTTGGTCAAGTGTTTAACTTCTGACCCAGCTCTCAGATCCATTAAGTTAAAACTTGTTTGAACACTGTTTGTATACAGCTAATTTAGTGTTCTGACTAATTTCTCTCTTATTCCATATGAATTTATTCAATTGACTTTCCACCATACCAGCTTTGCTGATTCTGTTGTCTATTTCCATATTTAATTTCCCATCTTCACTAAAAATCGTGCCTAAGTAGCTGAAATGTTTTACTTGTTCCACAGGTTCCTCATTCAAAACACAGTTGACATTTTCAACGATTCTACCTATTTTCATTGTCTTTGTCTTTTTATTGTTGACCTTCATACCATATCTCTTACAACAGTTATTCAATTTAGTCAGGGACTCTTGCAGACTTATAGCGGATTTATTTAGAAGTATAACATTGTCCACATAAAGCAAAGAGCTGACATTAACATCTCCAATTCTGATATCATGTTTAATACCACTTTCCTTCATAATGTGATCCATATAGATAATGAATAACAGAGGGGATAATGTGCATCTTGTCTCACACCAGATTTAACATTAAACCATCTTCCTGTGCTTCCTTCAATTCTAACTGCTGACTTACAACTCAAATAAAGACTAAGTATTGCTTGATATAATGACCCATTGACACCATATAACTGTAGCGTATTGAATAGCTTCTCTACTGGCACCTTGTCATATGCCTTTTCCAGATCGACAAAACTTAAATAGAGATCTTTGTTATATTCCCATGCTTTCTCAACTAATTGTCGTAAAGTGAAGATCTGATCCTGACAGCCTCTATTTGGCCTGAATCCAACTTGCTCTTCACCAAGCTTTTCTTCCACAATTCTTCTCAACCGTTTCTCAAGTATTCTGGCATAAATCTTGCCCGGAACACACTCGGTAGGGAAATACCTCTGTAATTCTCACATTCAGTTTTATTTCCCTTTTTATATAAGGGTACTATTAGAGCTCTACTCCAATCATCAGGAATTCGTCCCTCTGTCCATGCCTTCTGAACTGTGCAGTGCAGCCACTGTAAGACTTTTATACCACCATACTTCAGCGTTTCTGGTCGAATATCATCTATTCCTGCTGCCTTTCCACATCAAACCTTTGATGACTTTTTCTACTTCAAGTATATATGTATTCCTGACTGTATGCTTGTTGAGTGTTTTTTACCACTGTGCTATCACTGCTTGTTTCATTTAGCAATTTTTTGAAGTAATTATCCATACTTCAAGGATATCTTTTTCTCCTGTTTTCATGTCACCTTTATCATCTCTAACTTCTTTTATAGTATTATTTCCTCCATTTTTAAGCTTCTTCAACAACCTCCAGAATATCTTACCACCTTCTTGATATTTATTTTCTATGTTCTTGCCAAAGTCCTCCCATGACTTTTGTTTAGCTAGTTTTACACAGCATTTAGCTTTCTTACTCTGTATTCTCTAAGAGCACAAGCTGACTTATTTGCCAGGAACTTTTGATATGCTTTCTTCTTTACCTTCACTGCCTCTTTAACTTCCTGTATCCGCCATAGAGTTCTGATTTTTCAGTGTTTTCTTCAAGGTTTGCCACTGAATCTCCAAGATTTGGTTCTTGTTCTCAAACTCTTTTATTTTTTCTTCAATAATCTTTGTGTAATTTAATCTACAGTTCACATCTGAGAGCTGCTCAACTTTTATTTGCTTTAAAACTTTCTTACATGTCATTCTTTTTAATATGAAATTCAATTTTATCCTGCTCAAGACTAAATAGTGATCACTTCCAATTTCAAATCCTCTGTACACTCTGGTGTCCTGCACCAGGGATATCACTATCAAGAATAACATAGTCAATGAGACTTTTCTTATTCCTTGTTTCTTCTCTCCATGTGAATTTATGCACATTTTTATGTTGGAACATGATGTTAGTAATAACCAGTCCATGTCGTGAGCAAAAATCAACAGGTATTTTCCATTATTATTAGCTTTGCTCTTTTCTCCAAATTTTTCCAAAACATTTTTGTATGTCTGACAATCGTTTCCTACTCTGCTGTTTATTATTCCCAACAAGGACCAACTTTTCCTTTTTCATTGTGTCAGTAGATTTCTCTAGAGCCTCAAAAAATTCCTCCCCTTCTACATTAGTGGAGCCTTCTGTGGGACCATAGGCACAAATAAGTCTCATTGTCCAGTTCCCCATTCTGATATTTGCCCAAATCACTCTACTTGAGACTGCCTGCCATTCAAGAAGACCAACCCAGTATGTTGTATTGAATACTATGGCTACTCCTTCTTTTCCTTGATTGTCATTGCCTGAATATAACATTTTGTATTTATTGCTCAGAAAGATCTCACCAGTTTTTGTCTTTTTTGTTTCAGTCACCTCTATTATGTCGATCTGGTACTTATTCCTCATCTAGCTCCATTTTCTTTGCCATTCAGGCTTCTTATGTTGATCGTACCGATCTTTAACTCTGGTGATGTTGAATTGGGGTGTGCTGTCAGATTTGTTCCAGTAGCTGACTTTTCGCTGTTCGCCCTGGTTCCCTGGCAAAAACAACAGGGGCCTTGTTTAACCCAGCGACACCCCAGCTGGCATGAAATCATGTTGTACCATCATTTTGTATATTGGTTTAAGCCAATAAGAATACAATTTGGTCAGCTAAATCCCAAATTGCCAGCCCATCCTCGTTCGTTCAGTATCCAGGTAGATACCCAACAGGGTGCACCACGAGAAGGTGAGGATTGGACATTAAGTCAGAAGCCCTGATCGGTTCTCCGCATTTCTTTAAAGGCTGTGTGGAGGTCTCCTCTCAGTTATACATCTTTGACCCTTAAGCACCCCCAGTCTTTGATCAAGTGTTTTATTTCTAACCCACCTCTCAGATTGATAAGTTAAAATTGGTTCGAACATTGTCTGGTATACAGCTAATTTAGCGTTTTGACTAATTTCTTTCTTATTCCATATAAATTTATTCAGCTGACTTCCTACCATACCAGCTTTACTGATACTGTTGTCCATTTCCATATTTAATTTGTTATCTTCACTAAAAGTGAAGATGCAAATTAATAATAAAGTGGTACACCTTTTGGCAACTCGTATAAGTAAATATGACCTCTCCATTGCTTCTGCCTTAGTATTACCACTTCTGGGTCTGCCTCCCACTGACAAGACCTCAATAAAGGTTGAAACCGGTCTGGGTAGTGGTCCTTCCCTTAATGCATAGCCTTATACTTGTCCGCAAGGAGATGTGCCTTGCATTATGGGAAATACTGAGACAAGGAGTGATGAGAGCTTGGTCCACCTTTGCTACGAGTTGCCTCAGTCCTGAACAACTTCAGGTGCAAACTTTGTTTGCCTACAGTTGGGTAAAGGATTAAACTAAATTTATTATACTCTAACCAAGAGTGGAAAATAAACTTCAAACATCCAAGACTGGGTTCTCTAACAATTGTATCAAAGCAATCCAAGAAAAAAAAAATTCAGCATATCACAACTAGCTTGTGACCAAAATTCCTTCTTCAACCTGTCTATATGGAAGCATACAGTAGATATGGAGTGGGATGAATCAACAAATACAAATTTAATTTTGAAAGGGCTAAATGCAGAAAAACTTGCCTAGTGTTCAAACAACACTTGAGATCTTTGGTCTCTTGCTCATCCTGGTGCCATCGTCACCCAAAGATTGGAAGACTATCTGGCATCGTTCTTCCCATCCACAGATGACAAAGGTGAAAAATTATCTTTCATGTAACCAACTCACGTTTTTCTCCTTTTTACAGTATTGTAAGAACATAAGCAGCTGCTGTTTGTCATTACTGTTTACATTCAGACCTACTTCTCTTCCTCTCCTTTTATGTCATACCCCTGTTTTGTTGAAAATAGAGATATGGCATAATATCACATTGCCAATCATCATCATCAGTTTCCTGATATATAACCCCAAGGAGTGTTCAGGTTACCACCACAGCACTACATGATTAAGTTCATTATTGTTAATCTCCTGTTTGCAATTTTCCTACAAATTAGTGTGTTACTTATCATCACTCCATTATTCTCGTATCTAACATTTCGTACTTCTAAAGCACTTATGACTGAATCAGTCCACCCAGCCCTTTGTCTCCTCTGGGTCTCTTTCTTGCCATCTTAGCATCAAAGGTAGCAAAACACCTGTTTTGCTACCTTTTCTCACCCATTCTATTTACATAGCCATACCACCTTAAATTAGCTCTGCTTACGCATTATTGAATGCTAACAATGTCAAGTTCCTTTCTAATATCTTCATTTTTTAATATGATTCTAGCATTGATGCCATCAATACACTGTCCTAATTTTTCTCAGAACCCTTATATCTGTGGTCTCTAGTCTTTGATCAAGTGCTTTATTTCTAACTCAACTCTCAGATCCATATCTTAAAACTGGTTTGAACACTAACTATACTATCTTGTATAGTTGGTGTTTTAGCTAATTAATATCTTATTCCATATAAATTTATTCAGCTGGCTACCCACCATACCAGCTTTGCTTATTCTGTTGTCTATTTCCAGATTTCACTAAAAATTGCATCCTCCTCCTTTCACGTATTAGGCATGGCCTATTACAATTTTGAAACCACAACCGTTTTTAGGATAAGGTGGTTAGCCCCGTGCCTCCCAGTGTGTCCTATGTCTGTAGATGTGTGTATTCATGGGGCCAGTTTTCCTGTTCTTTGGGACGAAAAACCCCAGTTTCTGGGTGAAAAAAACCCCCCTACCTTTGTATGAGACCAGCTAACTCACCTTTAGTCGAAAGAGACCAGATAAGGTTCTTCATATCTTGGACGGGAATCAAACCAGGTCTTTCCGACCAAAGGGCTTCGTCTGTACTGACGAAGAGAAGTTTCTGAGCTATGGAGGCTCGAAAACTGCATAAATAGCTGAAATATTTTACTTGTTCAATAGGATCTCCATTCGGAATGCAGCTGAAGTTTTCTATGTTCTTGCCTATTTTCATAGTTTTTGTCTTTTTATTGCTGATTTTCATGCCAAAGTTGTTACAGCTGTTATTCAGTTTAGTTAGAGAATCCTGGAGACTTGCACAATGTGTTTAGGAGTACAACATCATCGGCATAAAGCAAAGAGCTAAGTTTGGCACCCCCAATTCTAATATCAGGCCTAATGCCAATTTCTTTCATAATGTGACCCATGTAGATGATGAATAAGAGTGGAGATAATGTGCATCCTTGTCTTATCCCTGATTTTACATTAAACCATCTTCCTGCATTTCCTTCAATTCTAACTGCTGACTGACATCTTAAAATGTAGACTCTGTATATTTATATAATGTCCCATTCATCCCATATAATTGTAATGTTTTGAAAAGCTTTTCTCAGAGCACTTTGTCATATGCCTTTTCCAGATCTACAAAACTGATCTTGACAACGTCTATTTGGCCTGAACCGAGCTTGTTCTTCTCCAAGTTTCTCTTCCACAATCTTTTTCAATCTCTTTTCAAGTATGTTAGCATAAGTCTATGTTGCCAAATGAATAGTCTCTATTCTCCAGTTAGCAGGCTATGAATTTGAACCCATTGCAGACATGAATATTTGTGAATCTGTTTCAATGTTGGAATAACATGAGGGTTTTTTTTTGTTTTGTTTTGTTTGTTTTTCTCTCTAATGATTTTCCCATGCAAGGAAAGGTCATTGGACCTAGATGAATGTGTATGTAAGTTATTAAGGAGAAAGAAGTAGCCTATTGATATGTTTTTAAAGAGTTGGAGGTTATACCCAGTGGTAAAAACAGTATGTGGAAGATCGTTCCCAAGAGTGGAGACAGATTGAATGAAAGAAGGAAGGAAGATGATGAGATTTTGTTTGGTATGTTTGGATTTGGATAGTGTATAGGTGTTGGCTAGTGGCTTCTCTAGCTCTTACATGGTTAGAAGAAAGTGGAGGAATACAATGGCTGTTTCAGAGGAACAAGAGTTGGCATAATACAGGGTGTTCGGGATAAATTTGACAGTTTCATAAGGAAAAAGAAAATCTTCTTTGTATCTATTAAATTTAATGAATTGACAAAAAAACATTACAGGCAGAGTTAATTACAATACTATCAACAAGATTTACTCAAAATAACCACCATTAGCATCGATCACAGCTTCAATTCTGCTTCGGAACCTCGAACAAGCTGATGCTACAGTCTCTCTGGGAAGGGCCGCAAAAACTGTTTTAATTTTATCCATTAACTGGGCTTTTGTATTACTGGAAGTGCGATTGGTGTCTCTTTCAACTGCGCCCCATACAAAATAATCCATGGGGTTAAGGTCTGGGGAGTTTGGAGGCCAAACATTTGGACTGGTGAAGTCGTAGAAATTTTCAGACAATCATTTTTGACTTTTCCCAGAGGTGTGGCAAGGGGCCGAATCCTGCTGCCATACATACGGCCTACCATTGCCTACCCTTGTTATCCATGGCTTGACTACAGTTAGCAACTCCACGAACAAAGCCCGAATTCCAATGCCAGGGTTCTTCAACACCTGTTCCTGCAGATTTGCGAGGAATTCTGCTGTACGAACGCAATCAGATCGTCTGCTAGGGATCTTTCTTCTTGCTACATCCTCGTAGTCACCATTGCAAGTCTCTAGTTCATGCCTGATTGTTTTTACTGTATTCAGGGAGCATTGGGCAGCAGTCGTAATATCCTTATTTTGATGGCGGGCACGAATCATCATGATACAAGTTATTCTCTTCCATGATTCAGGTGGGTTCCAGCTATCCATCCTTTCTGACATCTTGTATATGAATGAAGAAGGGTCCAAACTTTTAAATGAAGAGAAGTGTGTGTTAATACATGTAACTTACGGAAAAATATAATTAATTATAAATATGTCAAATTTATCCCGAACACCCTGTAATAGCAACGAACTATAAAAATGAAGAAAAATCATGTTAAAACTTATAGAGCTGATGGTCTATGTCTCACTTCATGGAAGATAGTACTTTTTAAATCTACTATTCTTTCCTAACTTCATATATATATATATATATGATATATCATATCATATCTGTATAATTTTTTTTTTTTTAGGAAAATATTGACTGTTTTAGTTATCTTACATTATAACAGTAGCTAATTATATTACATTATAACATTAGCTTTTTAGAATTTCAAATTAAAGATGGTAAGGAATTTATATTCTTGGTTTAATCCTTTATCCAAGTGTAAGTAAACCAAGTTTGCATATGAATAATATATAATGTTATGCATTATGGGAAGGGTCCTAACCAGTTTCAACCTTTATTGAGGTGTCATCAGCGGGAGCCAGACCCTGAAGTGATATTTCCATATACAAGAAGCCAAAAGATGTCACACCCTATTACTAAAATACTCTGGATTAGAGATAGATGTTGAAAGTTTTTCCACTTGATTATACTATAAATGAAAGATTTTTCAAGAAATTATATTATTGGTTTAATCCTTTATTCAAGTGTAAGCAAACAAAGTCTTTAAGGATATATGCCTTTTCATTAAAGGATACTAAGGCAAGTGATGTGAAGTCATTAGCCTCTATGTACGAGTTGCCCAGTCATGAAATTATTTCACATGCAAACTTTGTTTGCTTACACTTGGATGAAGAATTAAACCAAGAATATAATTTCTTGGTATCTTTAATTTATAGTATAACCAAGTGGGAATACTTTCAAAATCTCTCTCTAATCCAGAGTAATTTAGTAATAAGGTGTGACACCTTTTGGCTACTTTTAAATGGAAATATGACTTCTGCATTTCTTCAACCTTAGTATCACTTCTGGATTTGGCTCCCATTGATGAGACTTCAATAAAGGTTGAAACTGGTTCTGGGTAGTGACCCCTTCCCATAATTGCAAAGCATTATATATGTCTGTAAGGATACGTGCTTTTCATTATGGGATACTAAGGCAAGTGATGTGAAGTCATTAACCCCTATATACGAATTTCCCAGTCTTGAAGTTACTTCACATGCAAAACTTTGCTTGTTTACACTTGGATAAAGGATTAAACCAAGAATATAATTTATTGGAATCTTTCATTTACAGTATTACTTATAGTATTATTATAACTTTCAACACTTTTTTTTTAATGCTTAATTGCCATTATGTAATTCTGTAATGAGCATGTCTATGAAATGTAGAGAAAAATGCTATAGGTAAATAAGGGTTGAGTTTTTCTCTCCATTTTTTATACAGGGTGTCTCATAATTTTTAGGGCAGTTTTAAACTTTAATAGGTCCAACATTATAAAAGTTATAGCTTAAAGAGTATATAATTAAGTTTTATCTACAATGATTTGTTTCTTATTAGAGCTCAATCAGGATGAGATGGCAATCATGAATTGCACATGACTGCCATCTTGTGCTATTCATGTAACTAGGCGATTTTCGAAGTTCACCGGAAAATGTTTAGTAGTTGCTGAGCAGTAGCTGCATTGTTTGCATTTGTAATTTTAGTCTTAAGGTCATCGAAAGAAGTAAGTTTTGAAGCATACGTGACTGTTTTGATGAGACTCCATAAAAAAAGTCTAATGGAGTCAGGTCAGGTGACTGAGGTGGCCACGCAAGAGCACCTCCTGTACCGACCCACCTGTCTGCGAAAGTGTCATCCAGAAACTTTCGTACCTGTGTCTCATGGGGCACCATGAGAAAATGGTTTTATTCTTAAGAGTTAATCTTTTTAATTTGGGAATATAAAAACAAATTCTGAAGCATTGCTAAATAAGATTCACCCCTGACAGTGGGCTCATCGAAAAAGAATGGTCTGATAATGCAACACCTCCTAAACCGTGCACCATACATGAACTTTTGGTGAGTCTATTTCGTGTTGCCACATTTCCTGAGGCTTCTCTGTATCCCAAATGTGGCAATTGTGACAGTTAACTTTCCCACTAATGTGGAATGTTGCTTCATCTGAAAAAAAAGTCAACATGTCACTACCATCTTTGTCATTTTCCATTTGTATCTTCATCAGTTGACAGAAATCGAACCTGGCATGATAATCCTCTTCTTGCAGCATTTGAACAGTCGTAATTTTGTAAGCATGTTTATAGAGTTGTCTGATTAGAATTCTGTGCAGTGTAGTTTTTGGTACATTTAACTCAGCAGTACGTTACACTGATTTCTTGGGGCTCTTATCAGATGCCCTTTTGATTTCGGCCACATTCGCTTCCCTTGAAGAATGCCTCCCTGATCTGAGTTTGTCATGAATTGATCCAGTTTCTTTAAATTTTTTCATTCAGTTATTAATTAAATTTCTGTTGGGAATCTCCTTGTTATATTGGGCAGAGAATTTTCTTCTTGCTGCCGTTATGGACTTGAGTTCAGCAAACCACAGGATGCAGTTGACTTTTTCTTCAACATTTGCCATCTTCAGTCAAGCCAGTCTAAAAAAAATAAGAAAAATATAATCATCAAAAAAGAATGAAAAGAATAATTATGAAGAAAAATATTCATGCATCAAAAATTCTAATAGTTATACTTTCAAATGATATTTATTGCAACTCTGTAACTATGATATTTTTAAAGCAGTTGAAGATCAAGACTGCACTAAGAATTATGGGACACCCTGTATACTGATCCCATACACAAGAAGTCGAAGGATCTATAAACACATTAGTGCTATGTCTAGGATATGACTCAATTTATTGACTTTTTTTTTTTTTTTTTTTTTGAAGAGTTTCAGATTGTAGTTGTTAGGAAATACTTCTTACAGCAGGTTGTTCCAGAGGACAAATGTAGATTGAATAAAAGAGGAAAAAGAAAAGCAAGTTTGGTGTGTTTGCAGTTGCACAGTAAATGGGTGCTGGGAAGTTACTGCTCTTGTATTAACAGGCACAACAGAATGTGAAGGAATGATGGTTGCCAGTTCAGTGAAGCATCGATGATTAACACATCAGTGGAGTAAAATAGGACTGCTGAAAGACTGCATCTGTGAGATAGAGGTAGAAGTGAATCTGTAGGAGTGGAATCATCTAAATGTCAAATTGCTCTTCTCTAGACAGCATCAAGAATTCTTAGAAGTTTTAGGTGCTCCACTTCAAACATGAATAGTATTCTAAGCAGCACGAGTGAATTTGGGATTTGTGTGTGTGTTTATGTATGTATATATATATAGTTAAGAGTTGGTTTGGTGTAAAATAGCATCGTGAACAAAAGCGAATGCCTAGTATTTTGGATGCTGAGGAAGCTATTAATGTGATATGTCTATGCTTGGAAAGACCAGAAGTGAATGTTAGTCCTAATATAGATCTTGATCCTGTCTGGTGATTTGTGTATTACTTGAGGGTAAAGGGATGTGAGTCAAGATTTCTTTTGCAAGAGAAGAGGCAAGGCTGAGTTTTGGTGGCATTGAATATAACTAGATTTTCCTCACCCCATTGAAAGATAGCATGTAGATCAATATTTAAGGCAAAATATTTGTAGATGATTTGATGCTTAGGATATCTGCACACTGCATGGTTCATGAAATGAGTAGGATGAATAGAGAATGCTATCGTCTGCAAAGCTGTAAGTAGGATTAGTGTGATTGAGATTAGGTTATTTATGTCACTGAGAAAGAGGGTAGGTGATAGGACAGAGACCTGAGGTACTCCCGCATTATGGTGAAGCTTGAAGAGAGAGAGAGAGAGAGAGAGAGCCATTAACTATGACACACAGTAAGTGACCAGAGAGGAAGCTGGCAATCTAGTTACAGAGGGTGGCAGGTAGACCAAAGGATGGCAGTGTATTTAGCAGAACTTGATGCCAGACATGATCAAAAGCCCTGGAAATGTCAAGAGCATAGCAGAAATTATTCTGAACTTTTTTATTGCACATGCCCAGTGCTGGGTGATGTAAACTATTCTTGAATAGCAGAATCCATAATGGTGGTTGCTGATTATTGGTAGGCTTCTAGGAAATGAATAAGTTGGCTATTGATGACTTTATTATTTTAGATAGGACTGAGGTGATGGTAATTGTTCCGTAGGGATAAGTATTAGCCGTGTATCATAAATTGTAGAGATGTACAGGATGGGTTTTAGAGTACAATGTTTGAGAACAAGTGGAGAGATGCCATCAGGATCAGAAGACTTAGTGTCCAAGTTATTTAGCAACTTTCTGATGTCTTTTTGTCAAAAAGCTAAATGAGGCATATGGTACTCAGATTTTGGTATGGTAGGAGGTAATTTCCCTTGGTCATTAATACACAAGTTTCAGGAAAAGACAAGGCTATAGTTTGTTGTTATTGATATTTGTAAATGTTTTTAATTGATAGATAAATTTTATTGCTCATTTGCATGATCACCAGCATCTGCTTATTGGAAATGTGGTATGACTTGGAAAAAATTTCATATTTGGGCTCTACTGCAGAGTTTCCTGATTATCTCACCTTTGGGCCATCCACAGTACTAATGTACAATAGGTTTGCAGCCTTTTATGGGTGAGAATCAGAATCGTGTTAAAAAATAAATCAATAAAAATAATTCCCAGTGAATTTGCTGTGAAAATTGCTTCTTGTACATATCAGAAATGTGAAAATACTTTGAAAATGTGAGAAAAAGAAAAGGATGAGAGTATTAGAGTGAATATTAGGAAACATTTAAAGGCAGAAAATTTATCTGAAAATGATCACGAAGAGCAAAAGTAAAAACACAGTATGGAAGAATAGCAAAGCATTTTGCCCTTCGATTGGAAAAGACCTGGTTTCGATTCTCGTCGTGACGAGGGGAATCCTTATATGGGTGTTTTCAGCTGAAGGTGAGTTAGCCGATCTACAGTGGTAGAAGGGTTTTTCTCCCTGAAACTATGTGGTTTTTCATCCCGCATACAGACAAATCGGCCTTCAGAACACATGTTGTTGGTGTTGTTGAGGGGGTGATAGATAGCGTTGATCGTAGTTGTGGCAGAGAGGATGAGATGTGTTTCGCGAAGTAGAGTAGTGTGCCCTCCCACGGTGAGTCCTTGGAGGTGTCACATAATAATAACTTAGGCAACCTTGTACCTACCAAGGAGAATCGGTGGGTGGGGTCTACTGCAGGTGAGACAGACTGTGGAAGAAGAAATTAGTTTAAGAAGTTACATTGACAATAGCTCTGAGCCAGTGCTTCAAGCAATTACACAAGAGGGCATTCTAAAAGCAACAGGAAACAAATCAGATTACAAAAAGGAACAAAATAACCGATATGTGCGCTGGAAAAATAAACCCTTGCATTGCCAATTTTTTCGAGATACTGAAGACAAAATTGACATAAACAGTTTGTGGCAATGGCTACAGTATGGATATATTAAAAAAGAAACAGAAGGATTTATTCTAGCAGCTCAAGAACAGGCCTTACAAACTAATGCAGTGAAAACAAAAATTTTGAACATAATTAATAACAGCAAATGCAGATTAGAAAGATGAGAATGTATTAGATGCCTGCAGCAAAATAGCTCAAACTGATTATAAGTACCGCCATGATCAAGTGGCCAAAATAATTCATTTTCATGTATGCAAAAAATATGGCTTTTCCATTTCTGATGACTGGTGGCAGCATAAAATAGAGACAGTATTGGAAAACGAAACAGCAAAATTTCTCTGGGGCTTCAGAATACAAACTGACGGCATTTGTCACACGATAGACTTGACATCACAATTATCGAACATCGACAGGTTTGGATTATTGATATCGCAGTACCCAGTGATAACAACAAAGAACTGGGGGGGATTAAAAAAAATATCGAGATCTGGCATTCGAAGTTGGCCGGCTATGGCTTAAATACACCAACGTCATCCCAATAGTTATCATTGCAACTTCAAAGAAGCTATCCAACTATTTACATCAATTAAACATCAACGAAGCGACCCTATAATGACCTACAAAAACAGCATTATTTGGAACAGTCCATATTTATGATGCTACCTGACGGACTATTCTTAGTGTTATGTCCCCGTTTTGTAGTTTTATCTTTAATTTGGTTTTTACTTTACTTTAGCCTTTAACATTAAACTTTGTTATCTCTTATTCTCAGATATTTGGTTGCCGACAAATTTGTATTAATTAAAGACTGCGCCAGCCGCCAACTAAATTCTGATACGCTATCTAAAATACTTAAAGAAAATTGTAGGGATCAAGATATATGCAGTCGTAGTCCCTATTCTCATACCACTATTGGTTTCCCCTTTAAATGCAAGGTACGAAATTTTCCAAACGGTAATTCAAATCCACAGAAGATATGACAAAGTCAATTGATTATGTAAAAAGAAGCACATTTATTATTTCACAAAGACAAGTATACATGTTATTTAAATTCTTAACCTTAAAAGAGTCTGGGTTCCCCTTACTTAATTAAACACATTTAAACTTCTGCACTATGATCTCTTACTGGGTATAAATTCCTTACTTCTGTACATATATCTATCCTCAGACTCTCACAATTAAGTTACGTGATAATATCATACATGAAACATTACATATAAACACTAGACAATTCAATAAATCTGACATGTAATTCTCTAGGACAATAGTACTTATTTCCACTTAATTCTCTCCCCCGAAATATCTGTTAACACTTAATCACTTTCTGATCATATGACATTACTTTTCTTAAATCACTTAAACAGTTCGGAGCTCGGCCTCCTGTTCGGCTGGAGCCTAATATGCTTTCTTCTTAACAGTAGACAAGAGTGTCCAAATTGCAGACTGTTCTTGTGGGACAACACGTAAATAGCATGTGTTCTTAACTTCTGTTTCTATACTTCACGGATATTTTAATCCTACATTAATATAAGAAAATCTTCGCTTAAACGCTCTTGCTTTGATTAGGTATTCTGATCTGTTCACTGTACCTCCTCTGATGGCAGGCCTTGTTCCTTTGTTCTACACGAAACGAAAACACTCATGCACGGATCTGTACGCTGACGTGGATTTCATCAGCGGCTCTTTCTCCTAATGTGTTTGAACACATTGTAGTTGCAGCTTTGACCGATGTAACATGCATAGCAAGGGGAGATTCTTGCTACACGTGGCGGCAAGTTCTACATAGCTCTCCTACGAGAAACTTGGCGCCGACGAAACTCAGAGACGAGACATAAACGATCGGAGATAAGAGATAAGAAAGCGATTCGAACTCCTGCCGAAACTTTTATACTTCAGAACAGCTCCCTCACTCGGTGGTGTCGTCACGCATACGGCGGTAGCCGATTGAACGCAATGGCTACGAACTGTCTTTACATGCCTTAAACTTGTACTTAGCTTATATATATATTTATTTGTTAATACTACATGACTTTCTACTTTAATTCTTTCACAATTACTATCTCAATAAACATATGGGCTATCTTAACAGTGTTTAGAATTTACACATCTGGTTATTTACATTTTATTTGGACATTATACGGTACACTTCCCATCCGGAGGCACAAGCATGTCCTTATCCCTGGCTTTTGAGGTAACTTAATGTAGAGTGGGAAAAAGGGATGACTCATCACTTTTTCGGACACAACATTAGATTCTTGGGTAGAATCTGAACTGTTCTGTATCACCACCAGTGGCGGCTCGTGGCTTGAAATCGTGGGGGTGCTGCAACTTTCGAAAAATATACATACTGTTCTTCCACCGTTTGTAGGTCTCTCCTTGGCATTTTGCCAAGAATAGTCGATTCATGCGGAAGGGAAGAAAGAAATGAAGGATGTACGAATTGGTCGCCAACATGCGAAATCACGTGCTTTCTTGTACTAGTATTAGCTTGTCGCTTTTTTGCATTATTTTTTATTATTAATTTGTATGATGGATCCAGTACAGTCAAAAAGTTCTGTTGTTAAACGTTTCAATAGCTCTTGCAAAAGAGTATTGAATAATGTGCTGACATTCTGCGAAAAAGAATCGTCAGAAGGCCGTCTCCTTGTTCCCCTTTCTCAAGTCATAAAACGTGCACTTGCGGGCGTATCGAGATCAACTGTTAAAAGAATTCGTTGGGAATCAAAAGGTGAAGGTAAGCCAAAATTTAAATCTAAAAAAAAAAAAAAAAAAGCGCCAGACAATGAAAACCATCGAAACCGTAGCTTTCAATAATTTTGATGCATTCGTGAAGAACTATTCACGAATTTTACGTGGTCGAGAAAAGAGTGCCAACTATTCCGAAATTGATTCCTGTGCTTAAAGAAAAAATTAATTTTCCTTGGAAAAGAGAAACTTTTAGGAAAATACTTAATGACATCGGATTTTGTTTTAAAAAATCCCAGAATAAAAGGAAACATCATGGAGCGAAGTGACATTGTTTTATCTAGAACGCAGTATTTGAGAACAATAAGACGTTTCAGGGAGGAGAAAAGACCGATTGTGTATCTAGATGAAACTTGGATTGATAGTAATTTAACTTATGGAAAATGTTGGCTGTCTAAAAAAGAATGTGGAGTGCTACAAACAGTATACAGAGTCGGGTAATTCGCACACACGGATATTATGGGAGGAAGGGAGTATTGTAGTTTATGTATACCAATGCTCGAAGTATTAGGAATAAGTGTGAAGAATTTTTGTCATTACTTAGTGCAACATGGCCAAAAATTATAGGAATTAGCGAAACTTGGTTAACCAAGAATGATATAGTTATTGGGATTGAATGTAAGGGGTACAGTATTTTCAGGCAGGACAGAGATGACAGAATGGGGGGAGGGGTTTTATTAATGATAGACGAAACATTAAAGCCAAAAAAGATAGAAGTACTCCACTGTGACAGGTATGTAGAGGGCAGAAAGTAGAAAGGCGAAATATGTAATTGGTTGTTGCTATAATCCAAGGGGAATAAGGGAGAATGTAAATAGCATGTATTGACAAATTAGCACGATGTGTAAAGTTCAAGTAATTATTATGGGGGGTTTTAACTTTGGGGACATAGATTGGGGGAAGGAATGGTCACAAGGAACAAAGGAAATGGAGTTTATACAATTGTTAAGAGATAATTACCTGAGACAGCATGTGATGGAAGGGACAAGAGATTCTAGAGTGTTAGATCTGGTAATAACATCGGAGAACATATCAATAAGTAATTTAGTTACAATGTCTCCACTTGGGGAAAGCGATCATGTGGTCTTGACCTGGGAGATTGAAAGACGTACTGAATATTCTATTAAGAATGGGTATATGTGGAATTACAAGGCTGGTGATTATGGCAAGCTGAGAAGTCAGCTTTCAGCTGTATTATGCATGAGAAATTCAAGGGGAGAGATGTTGATGGTGCGTGGGATATTCTCAAGGAGTATATGAAGAAAGCTGTATCAGACTGTATTCCCAGATTCAGAAGGAGAAATCAAGTAGGAGTAAAATGGATGACTAATACTATTAAACAAGAGTTGCAGATAAAGAAAAAGTTGTGGAAGACATATAAAGAAAAAGGTGATGAGCGTTCCAATGAGCAATATAAGGTACAGGCAAAAACAGTAACCTGTTTGGTAAGGAAAGCCAAAGCTAATTATGAGAGGAAGCTAGCTGATGAATCCAAAAGAAACCCTAAAGAGTTCTTTCGCTATGTGGCTAGTAAAAGGAAGAATATCCATGGAACGATTACTTTAAAAAGTGTCGATGGTAAGGAAATTACTGAAGCTAATCAAATAGTTGAGTTGCTTAGTGATCATTTCGCAAAAGTGTACCATCTTCGTAGTGATAGTGCAGTGTCAGATGTGCCATTGACTGATGAGAGTATAGAGCTAGATGAAATTGAGGTGCTTAATATATTAAAGAACCTTAATGCTAACACTGCCATTGGGTTAGATGGCATATCGGCCCATGTGCAAGAGAATTAGCAACTCCTCTAACCAGGATGTTTAATTTAAGCCTCAGTTCTGGTAAAGTGCCAATAGAGTGGAAAGAGGGCAAAATAGTTCCATTGCACAAGGGAGGCTCTAAGACTGATGTTGCAAATTATAGACCAATCAATATATCTGGAGTGGTGGTTAAGATTTTGGAGAAATTAGTTAAAATTAGAATTCAGGACTGGGTGGAGAGCAGTATAATACTTTATAAGGGGCAACATGGTTTTGTGAAGGGTAGGTCTTGCCTAAGTAATTTGCTTACGTTCTATAATAAAGTAACAGTGGAGTTGGATAAAGGAAATCCTTACTCAGTGATACTGCTTGACTTTGCAAAGGCTTTTGACAGGATTCCACATGGAACTCTGTTACATAAATTAGAGCAAATGGGTTTGAATCCGAAGATGGTGATTTGGATTAAAGGATGGCTGGTGGACAGATATCAAAGAGTGGTTTACGGAGGAGCTGAGTCCAGGAAAAGGCAATTGACTAGTGGTGTACCTCAGGGCTCAGTTCTTGGTCCTCTATTGTTTAATTTGTACACCAATGATATTGGAAATACTTTGAATGGAAATATCCACTTGTTTGCTGATGATGCAAAATTGGGAAGAGCGATAATCAATTCAAATGATGTGGATATTTTACAGGATAACTTAAATAGGCTGACGCTATGGACTGAGGTAAATGGCTGTCAGTTCAACGTGGCTGAGTGTAAGGTGATGCACTTCGGGAGGATGACATCGCGTGCTGTTTACTATATTAACGGAACTGAACTGCAGGAAGTTGATGAGACAAGAGACTTGGGAGTTATTGTGGACAGAGAACTTAAGTTTAAAGGGCATATTGCTAAGATTGCCAAAACATCACATCAAATTACATGGTTGTTGAGGAACACACTAACAAGCAGGGATAGGGAAGTTATTGTTCCACTCTATAAGGCATTAATAAGGCCGCATTTGGACTATTGTGCACAGATCTGGTCGCAGGATTTCTTGGTGATGCGGAAGTGGTAGAGAGGATTCAGAGGCGGGTTACAAAGATTGTTGCAGGTCTGTGGGATGTTCCCTATGAGGATAGATTGATCATCTGTGGGCTCCAAAAACTAGCTGATAGACGTAGGAGAGGAGATATGATAGAGGTATTTAAATTGTTAAAGGGATTTTACAGGATTGATACTGATGATATTCTTAAGACCAATGCAGGATGTGAGAGAACGAGGGGCCATCCCTGGAGATTGTGTAAGAGTGTGGTTAACAAGGGTGTTAGGACTAGATTTTTTACTTGGAGGGTTGTGAATGGGTGGAATGCTTTGCCAGAACTGGTTGTGAATGCTTCAACTGTGAATGAATTTAAGGAGAGGTATGACAGGTATTGTGTAAATAATGGTTAGTGTGTCAATGTCGGGTATCCCGCGATGAGTCTTTTGACTCCATGGAGACACCGTTAAAATAATAATAATATTATTATTATTATTATGCATATTCTAAATTCAAAAATTCTGTTTAATCCTTATTGTAAATATTGTAAATATTATTATTCTATATAATTTAAACTGAGACATAATAAAATGTTTAAAAAAAAATTATCATTATTTATTTATTTAATTATTTAAGTTAAGGGATATTACATCCCATATTGTTTCATAGCCGAATAAGAAACTCAAAGAGTTATATGCCGAATATAGAAACTATACAAAGTTCGGCGAGACCAAGCGTAAGCAAATAGGTAAGGTATGAATTGAGATTGAAGATGGCGGCTTGCGTGTTAGTGTTTTGTGTCGTGTATTATTGATGGTGAATTGTGAATTTGACTGATAAGTTTTTAGAGATTTATGCTTATTCATTAGTAATATCAGTTATTTGCTTGCTGCCATAAACAGGCATTTTATTTTCCATACTGGTTTATCCAGGTAAGTCAACTGACTTCACAAAGGCGATACCCTAGGCCTACTACCATTAGTATCGCCATTGTTGTTGTATTTTAACATCTTATTGCTGGTTGACACGCCTATGCTTGATATTGCTGGCAGTCCTTTGCGGCTGCGGGATATTTTACAAAAATTTCTGCTGGCAGGTCTTCAGACCTGCGGGATATTTTATTAACGCACATACGCAGTTAAACCGATATGAGCGTACCTGACCTAGACGTATTCACAGATTTGCTCGATAAAGAGCCAGCTCTTGAACTCAATGATAAACTTCAAAAGAAGTTCAAGCTGACATGGCCTACTAGCATGATTGACCCCGACACTATTATCGAGTCACTCGATAAAAAGCTAGCACTCAGTTTTATTAAAAAGCTCCTCAAAAAGTTTGAACGGGATTGGCCCGGCTAATTAAATTTGTATTCCTCACCTGAAGTCGATGTTGAGGAAAATGAAGACTCCCCTCAAATGGAGGAAAAACTCAAACTAGTTGTCTCTACCTCTAATCCTTATGATCAAGAAGAAACCCACGCACGTAAGAAGAGAAAAATTCTTGCTGCTGAGTCAACAAATGTTGTTGGTATGGACGAGGATGTACCCATTTCAGATCCGTCTGTTTCCCCAATGATAAGGTGCCACCGATTATCCTAAAGGAAAAGCAGAGATGGACATCACTCAGAACTATCATGGCTAATTCACAGATTCGTTACACGTCTGCTAAAAATGCAGACGAGGGAATACGAATCCAGCCCACCACGGTGGCTGACTATAGAAATCTTACAAAGGAACTGGACACTAGAGGAACCCAATATCACACATTTTCACTTGCCTCCGAAAAAATTCTGAAAGTAGTCTTACGAGGAGTCTCCGAGGATATTGACACAGATGAAATAGTTACTGACCTTAACCTACAGGAACTACCCCCCATAAAGGTCACTAGAATGTTTAGATCAAATAAGACACCTATGCCTTTAGTTTTAGTAGAAATTCATAACATTTACAAAGACATAATTTAAAATCAATCTGTGGACTCAAAATCACCCCAGAACCATTGAGAAAGAAATAATCTTCTGGGCAGTGCCACCGATGCCAAAAATTTGGCCATGCCCAGAAGCTTTGCAAAGCTCAGTTCAAATGCCTGAAATGTGGCGAGAATTACCCCACAAACACCTGCGCCAAGCCAAAATCCACCCCGGCTAAGTGCGCTAATTGTGTGGGTCCTCACCCTGCTAATTATAGAGGGTGTATACATCACCCCAAAAACAGATGTAATGATCCAAATCATCAATCTATCTCGTCATCTAGTGCTAGAGTTCCTGAAGCTCAGGCTACTCAGTTCTCCAAGAGTGAAAACATGACAACAGGTGCTCGCCCATCATTAACTGAGCCCCTTAAGAAAACGAATCTTCAACATCAAGTAAGAACATATGCTGATGTGGCCCGCTCCAAACAGATAGTACAAACCCAGAACCTGAATAATCCACACTCAAATCTATCAGCTGTTATCACATCTTCTCTTGCAAACATGCTGCAGGATTTCAGCAACTCAAATCCATCCTTAAGTGTCACAAAAAGATTCCTACAGCAAACCCAATCCATATTATCTGCACTCTCTGATGCATAGAAAAAAAATCGTCCCAAACTCTCTTAGGATTATCGGTTGGAATGCCAACGGTATAAAAAACAAACTGTTAGAAATCCAGGAATTAAATAATAGATACAACCCAGATATACTGCTAATTAATGAAAATCACCCTGAAAATCAGAGGGTATCAGATTTACAGAAACGACAGGTTTGGATATAAAGGTGAAGGTACAGCCACCCTTATCAAAAACTATATCACTCATCACTCAATAACCAACCCTACTACCACCAACCTCGAAATCACAGGAATCAATGTTCTCACAAACTCAATTGGAAACCTCAAACTTTTTTCTGCATACAACCCTTCATTAAAGACATTATTGACCTCAGATCTGGATGCCATCCTTGGAATAAAAGGACCGGTCATCATTGCTGGAGACCTCAATGCAAAGCATCCTGCTTGGAACAGTAACTCTACTAACAAAAATGGTCGCATTCTTTCTAGCTACACAGGATTAAACCATGCTGTTGTGGCTGGACCTACCGAACCAAGTCATCTCAGTACATCTGGCACTGCTGATATCCTGGATATAGCCATCCTGCAGGACATTAAACTACAGTACAGCCTTACATCACTAAACGAGCTGTCGTCGGATCACAACCCAATTCTACTGCAATTGGGAGAACAAAAATGCCTGTCTCCTCCTTCTCATTCAGGCATATCGTGGGAGAGATTGTCTAAAGCACTTCGGGATCAAATAGGACCCGTCCCTCACATATGCACACCAGAAGATGTGGAATCTGCAGTGACTAGCCTCACCCAACAGATTAAGTCAGCTATAATGGTTGCAACCTTCCAGAAACCTGTTCCCAAGCCTGATCGTTTGCCTGAGGACATTATGGACCTGATCAGAGAGAAGAACAGAGCTAGGAAGAGATTTCGTAACACTCGCGCTCCTCAGGATAAGACAGTGCTTAACAGATTGAATGGAGCAGTATGGGATGCACTTAAAACACATAGAAACGAAGTTTAAGATAAAAAGTTAGCCTCTATCTCACCTATTGATTACGCTATCTGGGGCCTACTGAGAAACATCAAAAATAAAAACAGATCCCTCCCCCCTATAATCTCAAACCAGGGCCTAGTCCACACAGATGCAGATAAGGCAGAAGCCATACTTAAAAATCTTGAGGATCAGTGCAAACCTTCTTATAACAACATTGATTTCAATCATCTGTACAAAATCCACAGACAGGTTAGCCATGCACTAAACCTCCCGGATACCAGTGCTGATCATATTGCACCTGCATCACCTGTTGAATTATATGATATTATTAAAAAACTTAAGAACAATAAAGCTCCTGGACCAGACGGCATCTCAAACAGGGTGATCAAGCTGCTGCCTCGAAAAGCTATGGTGCATCTGACCAGTATAATAAATGCAATCTTAAGACTTCACTATTTTCCTTCCACCTGGAAAATGACTGATGTGATTCCTATACATAAGCCAGGCAAAGACCCACACTTAAAGCAGAATTATCGTCCAATCAGTCTTATCTCCAATCTGGGTAAGGTTGCAGAGAAGGTCATCCTCTCACGACTCCAAACCTCAGTAAATGACCTAAACATCCTCCCTAAAGAACAGTTTGGTTTTCGACAACACCATAGTACTACCCAGCAAATCCACAGAATTGTGGAATATATCACCACCAGCTACAACTGACGCCAGTGCACAGGAGCTGTATTCCTAGACCTACCTAAAGCATTTGACAAAATCTGGCATTTTGGACTCCTGCACAAACTTATCTCAGCTGGTATCTCACTAAAAATGGTTCATCTAATCCGTTCATATCTTCAGAATAGATCAATGCAAGTTAAAATTAACGGTTCTACATCGTCCCAGCGCCATATCTTTGCTGGAGTACCGCAGGGATCTATACTGGCTCCATTGCTGTTTTCTGTATACATGTCAGACATCCCACACAATCCGATGACTTCCATTTTAGCACTATATGCGAACGATACGTCAATACTAACCAGATCTCTCAGACCCCACTTCGTTACCAGAAAGCTTCAAGAAAATCTTCTAAAGCTGGAGGGTTGGTTCTCCAAGTGGAGATTGGAAGTCAACCCCCTGAAAAGCTCAGGCGTTCTTTTCTCAAAAAGGCCAACGTCTCCTGCAGGAGATGTGTTACTATTCAATACTAAAATTCCCTGGCAGAAAGAAACAAATTACCTGGGTGAGATTCTCGACAAAAAGCTATCTTTCAACCAACATATCAAGTCTGCATGTGCAAAAGCATCTAAAGCCATAGCTCAGATCTACCCGCTAATTAATAGAAATAGCAAACTCAGCAACAGAATCAAATTGCAGCTATACCAGATGACGATTCGTCCTATAATCACCTATACCTCTCCAGCCTGGAGCCACACCTCTAATACTAACATTATTAAGATACAGCGAGTGCAGAACAAGTGCTTGAGAATGATTTTGAACGCACCGTGGTATGTTAGAAACAGCCAACTCCACAGAGACACAAATATTCCCTATATTCTCTCTTATCTACAATCCTTAGCTTCGAAATTTTTTCTAAAGACGTCCACACATCCCAACGATTTGGTTCAACAAGCTGCAGCATACGAGCCAACGGACATATTCAAATATAGAAGACCAAAAACTATATTAGCCTCCTATAGCGATACATAATCTCCATGCCCATTCAGGGCGAGCAAACTGCTCGTAAATTTTACCCTCACTGTAACCACGACAGATAGCGGGGAATATGAAAAGCATTTTGCTTCACCCTTAAAGAATAAATGTCAATTGTCAATTGTAAGCAAATATACCCGGATAGTGCAACACATAACTCATTTGATAGTGCAACACTGAAGCAACTCATGGCTCAGTGTTGCAGTACCAAATGGATTAGGTGCTGTACTATCCAGGTATATGCTTACGCTTGTTCTCGCGAACTTTGTATAGTTTCTATATTCGGCATGAAACTCTTTAAATTTCTTATTCAGCTATGAAACAATATGGAATGTAATATCCCTTAACATAAATAAGTTCACGTCGACGAATTAAAGCCTTTGGCTCTTCATATAATTAGTAAATTATTATTATTATTATTGAAATTATGATTGTATATTCGGATTGCATATTTACAACACATAATATTACATATTTACACCAGGTTTAGTTTTTTTTTTTTCTGTATAATGTATTATATTCTTTCTTTGGGAGGCATTTCTGATTTCTTCTTCGAAGCTTAGCAGAGCTTATCCGAGGAAAATAATTGATGGAGGTGGTTTCATGGTTATGTTTCTATACTGGTCTCAAGCCAGGTTGATATTACTGTTTGTTGATACGTGCTTGTAAGACTTCAAGTGCTATTACAGTTTAACTTTTTTTTTCTTTTTTTTTTGGAAGTAGAGTTGACTTTAGACATGGTGTATTTGTTTGTTTGTGTTCTTGTAGTGATGGCTTTTGAGAGGGGGTTTGTCATAGGGTGTGTGTGTGTGAGAGAGAGAGAGAGAGAGAGAAACAGGAATTTCTCTCATTTTCATTCTCGATATAATATTTATATAGCGCCTGTTTCAGCTCTCTGTATGTTCCTAGGTTTCTGTCGCCAAATTACAGTTTGTTTATTATGTCAGGTACCTAGAAGTTTCGAGTGGCTTTGCTGTGGTGATTGTTGTACTTATGTGTTATGTAATTAGTTATGTTAAGTCTGTAGTCTGCGCAGAATGCATATGATGTGATTGCATATCTTAAAATGTTTTCACATAATGCTTTATAGAATAGTATTTTTATGTGGGTTGGGGCAATGTCTCTTTGTCTGTATAGTTTGCTTGCTATTATCCTAAGCTTGGAATAAAGGTAGTTTGTATGGCTAATCCAACTTTGATCAGCATCGAAGTGAAGTCCGAGATAGCGTGTTGTTTTCACCTATGTGATGATTGTGGTTTTAGGTTCTGCACTTTGTGTATAGGAGGATGAATGTTGGTTAGTCAGATATTTAGTTTCTATGGGCAGTGTTTTGGGTTTTTAATATCATTAGCTTTGTTTTTCCAGGGTTTATATATATGCCGTTTTCGGTTAACCAGTTAGCGATTTGATTGATGTCGTGTTGCATATTTTTGTAAGCGATATTTGCATTGTTGTGAATGCATACTATGGCCGTGTCGTCTGCGTACTGGAAGATTTTACTTTTTAGGGGAAGGTGGCTTATGTCGTGAGTATATATGTTAAATAGAATTGGAGATAGGGCAGCTCCTTGTGGCTCCACAGGTTACCTGTACCTCTTTGCCGTACATTGATCCTATACATGTGGGGGGCTTTCTGTTTTTCATGTATGCTTTAAACCATTGGAGTAGACGACCTCCAATTCCGATATGGGTAAGTTTCGTTAACAAGGTTTTATGTGTTAGTGTGTCAGATGCTTTAATTAGGTCAATGAATACCACTAATGTTATTCTATTTTTATCCAATGCAGCGTTTATTAGATCTAGGAAATCTTCCAGGAGTGTTGATGTTTCTTTATTTTTTTGAAAACCATATTGTGTTTTGGGTAAGATTTGAAAATTTTCAACGTATGTGGAGAGTTTCTGATGTACAATGCGCTCCATGATTTGGTTGATTACAGACAACGTTGCGAGGGGTCTGTAATTACTTATAATGTTTCTTTTTCCATGATTGTGCATGGGTGTGATTAATGCAGTCTTTAGTGTTTCTGGTATGTGTCCCGTTTCGAAGATTTTATTTAACATTTTTTGTATAACTGAAAGTAGTTTGGTTGAGTATTTCTTGATGTCTTTTGGTCTGATTCCGTCTATCCCTGGTCCTTTGTTAGGGCTAATTGCTGAATTACCGGTGATAGTTCTTCTTTTGTTACTGTGGGGAACCACATCGACTGGGTTGCCCGCGGACCTAGTGGACTATGTTCGTTTGTGTGAGGGTTGTTTCTTGTAGTTTTTGGACAGAGTTCACTTAGTGCTGATTAAAGTTGTTTCCAACTGTTTGAGGGATTTAGGGTCGCCGGCAAAGCTGTGTTTTATTGTTTCTGAGGAAGTGGTTCTATGTATATTGTCCAGCATTTCATTAATCAGAGTAATAGTTTCTTTTTGCCATTCAACTCTGTGTTGTTAGGAGATTCCGTTTTCGTTCGTATTCAGCTTTTAAAGCGATATTGTTTGGCGACTTCTTAAGTTGTTTCCATAGGACATATTTTCTTTATATGTCTATTAATATGTTGTCTGTTATCCATGGATTCTGTTTTCTTTGGGGGCGTATTTTTATTTTTGTTAATGCTTTGTTATATATTTTATTAAATGAAAGTTTAAGATTATAATATACAGCTTCAGCAGAGTCTAAAGATGCTATCTGCATCCAGTCTGTTTTTCTGATTTCATCGTTCACTATTGCTTCGTTTAGAATGCTATAATACTGTTTTGTAGTCTCAGTGAGTTTTATGAGTTCTGGTTGTTCATTGTGTAACTGTAACGCTGTGAAATAATGGTCTGCTAGTTTGCATGTTATAACGGCTGCTGTGTTGCTACTTGGAGGGCGTCCCCTGATATTTATATGATCAATGCAGGATGAGGTTGTTGTATTTACGACTATCTCTTCTTATGTATACGAATGTATGGATGGGGTTATGTTATATGCCGATAAGAAGTCTAGGTATGGTTCTGTGTTGTTATTTATGTTCCTAATGTTAATATTCATGTCTCCTATTATTATTATCAAGTAATCTGAGGCGCCTACTTCCGTGGCTGAAAGCCATCTGTTTAGTTCATCTAGAAATTTTGTGGTGCTTAAGTTGGATGGTCTGTATATTGCGTTTAATATCAACTTTTCTTGATTGATGTTTTTAATTTCGATGCATATGTTTTCTGCGTATTCTAATTTATAGTTTGTTTCTGTTACTTCTAGTTTATGTTTGGTAAATATTATTATACCACCGCCTCGTTTTGTTTGTCTGCAGTGTTTGTGTTGTTGGAAGTGTGGCATTTGGTAGATGGATGCCTCTTCGTTTGTCGTAGATACTTCAGTCAGTATTAAAATATCTATATCGTCTATATCTTCCTTCAGATAAGTTTGCAGGATCAGCCAATATTTTTGAATGTTTCTGAGGTTCATTTGGAGAATAGATGGTCCTTTTTTGAGGGATTGTCACTTGTTTCCATTCTGTTATTGATTTCAGAATGTGGCAGATATCATGTTCCGGGGTGATTACGTCTGCTTGATGGTCTGTATTCATGTTGATTGGTGTGCTGTTCCTTCTTTACGAGTTGTCAATATTCCTTTCAATGTGGCAGCCTGTTGAGGTCTTCTACGGATTTTATTTCGATTGGTTTTGCGTCTTGTGTCTTTCTAAGGAATATTTTGCTGTCTCTTATCCATATAAACTGGTAATTTTTTTTTGTTTTTACTTTCCTTACTTTGTAGAATAATTTCTGATAATATGGCGTTAAGTATTCAGACAAGTATATTGGGTTATTTTTGTGGTCTCCTTTCAGATCCTTGACTATTGGTTTTTTAATCCTGCTAGCTTTTATAAGTGTAGTTTTTGATGTGCTGTTGGTTAGTCTCACCACGACGGGAGAAGGACGGGAAGTATTTTCTCTTTTCCTTTTTTGTGGTAACCGATGTACTGACTGGATATCTTTTGATTCAACGGGAGTGCCAATTTTTTGGCTTAGTTGTTTTACGATGTCTCTTTCTCTTAGATGTTCCGTCGCAATTTCAGGAAGACATTGATTAGATCATTTTTGTACTGCTGTTGGTTTAACAGCTCGTACTGTTGCTTTAAAGAGCTTAGTACTCGTCGTAGTTCCGTTGTCTCTTTTATTAGATTATGCTGTCTTTCCGTTAGCTCTTTAACGCAGTTTTTAATTTCTCTAACTGTCTGTAATACATTATTAAGTTTTAACTTAATTCGTGAGGAAGACTAATGAGGTGGAACAAAAATAGCGAATCCATATTGGTGATGACTGAATTAACCGATGGTTCTTTAAATAGTAATAAAGCTGGTCACAGATGACTATCTCACTTTTGACAGTGACAGCAGTGGGATGATAGTTTGATATCTGCCTTTTCCGCTTTTAGGAAGATGCCGAATAAAAGCTTACTCTGTGCTATTGAATAGATACGAGATGAGCAGGGAAGCTTGAAAAGGTGATAGAGTACATTTTGTAGCACAAACTCCAGAAATACCATCCATAATACAAACCATTCTACAACTGGTCCAGAGCATAACAAATACAAAATATTATACCAAAACAACAACCACGGAAAAGAAGTCAAATGTTTTGGGAAAATTTGAAGAAAATAGCACAGTTAATAATAATGATAAATGTTTGCTGCATTTCTGTTCAGAATATGGAATAGTTATTACTAACTCCATGATCCAACATAAAAATGTGCACAAATTCACATAACGGATAATGCAAGAAATAAGATGTCTCACTGACTATGCTATATTTGACAGTGATGTTTTCCCTCTGGTAGAGGACACAAGATTATAAGGAAGATTTGAAGTTGGAAGTGATCACTATTCGGTTTTGGGTAAGAAATATTGAATTTCTTATTGAAAAGAAGAGTGTGTAAAAAAGTTTTAAAACGAATGAAAGTTGAGCAGCTTTAACTAGACTCAAATTCAAAAACATCATTCATTTAAATATGAGAGTTTGAAAACAGGAACCAAACCTTGAAGCAGAGCCACCGTGGTTATTCACCGCAAAAGAGTGCCATTTTGATTGATTATATGTATAATCAAATGTATTTTTATGGCATAATTTAATATATATATATGCAATATCCGTATGACCTAAAGGGTTGTCTGAAAGGTTCTCAGCCTAACAATGAAAAAACGAATTTATTATTTCAAAATTATTTTTATTTTTCAACATAATCTCCCTTAAGACTAATACATTTATTCAAGTGATTCTCCATCGACATTATCCCATCTCTGTACTAGTTCTCAGTAAGATCTGCAAAATATTCCTCTACAGCTGCAATCACCTCTTGATTCGAAGAAAACGCTGACCAGCGGGGAAGAGTTTTAATTTTGGGAAGAGATAGAAGTGAGAGGGAGCCAAAACTGGGGAATACGGTGGATGTTCCAACAGTTCATATTGTTGAAACAAAGTGTAGATCCCTTAATTTTCCCATTGCCAAAACACTTTTGTAGGCAAGTGCATTGTCCTGATGAAAGATGATTTTTTTCTTCTGCAAACCAGGTCATTTCTCACGAAATTTTTCTCTAGTCTGGTTAATAAAATAGGAATAATATTCCCTGGTTATTGTTTTACTCTTTTCAAGATAATAAACAAAATGCGTTTAGCATCCTAAAACACTAATGCCATGACCTTTCCTGCGGACGGAACCGACTTTGTCTTGTTCAAAACAACCGGCTTCTGTCCATTGTTTTGACTGCTGTTTGGATTCTTGTGTGTAATGGTGAATCCAAGTCTCATCCATAGTAATAAATGGATGCACAAAGTTAGTTTTATTCTTGTTAAAACGCTCTAAGCACTGTTCAGAGATTTTCATGCGAGTGCATTTTTGATCTGCTGTGAGCAAGACATTTCAAAAGAATGTGTAGAATTTATTTTGCAATTCTTCTTGCAAAATAAATTCTACATATTCTTTTGAAGTGCCTATAGTCTCGGCAATGTCACGCACTTTGACTCGCTGGTCATCCAATAACATATCGTGCACTTGATCAATGATTTCTTGTGTTGTCACACTTTTTGGACGTCCTTCACGTGGATCATCTTGAAGGCTGGTACCGCCACGTTTAAACTCGGCAGCACATTTCTTAATTGTCAAAAACGAAGGAGAAGAGTGCCCATAAATTTGTATGAACTCCGAATGAATGTCTTTTGGAGTTAAACCTTTTACAAAGAATTTGTAACTGTACAATACTCATTATCCATTTCAAGGAATGCAGAGAACTCTTTTGCTTCAGACAGTTGTATAAAACGAACCTACTTGATAGAAGGAGTTGCCATTTCACATGGATGTTTATAGCCGATGTACAAACTTAGAAAAAAAATCTTGCCGATAGTGTTGACATCTATTATCGAGGGCGAGACCTTTTCAGACCAACCTCGTATACGGCCTGTATTCGTTTAGACAATATAGCCCTACATGCATGTGTCTGGTATTGTCACTGCATCTTGCCTGATCTTTTGTATATTTGAATTGACTATATTTCGAGAGCAGCCTGCGAACATAATCCTTAGGATTACATTCGCATATTTATTATATTGCAAGATGTTGTAGCATATTTCTTGAAAATCAGAATAAAAAAATATCAACTAACGTCTTTTATTCCCTTATGGGGAGTAGGAGAGGCTTTTATACCCTAGCTAGCTTTTTGAGACTGAGTGGGGTTCAATCTCCACTGGTAGCCAATCAGAGATAGCTATCCAATGCCTAGTACTAATTATAGCAGCCACCGATGAAGAGGTTGGGAAAGAAGAGCTGTCATCTCTTTGTACCTAACCCTAACATGTCATGTTACTGTCTGAAATAAAGTGGGAACTATAGTCGATTTTCTTGAGTTTACGGGATGAAAAACCCGTTTGCCCATGCTAGAGATCGACTAACTCAGGAACCGGTCGAAGAAAAACTTTGAAAAAGTTCCTCCAGTCGGCGACTAGACTTGAACTTAAGTTTAATTGCGAGCGACCAAGTGCAGAGGACGCATCATTTTCAGAGCTACACAGGTCCTGCTTGAAATTAATGTTTAATATTGAATTCAAATATTGTTTATCAATTCATTAATTTATAATTTATATATAACCCAACCTTGGGTTATATAGAAATTTAAATATAATTATTAACAATTAATAATTATATTTAAATTTTGAATATTGAACTGTAGATGTCAGGAAAAGAATATTATAAAAAAAAACAAAATTTTGTCCAGAGGCCAATACAGGAACAGAAGAGCGAAGGAATAGCAAATCGAACAAGAATTGAGTGTTTCCTTAGATAAATTCTGGGCTGCAGAAACATCACATTTAGAAAAGAAACGAAATATTTCGTCTATTGATGTTGAAGCTGGTGCCAGTGCTGCAGTAACATCAAAAGAATAGACCAAAGAAACCGAGACTGGTAGCAGTGCTGACTTTAGAAGTAGAAGTTGATAGCCGTTCAAGGACATTAGCAGATGAAGATAATTCAAATCATTCTTCAAACAAAACTGAATTTTCAAGCTCTACTTCAAATTTTGATTCAAACGATTCAGGTACTTGGCCAAAAAATTTATATATAAAGAGAAGAGATTATTTAATAGAAAATTCCTCTCGGCAGATAATTAAATATAATTGTCCTAAAGACGATTCTGGTCGAAAATTTTCTGACTCATTATATTAATAGAATCAGTGACACCAGTAGAGTGAGTCTTCTAGATGCATCATCATCAAATTCCTGCCATGTACCCTCAAGGGGTGTACAGGATATGACAGTACTACATGAAAAAATTACATCATTACTAACTTCCTATCTACAATTTTCCTCCAAATCAGTCTGTTACTTGTCAAGACTCCAACATTATCAGATCTTATATTTCTATCGTCTAAGGCACTTTGCACCCTATCAATCCACCTATATCTTGGTCTTCCTCTGGGTCGTTTTCCTGCCAACCTGGCAGAGAACACTTGTTTTGCTAATCTTTCCTCTCCCATTCTATTTAAGTGACCATACCACCTGAGATTAGCTCTGCTAATGCATTCCTGGATGCCGACAATGTCAAGTTCTTTCCTAATATCCTCATTTTTAATATGATATTGCCATTCTTGCCATCTGTTCACGCCTCTAATCTTTCTCAGGACTCACATATCTGCGGTCTCTAGTCTTTGGTCAAGCGTTTTACTTCTGACCCAGCTCACAGATCCATAAGTTAAAACTGGTTTGAACACTGTCTTGTATACAGCTAATTTAGTGTTCCGACTAATTTCTTTTTTTATTCCATATGAATTTATTCAATTGACTTCCCACCATACTAGCTTTGCTGATTCTGTTGTCTATTTCTATATTTAATTTACCATCTTCAGTAAAAATCGTGCCTAAGTAGCTGAAATGTTTTACTTGTTCCACAGGTTCTCCATTCACAACACAATTGACATTTTCAATGATTCTGCCTATTTTCATTGTCTTTGTCTTTTTATTGCTGACCTTCATACCATATCTATTACAACAGCTATTCAATTTAGTCAGAGAATCTTGCAGACTTGTAGCGGATTTATTTAGAAGTATAACATCATCCGCATAAAGCAAAGAGCTGATATTAACATCTCCAATTTTGATATCAGGTTTAATACCACATTCCTTCATAATGTGATCCATATAGATAATGAATAACAGAGGGGATAATGTACATCCTTGTCTCACACCAGATTTAACATTAAACCATCTTCCTGTACTTCCTTCAATTCTAACTGCTGACTTACAACTCAAATAAAGACTAAGTATTGCTTGATATAATGCCCCATTGACACCATATAACTGCAGTGTATTGAATAGCTTCTCTCTTGGCACCTTGTCATATGCCTTTTACAAATCGACAAAACTTAAATACAGATCTTTGTTATATTCCCATGCTTTCTCGACTATTTGTCGTAAAGTGAAGATCTGATCCTGACAGCCTCTATTTGGCCTGAATCCAGCTTGTTCTTCACCAAGCTTTTCTTCCACAATTTTTCTCAAACGTTTCTCAAGTATACTTGCATATATCTTGCCAGGAACACTCGGTAGGGAAATACCTCTGTAATTCTCACATTCAGTTTTATTTCCCTTTTTATATATGAGTACTATGAGAGCTCTACTCCAATCATCAGGAATTCATCCCTCTGTCCAGGCTTTCTGAACTATGCAGTGCAGCCACTGTAAGACTCTTATACCACCATGCTTCAGCATTTCTGGTCGAATATCATCTACTCCTGATGCCTTTCCACATTTCAAGCCCTTGATGGCTTTTTCTAGTTCAAGTATGGATATATATTCCTGACTGCATGCCTGGTTAGTGTTTTTTATCACTGTGCTGTTACCACTGCTTGTTTCATTTAGCAGTTTTTCAAAGTAATTACTCCATACATCAAGGATATCTTTTTCTCCTGTTTTCATGTCACCTTTATCATCTCTAATTCCTTTTATAGCACTCTTTCCTCCATTCCTAAGCTTCTTCAACAGCCTCCAGAATATTTTGCCACCTTCTTGATATTTATTTTCTATATTCTTGCCAAAGTCCTCCCATGACTTTTGTTTAGCTAGTTTTACACACTGTTTAGCTTTCTTACATTTGTCTCTGTATTCTGTAAGAGTAAAAGCTGACTTATTTGCCAGGAACTTTTGATATGCTTTCTTCTTGTCCTTCACTGCCTCTTTAACTTCCTGTGTCCACCAGGGAGTTCTGATTTTTTTATCCTTGCACACAACCTCACCACATGCCTCTCTGGCAGAATCAATCAATGTTTTCTTCAGAGTTTGCCACTGAATCTCCAATGTTTGATTCCTGTTCTCAAACTCTTTCATTTTTTCTTCAATAATCTTTGTGTATTTTAGTCTACAGTTCACATCTGAGAGCTGCTCAACTTTTATTCGCTTTAAAACTTTCTTACATGTTTTTCTTTTCAATGTGAAATTTAATTTTATCCTGCTCAAGACTAAATAGTGATCACGTCCAATTTCAAATCCTGTGTACACTCTGGTGTCCAGCACCAAGGAGAAAACATCACTATCAACAATAACATAGTCAATGAGAATTTTCTTATTCCTAGCCTCTTCTCTCCATGTGAATTTGTGCACATTTTTATGTTGGAACATGGTGTTAGTAATAACAAGTCCATGTCCTGAGCAGAAATCCAACAGATATTTGCCATTATTATTAGCTTTGCTCTTTTCTCCAAATTTTCCCAAAATATTTTTGTATGTCTCACAATCATTTCCTGCTCTGCTATTTAGATCCCCAACAAGGACCAACTTTTCCTTTTTCATTGTGTCAGTTGCTTTTTCTAAAGCATCAAAAAATTCCTCCACTTCTACCTTAGTAGAACCTTCTGTGGGACCATAGGCACAAATAAGTCTCATTGTCCAGTTCTGTATTGTCATATTTGCCCACATTACTCTACTTGAGACTGACTGCCATTCAAGAAGATTAGCCTCGTATTTTGTGTTGAATACTATGGCTACTCCTTCTTTTCCTTGATTGTCATTGCCTGAATATAACATTTTGTATTTATTGCTCAGAAAGATCTCACCAGTTTTGGTCTTTTTTGTTTCAGTCAGCCCTATTATGTCGATCTGGTACTTATCTAATTCCTCAGCTAGCTCCATTTCTTTGCCATTCAGGCTTCTTTCATTGATAGTACTGATCTTTAACTCTGGTGATGTTGAGTTGGGGTTTGTTTTCAGATTTGTTCCAGTAGCTGACTTTTCGCTGTTCGCCCTGGTTCCCTGGCGAAAACAACGGGGGCCTTGTTTAACCGGGCGACGCCCCAGCTGGCATGAAATTTTGTCATGTTGTACCATCATTTTCTATTTTGGTTTAACCAATAAGAATACAATTTGTTCGGCTAAATCCCAAATTGCCAGCCCATCCTCGTTCGTTCAGTATCAAAGTACATACCCAACAGGGTGCACCACGAGAAGGTGAGGATTGGACATTAGGTCAAAAGCCTTGGTCGGTTCTCCGCATTCCTTTAAAGGCTATGTGGAGGTCTCCTCTCAGTTATTCAGCTTTGACCCTAAGCACCCCGTAATTATATATATATATATATATATATAATATTTATAACGCATTACAATTGGGTATAAAAGATACTTGCAAGTTAATAATTTTCTTCCTCGAAGCTTTGCAGAGCTTATCTGAGGAAGATAATAGATGATAGAGAGTGATGGTTTCATGGTTATGTTCCTATACTGATCACAAGCCAGGTGTTGATTTTACTGTTTGTTGGTATGTGCTTGGAAGACTTCGACTGCTATTACAGTTTAACTTTTTTTCTTTTTCTTGTTTTTTGTGCAAATAGGGTTGGATTTAGACATTGTGTTTGTTTCTTTGTGTTCTTGTAGTGATAGTTTTTGAGAGGGGGGTTGTCATAGGTTTGTGTGTGTGCATGTGTGGTGGGGGAGAGAGAAACAGGAATTGCTCTAATTTTCATTCTCGCTATAATATTTATATAGTGCCTGTTTCAGCTCTCTGTATGGTCCTAGGTTTCTGTTGTCGAACGGCAGTTTGTTTCTCATGTCAGGTACGTAGAAGTTTCGGGTGGCTTTGCCGTGATGATTGTTGTACTTATATGTTATGTAGTTTGTTGACTGTGGTCTTGTTATTTGATATGTTGTTCTGGTTACTCTATATGTTGGGCTGTAGTAGTGTTTTAACATGACTGTGTAGTGGCATAAGTGTTTCACCTTAAATATTTTGTGTTTTGTCCGTGCTTTCTGCATAAGAGTGGGTTGTTCCCAGAATATCAGTTTTATCATTTTATCTTGCAACCATTGTAGCCAGTTAAGTCTGTAGTCTGCACAGAATGCATATGATGTGATTGCATATCTTAAAATGTTTTCACATAATGCTTTATAGAATAGTATTTTTATGTGGGTTGGGGCAATGTCTCTTTGTCTGTATAGTTTGCTTGCTATTATCCTAAGCTTGGAATAAAGGTAGTTTGTATGGCTAATCCAACTTTGATCAGCATCGAAGTGAAGTCCGAGATAGCGTATTGTTTTCACCTATGTGATGATTGTGGTTTTAGGTTCTGCGCTTTGTGTATAGGAGGATGAATGTTGGTTAGTGAGATATTTAGTTTCTATGGGCAGGGTTTGGGGGTTTTTGAATATCATTAGCTTTGTTTTTCCAGGGTTTATATGTATGCCGTTTTTGGTTAACCAGTTAGTGATTTGATTGATGTCGTGTTGCATATTTTTGTAAGCGATATTTGCATTGTTGTGAATGTATACTATGGCCGTGTCGTCTGCGTACTGGAAGATTTTACTTTTTAGGGGGAGTTGGTTTATGTCGTGTGTGTATATGTTAAATAGTATGGGAGATAGGACAGCTCCTTGGGGTACTCCACAGGTTACATGCACCTCTTTGCTGTATGCTGATTCTATGCGTGCGATGTGCTTTCTGTTTTTCGTATATGCTTTAAACCACTGGAGTAGACGACCTCCAATTCCGATATGGGTAAGTTTCGTTAACAAGGTTTTATGTGTTAGTGTGTCAAATGCTTTTGTTAGGTCAATGAATACCACTATGTTATTCTGTTTTTATCCAATGCAGCGTTTATTAGATCTGTGAAATCTTCCAGGAGTGTTGCTTTTCCTTTATTTTTTTGAAAGCCATTTTGTGTTTTGGGTAAGATTTGAAATTTTTCAACGTATGTGGAGAGTTTCTGATGTACAATGCGCTCCATGATTTGGTTGATTACAGGCAGCGTGGCGATAGGTCTGTAATTACTTATTATGTTTCTTTTTCCCTGTTTGTGTATGGGTGAGATTAATGCAGTCTTCAGTGTTTCAGGTATGTGTCCCGTTTCGAAGATTTTATTTAACAGTTTTTGTATAACTGGAAGTACGTCGGTTGAGTGTTTCTTGATGTCTTTTGTCCTGATTCCGTCTGTCCCCTGTCCTTTATTAGGATTAATTTGTTGAATTGCCAGTGATAGTTCTTCTTTTGTTACTGTTGGGAACCACATGGACTGTGTTGCTCGTGGACCTAGTGGAGAACGTTCGTTTGTGTGAGGAAAGGTTTTTTCTTGTAGCTTTTGGACAGAGATCGCTTAGTGCTGATTAAAGTTGTTTGTCAATTGTTTGAGGGATTTTGGGATCGGAGGCAAAGCTGTGTTTTATTGTTTCTGAGGCAGTGGTTCTGTGTATATTGTCCAGCATTTCATTAATCAGGTGCCTGGTTTCCTTTATATCATTCTGAGCTGTTGTTAATTTGTTGCTGTAATAGGTTTCTCTTTGCCGTTCTAATCTGGGTTGTTAGGAGATTCCGTTTTCTTTTGTATTCAGCTTTTAAATCGATATTGTTCGGCGACTTCTTAAGTTGTTTCCATACGGCATCTTTTCTTTGTATGTCTGTTAGTATGTTGTCTGTTATCCATGGATTTTGTTTCGTTTGGGAGCGTATTTTTATATTTGTTAATGCTTTGTTAAATGGAAGTTTAAGATTATTATATACAGCTTCAGCAAAGTCTAAAGATGCTATCTGCATCCAGTCTGTTTTTCTGTAATGGTCTGCCAGTTTGCATGTTGTGACGGCTGCTGTGTGGCTGTTTGGAGGGGCCCTTATATTTATATGTTCAATGCAGGTTGAGGTTGTTGTGTTTCCGACTATCTCTTCTCATGTATACGACTGTATGGATGGGGTTATGTTATATGCCGATAATTGGTCTAGGTATTGTTCTGTGTTGTTATTTATGTTCCTAGTGTTTGTATTAATGTCTCCTATTATTATCAAGTATTTTGAGGTGCCTACTTTCGTGGCAGAAAGCCATCTGTTTAGTTCTTTTAGGAATTTTGTGGTGCTTAAGTTGGGTGATCTGTATATTGCGTTTAATATCAGGGAGTTTTCTTGTTTGATGTTTTTAATTTCACTGCATATGTTTTCTGCGTATTCTAGTTTATAGTTTGTTTCTGTTACTTCTAGTTTATGTTTGGTAAATATTATTATACCAACGCCTCGTTTTGTTTGTCTGCAGTGTTTGTGTTGTTGGAAGTGTGGCATTTGGTAGGATGATGCCTCTTCGTTTGTCGTAGATACTTCAGTCAGTACTAAAATGTCTATTTCGTCTATATCTTCTTTCAGATAAGCTTGCAGGGTTTGCCAGTATTTTTGAATGCTTCTGATGTTGATGTGGAGAATAGATAGTCCTTTTTTGGGGATTGTCAGTTGTTTCCATTCTGTTATTGATTTCAGGATGTGGCAATTATCATGTTCCGTGGTGATTACGTCTGCTTGATGGTGTGCATTCATGTTGGTTGGTGTGCTGTTCCTTCTTTACGAGTTGTCAATATTCCTTTCAATGTGACAGCCTGTTGAAGTCATCTACGGATTTTATTTCGATTGGTTTTGCGTTTTGTGTCTTTCAAAGGAATATTTTGCTGTCTCTTATCCATTTAAACTGGTAATTGTTTTCTGTTTTTACTTTCCTTGCTTGGTAGAATATTTTCTGATAATACGGCATAAGGTATTCGGACAAGTATATTGGGGTATTGTCGTGGTCTCCTTTTAGATCCTTTACTACTGGATTTTTAATCCTGCTAGCTTTTATGAGTGTAGTTTTTGTTAGGCTGTTGGTGAGTCGCACTACGACGGGAGAAGGACGGGTATTCTTTTCTCTTTTCTTTTTATGTGGTAACCGATGCACTGACTGGATGTCTCTTGATTCAATGGGAGAGCCGATTTTTTGGCTTAGTTGTATTACAATGTCTCTTAGATGTTCCGTAGCTATTTCTGGGAGACCATTTATGAGAAGGTCATTTTTGTGCTGCTGTTGGTTTGAGAGCTCGTACTCTTGCTTTAAAGAGTTTAGTTCTTGCCATAGGTCCGTTGTCTCTTTAATTAAATTATGCTGTCTTTCAGTTAGCTCTTTGACGCAGATTTTAATTTCTCTAACGGTCTGTAACATACCTTCTACCAAGTTATTATTAAATTTAATAAATTCCTCATATTGGTTGAATTTTTCTGTAATTTGTGCGATATGTTTTTGAAATAGTTGTCCAACAAAATCGATTAAACAGTCTTTTAGGTTTTGTAATCTATTTTCAAGTAATGCATTTAAAGTTGGCTCACCTGGGTTTCCATTGTTGTTATCTTTGTTTTTAATTCCCTCTGTTGTTGATAACTGTTTACTGCTGGCTGTTGTTTTCTGCATTGGCTGTTTTCCACCTGCGGTCGAAGGCGACATTCCTTTGTTGTCTCTGCAATTGGGACACTTCCACTCGTCACGATTCTTGTTTGATTTTCGCTGCCAAGTAGCTTCAGACAATCCTGAACATAGAAAATGCATGTTTCTTTGGCAGTTCCTACATGTTAAGTGGTTTTCTTCCCCTGTTAGGTCTTCTTGGCATTTGTAGCACTTCATATTTCTTCTTTGACGATCTTGCTGTAATTTCTAATATGGCGTCTTCCTTTGTTCTCTTCTCGCGTAGTTGACCAACGTATACTTCGAACTTTGAATACTTATATTTTACTTATTACTTAACAGATACTTACAGTTTTTACATCTATATGTTCGTCTTGAAGAACGGAGTTCACTGATGTATTTTAAATTTTAATTCAAAAGAAAAGATCTACTTTGCAACTTAAATTACGGGAGCATCGAAAAAATTTTCAAGTAATGCATTTAAAGTTGGCTCACCTGGGTTTCCGTTGTTGTTTTCTTTGTTTTTAATTCCCTAATAATAATAATAATAATAATAATAATAATAATAATAATAATAATAATAATAATAATAATAATAATAAAAAGGATTGAATTTAAAAAAATTATTATTTAAAAATATTATTAACTTGCAAGTATCTGTTATTCACAACTGTAATGTGTTATATATATATATATATATATATATATATATATATATATATATATATATATATATATATATATATACATATTTGTATATATATATTTGTCTTTATGTTCATACGGAGGTAGCAGGGTTTTTTCTCCCGGAAACTCGGGGTTTTCATCCCGCATACATACAAATCGGCCCTTCAGAACACACGCAATTTACAGACAAAAAAAAAATTACTAGTTGTGGTGGTGCTGGAGGTGGGCGGTAGATGGCGTTGATGGAGATGATTCGTAGTAGAGGTTAGGTGTAGAGACAGTTGTAGGTGTCCTCCCGCGATGAGTCTTCGGACTCCTTGGAGGTATCAGGAATAATAATAATAATAATACACACGTGTGTACATATAATTATTACTGTATCTCTATGTATTCAATTTTTCTGAGACATAAAAAATATTATAATTATTATTATTATTATTTAAAAATATTATTAATTTCAAGTATCTGTTATTCACAATTGTAATGTATTATATATATAAAGGGTGTCCCAAAGTTCACGCAAGATTTAAATTTAACGCCATTTAATGCCTACAGCCCAAAATCCGCACCAGTGACACGTTGTGGATGCATTTGTTTCTCAACAATCACTCGCGGATTTTCTGATCCCCAAATGCGACAATTTTGTCGATTAACGAAGCCATCAAGATGAAAATGAGCCTCATCGCTGAAGATGATTTTGTTCGAAAAATAAGCACCCACTTGTTGTTGTTCCATAATCCATTCAACGAACTCTCTTCGCTGTGTGTGTGGTTAGTAGGCTTCAGTTCTTGAGTCAATTGAACTTTGTAAGCATAAAGATGCAAATCTTTCGTGAGAATACGCTGTAGAGTGCTTCTCGAAATGCCCAATTCAAGACCACGGTGCCGAATTGATGTTCCTGGAGTCTCACCAACACTCTCACGAATTGCTTCGATGTTGTTTGTTGAACGACTTGATACATGACGGCCAGAGTGCATAAGATCACTAATTGATCCAGTTTCCTTGAATTTTTTAATTAATCTATTCACAGTTGATGAAGTTAAATCACTATTCCGACATATTTTGTACGAAAATTACGAACTTTAGCTGCCAAACCTTCATTATTTTTAAAATATTGCTTAACAATGAAAATGCGTTGTTCTTTCGTGTAGCGCTCCATTTTTAATAACCCTGAACTGTCAGCTGTCATGCTGTCTTTTTTTTCTCGTTGGCAACACTTTACAACACAAAGTGTTGCCAACGAGACAATGGGACACCCACAGGTAGAGCTATATATATATATATATATATATATATATATATATCCACTGGTTCCCATCCGAGAAAGCTGATCCAAGGCTCTCACTAATTAAACGGCATGCAGTGAGGAGAGATGGCTCAATAAGTGCCGCCATCTCGTGATCCTTAACCCTAATACTCGTATTTAATGTCTATAATAGTTTCCGGCGCTTGCCACTGCCAGAGATCGACTAACTCGGGAACTGGTCGAAAAAAAGGCTTAGAAAAATTTCTTCTAGTTGCCAACTAGATTCGAAACCTAGAAGTCTTCCTTCGTGCGGTCAAGAGCCGTGGTGTGCAAACGCCACATCCTCTGAGCTATAAAAAATCAGCGAACTTATTATTAATATTATTATTATATCCTACTGAAATTAATAAAAAAAAATTTAAAACAGGACAGATACCAAGTATGCTGAAGACCGTCATAATCACACCCATATACATACATCGAAAAACAAATTTAATCAGCAATTACAGACCCATAGCAACATTATCAATTATCAATCAAATTATGGAGCGGATCATACTGAAGAAACTCACAACATACACAGACCTTTCATATTATCCCCAAAACACAATATGGTTTTCAGAAAAATAAGGGAACAACATCTCTCTTGGAAGACTTTACAGACGTAATTAATACCGCCTTAGACAAAAACAAAATTGCCATGGTAGTCTTTATTGATTTAACTAAAGCATTCGATACACTCACACATCAAACCTTAGAAAAGCTGAGGCATGTTGGAATAGACGGGCCTCTTCATAGGTGGTTTACAAACTACCTTTAAAATATAAAGCATATCACACATATCGGGTCAAACCGAATCAGAGAGCTACCAGTAACCTGTGGAGTACCACAGGGAGCTGTACTCTCCCCAACTCTATTCAACATTTACACGCACGATATTAATCAGCTACCACTCAAAGATAAGATATTCCAATACGCAGACGACACAGCAATAATATTCATCCATAATAACGCAAGCATAGCCCAAACAAATATGCCACATGACATAAATCTGATCATAGACTGGCTCACGATAAACTTCATACACCTAAACTCAGAAAAGACAAAATTAATGATATTCAGAAATCCACTGATTCGACCAGTTGATAACAAATATATAACCATCGAACATTCATTTTCCAACATAAAAAAACACACAGAACAGCAAAATCACTACAATCACTCAGGTGGAAACAATATGTTTCAACCTGAGTGATTGTAGATTGTAGATTGTAGATCAGGTTGAATTTACTTCGATGGCAATCTCTACAGGTTAAAAGACATAGTTCCCATATGCCTAAAAACACTAATATACAAAGCACTATGCCAAAATTTACTAAGATACGCTATAACAACGTATGCTTTCTGGGCACCCTACAAATTAAATAGATTAATGTCGCTACAGTACAAAATGATAAAACTGATCTTTTGGAAACAAAGAGAAAATAACGACCTTATATACATTGCAATGTCAGAACACAAAATACTGACAGCAAAACATTTATGTCACTATGCAGCTTTGCTAAAACATTATTTCGATGCCAACTACAGGACAGTCAGAAATACATACCGTATAACAAGACCTCAGACAACTAATTATATCACATATAAATACAATAATCACTACGGGAAGGCCACGCAAAACTTTTACATTCCAGATATGATAAATAAATTACCTTTTGAACACAGAAACCTTGAAAACTACAATAGCCTGAAATAGAGCTCTAAGGACATACAATGAGCAAGAAACATGCACCCGAAATACCATACAAACTTAATGAAACACAATATATTCGTTCAGGCTGCTTCCAGTTCAGCGACGCATCAATAATCAATACATTCCAAGTTATTGTGTGTGTGTGTGTGTGTGTGTGTGTGTGTGTGTGTGTGTGTGTGTGTGTGTGTGTGTGTGTGTGTGTGTGTGTGTGTGTGTGTGTGTGTGTGTGTGTGTGTGTGTGTGTGTGTGTGTGTGTGGGTGGGTGGGTGTGGGTGGGTGGGTGTGGGTGTGCGTGTGCGTGTGCGTGTGTGCGTGTGTGTGTGCGTGTGCGTGTGCGTGTGTGCGTGCGTGCGCGCGAATTTCTCAATCATAGATTTCATAGCTTCCCAACACAGCAAAAAAACCAATAAATAATAACCAACTGATGTCATCCTCAGATAAGTTTACATACAAGCTTCGAGGATGAAAGCAGAGACATTAGTTCTCATCCAAGATGTATCATATGTGTCATATGTAACCAAATGCATGTAATGTACGTATCACATGTAAACCGATGTATGTAATGTATGTATTATATGTAAACAAATGTATGTAATGTAAGTATCATATGTAAACAAATGTAAGTAATGTGTCATATGTAATCAAATGTATGTAATGTATGTAATAACTGTAACAAAAGTATGCTATAGAGTGATTATATCCATTGATATTGTATATGTAGAGTGTAAAATTGCAAAGAAACATCTGTAATAATCATCATTATAAAGATTATAATAATATACGTTGGAAACAGTTATTATTATTATTATTATTTAAAAAAACTTTATGTACAAGAAAGTATTTGTTATGCATAATTGTGTTCATATAATGCATGTAATTTATCTGAGAAATAATAAAATGTAAAAAAAAAATTATTATTTTAATGAAACCTAATCTCATCAATCCCTTTGAAGCTCAGTGGAGATGGTGTGTGCCTTCCAGATGAATCGCCCAATGAATAGAGCCTCGTAAGTTCGATTCTAGTCGGGAACTACAGGCTCTTTTACTAAGCCATTTTTAGACAGATTTCCGAGTTAGAGATCTCTGGCAAGTGGGTTTTTTTAATCCCGGAAACTTGTGTTTTTCATCCCGTAAACTCAAGAAAATCGACCGTAGAACCCACACTACTTCCAGACAGCAAACATAGTGTAAGGATTAGTGACTATGAAATGGAGGCACTTGTCAGTCGCCTGACAAGATTATCACTAATATCACTAATGATATTAGTGATAATCTTGAGCCAGCTATCTCTGATTGCCTACCGGTGCAATTTGAACTGCCCCTTAGGCTCCAAAAGTTAGACAGGGCTAAAACAGCTTGGCCTACTCTCTATACCCGAATAAAAAAAAGGCATTAACTGATTTTGATTTTTTGAAACCAAACCTTAGTGAACAAAGAGACAATACCGGCTTTATATACACTGCAATGCAGAACACAAAATACTAACAGCAAAACAATTATGCCACTATGCATCTATGCTAAAATATTATTTCGATTCCAACTACTGGACAGCCAGAAATAGGTACTGTATAACTAGACCTTAGGTAACTAATTATATCCCATATAAATAATAAATCACTACAAAAAGGAAACTCGAATCTTTTATCCCAGACATGTTAAATAAACTACCTTTTGAATACAGGAACCTTACAAAGTTCAATAGCCTGAAAAAGAGCCTCAAGGACATACTACAAACAAGAAATATGCACCCTACACACCTTACAACCTTAATAGAACAATATATTAACGCACACTCAGTGACACACTTACGCGTACAAGCACACACACAAACACACATATATACAAGACATGACGAGTCACTGACCTGGAAAGTCTGCATGCGAATGAAATTCTCATCCTATGACCAGTACCTGACCAAGATAATTTCGTGCCCCAAGCAGACTCTGTAGTGATGCCCCTAATTTTTTTTATACTTAAGTACTTTATATTTCTAAGCATATGTATTTTTTAAAATTATTAATAATTTTACTTTCTCTTTCTTTTTTTCCTTTATGATTTTCAATAACAGATAATGAATTATTTTATGTTCTTGCAATGTGCATATTCTTGGAGTAGAAGAAAATATAGAAAAGCTTCCATTCCCAGGTAATTTTTTTGAAGGAGCACAGATCTAAGGCCCTACTTCTGGCCCTTCCTCCCCCTACAATGGTTTTTCTCTCAGGGTGGGTGTGCGGTCAGCTTGCGCCTTAATCTGGCACTGCCTAACAGTAGTGATTATCAGACCTATCAATCATCAGCCTACGTCTATCACAGCAATCAAACCAATAAACAATAAATAACCAGTGTCATCCTCAGATAATCTTACTAGAAAGCTTAGAGTATGCAAGCTGAGACATTACATCACAACCGAGATCAACACAAAGAAAAAAATCCCTTTATTACTTTTTTTTACATTTAAATGCTGTAATTACCTCACTTAAATATATTAAAGCAAAAAATTGTAAATATATATAATTTATTATTATTGTATCTTCTTCCTTCTACGTGTTAGGCCTGTTAGAGAGTTATCTTAAGCACTTCTAAGTCATACCCATCACGAGGATAAGGTGACTAGCCCTATAAGATTTTTATAAGCTTATATGAGGATGCCTCCCGGTATATTCTATCACTGTAGCTGCGTGTGTTCACGGGGCAGGTTTGCCTGATTGAGGGAAGAAAAAACCAGATAAACTGTGGAGAAAAACCCTGCAAGTATTATTGTATAAATAGTGTAAAAATGTAATCTTATTTAACTGGAAAATCGGTATGAATTTCATTGCTAAAAAAACCAGAACAATGTGTTTTGTAAACGAATAATGTATAATCATAAGTTTAAAAATGGAAATTATTGAATTTTTTATATAAAAAATTATGATTCAGAACTCCATGGAATCACAAGATTCATCATGGGAGGTCATCCTAGAAAACAAGAATTCTACCATACCGCTCCTTGAACTCACTAACCATTTTGTTGTCTCCCCACTCTATCAGGTAATGCATTACATAGTTCAACCATCCTCCATGCAAAAAAAACCACTGCTCACCCTCTTGCTTACAACTTCTTTTCAAAACTTGCATGAATGGCCCCTAGTCTTCGCTTCTTCTCCTTGTTCCACCAAACTAAAGAACTCCTCAATGTTCTTTAGTTTGATGGAATATGAACTTTGCAGTCCATATTCATCAGTTTGTCTTCATAACTAACATTTTAAAGTCCTAACACCTTCTTCATTATCTGCCTATGCACACTCCTTCCATGGTTAATTTATTCCCTTCAAATCCTGGGGAGAACAAATTTGAGCACAATAATCGAAGTTTGGTCTGATCAGGGATTTATGCAATGGAATGAAAACTCTTTTATCTCTGCAGATCAGCCTCCTTCTCAGTATTGCAGCAATCCTTGGGTTACCTTCACCACCTTTGCAATAAGTTCTCTGAATTTTAGACTTCTATCCCTTAACCCCCCCCCCCAACTTCCTCCAGTACAGTTCCTCCAACATAGCATACAGCCTCCCATCGATGTATCCCAAACTTTAAGACTTTTTATTAAGTTGTATTAAACTAAAATCCCCATTCACTTGTGGTGGGGTGGGGAATGCTATATACCTCGCAGCTCAGTTGCTGGGAACAGTGAAATTCATTCTCATCTCTCCAATTTACTCAAATCCTCTTGCAGAGCTACCACATCTGAACTATTACTAATAACCCTTCACAGCTTGACATCATCTGTAAACATTTGAATATCTCCCTGCAATCCATTTACATGTTATCGGTATCAAGGTTAAACAATACAGGTCCCAATACTGAGCCCTGTGGTACCACAATGTAACCATCTGTCTCCAAGATACTGCTCCTCCATATGAAACCCTCTGGTACCTATCCGATACTCCCGAATCCACTCCCAAATCCAGTCATTAACCTGACATGCAATCCCATGTGCAAATTAAATATCAGCTTATCATGTGGTACCCTCTCAAATGTCTTTGTAGAATTTAAAAAAAAATGGCAAGATATGCCTTTCTTTCATCAACCGCTCTTGTCACTTTATTATAAAATTTAATTATACTACTAAAATAAGAGCGCCCCTTATCAAATCCATACTGACTCTCATAGATACCATTACATTAACTGCCCAACGCTGCATATGATCCCTCACAGCTCATATCTTAACAACTACTGATGAAATATGAAGCGTTCTATAATTTCACACTTCCAGTCTGCTACTACCCATATGCAATACAACCAGTGGTGAGCTATGGAAATTTTAACAAAGGGCTCGCATCGTCGAGCAAAAAAAAAAAAAAAAAAAAGCCGCATTTCACACAAAAACGTTTATTAATATAGCTGTGTATAAATGCCTTTCAAAAAGTATGAGGGGGCAATCAACCTGTAAAGGTTATCTTTTTTAAACAAATATTTCTTGATCTAAACATGAAATATTTGCACCCAATCATCTGTGTTAATTTATCTTACATAAGAAAAACATTTTTTAACTATCAAAATATAATAAGAATAAAATATTTTATAATCGCACATAATCAATAGTCTGCATTTTTTATAAACAAAATAAATTTGTTTTGTTTGCGAAAGAAGTTTTTATGATAAATAATCTATAAATAATAAATAAATATTATCTAAACACAATAATAGTGAAATATGTTATCTTTTTCTTTTGTTTTTATACTTCAAGTGATAATCAACAGTTTTACTATACGACTGGCTACCAGACGGGAGAAGGGTAACGATAGCGTATGTGCGTATTTTATTTTCAGAGTTGGGTGCATTCGTTATAGAGGAGTTGAAACAATAATTCCAAATAATCAATACACTGCCGAATAGACTAATTTTTATTAGGGATACCGTATGAGTTTGTCGCTTAATATATTTCAAAAAAAAATTCACAAGTTCGCCAGTATTAATAATATCTCACCATTCCAATTCCTCCCTCCATGGAACTTCCCTAAGTTGATCTATAATACTGTTATAATCACCTGCCTTATAATTCTACATACATTCCTTTGACGCATCCCTTTGACACTCTTGAATGGTTATTGATCTTCCAATCAAACCCACATGGTCACTCTCTCGAAGTGCGTGCAGAAATGACATCCAAGTTATAATCAGCTCTTTTGATGCTGTGACCAAATCTAAAACTCTTGAACGTTGTGTTCATCTCACTACAAGTTGTCTAAGATATGTTTCCCTCAAGATTCCATTCTCTAATTACTACATGCATTTCCTTTTCCCAATTTCTAGTGCCGTAGTTAAAAAATCTCCCATAGCAATCATTCTTCTTGCATTCACCAAGCTCAACTGCCTAAACATCTGCTGCTCTTCATCCTTCATGATCTATGGCTTGTACAACACCCCACTAAATATCCTGTCTGCGGCCCACCTATATCTCATGCCCTATGCTTTCAAAACCATTAGTACCATTGTCCTCAAAATTCTTCACTTTGAGAAGTCATAAGTCATCAATTATCATAAAGAGTAATCCATCACCTCGTTTTACTTTCCTATCGTGTCGAAAAATGTTATACTATGCTGCTTCTATTGCTGTTAGTACATCATCTTCTGTCAATCACGTCTCAGAGAGCCCACTAATCTTTTGACAGGCTGATGCTGTCAGTGACATCCATTCATCTCCTTTGTTTCAGATACTCCTGGCATTAGTATAAATAATCAAGGAATTGTCACTGTTTCTATATCTATCATTATCCTCTTCAGTCTTCACTGGATTCATCATTACCTAATCTATCCCCCCCCCTTTCTGCCAAGCACCTATTCCCACAAGGGAGCTCTTTCTACTATCATCCACCCTAATAATTCTAGTTTCCTTGTACAGGGGAAAAAATTCAAATGCTAGCCATCTCTCACATACAGTTCCTCTCTGTCCTTAAATACCTCCAAGCACCCACTTATTCCAAGCCTCTCTTTCTTCATATTCTGGCTGTTATACTATTCATTACTGATGCTCTTCTCCACAGTTATTCACTATCATACCAGGTATGATAGTTATTCACTATCATACCTGGGCAACACACACACAGAGAGAGACACAATAAATTATATATTTAGTATAATCCTTATCGAAGTATAAGCAAACAAATTTTTAATTTTTTTGCACCAAAGTTTCCCATAATGCATAGCATTATACATGTCCGCAAGGAAATGTGCTTTACAATATGGGATACTAAGGAAAGTGATGAGAACTCAGTCCACCTTTGCCATGAGTTGCCCCAGTCCTGAAGATACTTCAGGTGCAAACTTTGTTTGCTTACACTTGGGTAAAGGATTAAACTAAATATATAATTTATAGTCTAACCAAGTAGGGAAAAACTTCCAACATCTTTCTCTAACCCAGAGTAATTTAATAAGAAGGTGTGCCACCTTTTGGCAACTGGCATATGGAAATATGAGTTCTGCATTGCTTCAACCTAGGTAACACCTTTGGGTCTAGCTCCCACTGAAGAGACCTCAATAAAGGCTGAAACCGGTCTGGGTAGTGACCCTTCCCATAATGCATAGCATTATACTTGTCCACAAGGAAATGTGCTTTGCATTATGGGATACTAAGGAAAATGATGAGAACTCAGTCTACCTTTGCCACGAGTTGCTCCAGTCCTGAAGATACTTCTGACGCTAACTTTGTTTGCTTACACTTGGATATAGGATTAAACTAAATATATAATTTATAGTCTAACCAACTGGAAAAAAAACTTCCAACACACACACACACACAAAATGTTCCCTCTCTCACTCCTCCTCCTCAAGCATGAACCTCGGACTTTCATACTGCCTCTCAAGTTATTCATGTCCACCATCACAATCATCATCCACCCCTTCACCTCATTTAACTGCTAGTCACACTTTCTATCGTTCCTCCAGGCAAACACTTTTCAGAATTCTATCTTGCACACCACGGATTATGAATTATACATCACGCTTCTTACCACTGTTTCTTCTTTGCTCACCTTCACCCCTCATTCTCTCTCTTCTAACACTTTCTTTGTTCCCCTACTTACCTGCTGTTCTGGCATCTCTCATCCTTGGTTCCAGTACTGTCTCACATTTTTCTAATTCCATCTATTTTACTGGTTCTCCTTTTGTCTCCTCTTCTATCATTTCCATAATTCTCTCTCTCTCTCTCTCTCTCTCTCATTCCTACTGTGATTCGCTTTGCATGCATTGTTTCCAGTCGCCAAATCTCTTTTTTACACTTCTCAACTCATTCTTAAAACATTCCACTACTCTTTATGCTCATCTCTCTCTCTCTCTCTCTCTCTTACTCTTGTTCACCATTCATCCTCTCAATTAACACCATGTCCGACAATTTCACGGTTTCAAACTTACCATATTCCCTACTTTTATTTATTTATTATTTTTATTTTTTTTTTTCCCATTCATATTCTGCTCGTTATCCTCATCCTCGATCACTCCACTAGTCTCTCGGTCGGTATTCACCAGTTTCTGACGTAACTTTGCCAAGGTCCGTGATACTAATGTCTAATTCACGAAGTTCTTCCCATTTTCTAAATTTTCCGCATATATGCATTTTCCAATCTCTCACTTGTCACATATCTAACTGACCACCATACTTAAACCTGTTCCTGATTTATAGATGGTTTAGATATTTATTTATCTTACAGAGTTTTTTCTACATTTACAGTATACGTTTATAAGAATGGTCTCCTTATTTTATTTCCATTTATCTGGCACTCCTAACAGTGCTATGAGGGAGCCACTTTCGATAATACTAGCAAGTCATTATATATATAGCGTTGATCTGTTATGGTATGTTATAGTTTTAGGAAATATTTTTTTTTGTGTTAGCCTTATTAGAATGTTGGAAATGTTATAGTTTTAGGAAATATTTTTTTTTGTGTTAGCCTTATTAGAATGTTGGAAATGGTTGTGATGAATTGTATATTTTGCGATCTAGTTTGCAGTTGAAACACTAATCATTGCTTGAAGTTGAAGAGCTTGTTGGCTTGCTAACATGCGTTCATTAAATCATTGATATCTCTTTTGTTTCTTTTTTTGCAGGATCTGTAAACTCCTAAAATTAATAATTAAAATATACCTAAGTGGTAATATAAAAATGCAGAGCAGATGTATAAAGTTCAAAAAATTCCATCTCCAAAAATACCGGTATTATCGTAGCTGTATCCAGGCTCCATTAATGTCAATAACAGACACCCATTTGGTGGAAAGTGCCCCTGATAAGTTTGGTGTATAAAAGTGATAATAAATTTGTACACTTTTTAAGCTTAACACAATATAAAAATTTGGAAAGCAATCCTTCCTGCAGTTAACAGTGTGGCAGCACTCACGTTTGACAGATACACACTGCTGTCATATTACTGATTGCACTAATGTGTAGTGGCGGTGGTTTTTCTCTTCAGTCGTTTCCGACTGGGTGACTTTGTAGGCAAGTATTCTTGCCTACAAAGTGTTCCTGGTGAAAATTTTATAGGGCAATTCATTTCTTTTCCCAACCTCACATTTTATGTTGGCTTGAGACTGGCATACATATTGGCTAGGATGTGCATATTCATGATTTTAATCCATGTGTGTGTTCACAGGCCAGTTTGCCTGTTCTGGGTGACAAAAAAAACCCTACTCCATATGGGACTAGCTAACTCATCTTTCGTTGAAAGAGACCAGAGGTTAGTAGTTGGAAGGGGACCAATCGTTCAATGCTGTTGGCACACTCTCCCTCGATGAGTCTATGGACTCCCTGGAGGTGTCAAATAATAATAATAATAATAAAAAAGGTTCCTCAAGTCACTGATGGGAATTGAACCCAGGTCTTTCTGACCAAAGAGCATCGTCTATACTGACTGAGCTACAGAGGCTGCTAATGTGTAGTATGCCTATCTATATCCATTTGGAAAACTGCAGAAAATAGTTTCATGCTTTCAAGTTGATTTTATTAAATACCCAATAAAATATTAGATTTGCAGATTCACATTAAAAAAAAAAACTTAAGATGCTCTGGTGATTCAATAGTAGGTTTTACTACCAGCTTTCTAGAGAAATTTATTCATATTCTCAGATGCTTTTCACTTGTAATAGGAGATGTGTGATTTTAGATTAGGTAGTTATTACATTGTTTTCACGATGGACTCTTAATTTTTGATGAATGCTTGTAACGAGTATCATAATTTCATTCTACTTGCTCCTGAATTCTGGCATTAACCAATGTTTCATTACCATAACTGCCACTCCTGAGATACTGGTCTATAATTTCTTTCTCCTTCCCCTTTGCCATAGGCCTCCTTTATGTAATGGAATGTCTTGCTCTTTTCCACTCTTTTGGGATCCTCTCAGTGATTAAACACCTTGATCATGAGCATTGTTTCTCTTGCACTTTCTTTTAATACACATTGCCATTATCTCATCTTATTTAGTGACTGTTATTGGTATTAAGGTTTCTTAATATTTCGATTTCACATGTTCTTTTCATCCCTGTCATGTCAATCACTGTATTATCTCCACCTGGATGATTCATCTTTGCAAAACAGATTAGTCACTAATTCAGTCTGAAAGAATTCTTTGGGATTTCCTTTGGCTTGCTCAGGTAATTTCCTCGCTTAGATTTTGCTTTGTTCACTGTGCTTTTCATTCTTCTTGCCTGTGATTTGTACTGTTTGAGCTTGTTGATAACACCTCCTCACATTCGCTCCACAACTTCATATATTTAAAAAAAAAGTTAAACGTCCGGAACTCATTTTTATTTGAAGAATGTATTTAAAAGCAGAAATTGTTGAAAGTTTTTTGTTCCACATGGTAGCTCCTGATGCAGTAGGTGGTGTTAACTGTCACTTTATTGATGAAGACATATAGGACATATATTATTTTTATAGGATAAGTTCTAAAGATGCACTTTGGTTGTTTCATGGTAGAGTTTTCTAAAATTTTCCAGTAACAAATCAAATCCTTAAATGGTCAGTTAGTGCATGCTGATTGTTTACATCAGCTCTTCATCAAGTTACTACTGAAAGTTTTATATCATACAGTTTTCCTAATTTGTTTATTATTTTTGTTTCTGGTACATCTTTATAATAAACTGGTAATAATAATATTTATATATTGATTTTAGAGGTTTAAAGGAATATTTATATATTTTTGATATTATTATTTTGGTAACCTCCATAGAGTTAGTACTCATTGTGGAGACCCACTGAACTAGCAACATGTCAGTCATAATGAACTTTCAAGTTATTTACACTCCCTTCATCCCACAGTTCACTCTGGCAATGCATTCCACTTACCAACAATTCTCCATAAAAATCCTTGCATCCTTCTTCCCTCATTCACATTCCCTTGAATGTTTTTCATAACCAACACTTCAGGCCTGATGTCACTTTGGTTAATCGTCTTTGCACTTTCTCTGGTGTTTTCACTCACAATGAAAACCAGACAACCAAATCTGAGCACAATAGTTCATGTGTGGTTGGACCAGTGCCTTGTATATAGAGGCACCACCTACACATGCTACATGTTTCAGTTCACCTGTCTCATCATGGGAGGTCCTTCCTAAGAACATAAAGTCTGTCAACACACATCGGGGGGAGGTCCCCCCCTAAGAAACACAAAGTCTATCATACCACTCCTTAAACTCATTGACCGTTCTCTCTCTCACCATTCCATCAGGCAATGCATTCCACGGTTCAACCACCCTCCATGCAAAGAAACCACTCCTCACCCTCTTGCTCACAGTTTCCTTTCGTAACTTCCAGGGATGGCCTCTTGTCATCACTCCTTCCTGCTGTTCAACCAAGCGAAAGAACTCCCCAGTGTCAACCCTGTAACCACCTCTCAACAGTTTAAAAGTCTCAATCATATCACCTCTCCTTCTTCTATCCACCAAACTCTGCAGTGCACATTCCCTCAGCTGATCCTCATAACTAACATTGTACAGTCCTGAAACCATCTTTGTCATCCGTCTTTGTATCCTTTCCACAGTTAATTTATCCCCTTGGGGACCAAATCTGAGAACAATAGTCCAAGTGTGGTCTGATCAGAGACTTATACAACGGAATTATAACCCTCTTATCTCTGCAGGTCAGTGTCCTCTATGTTACCTTCACCACCTTTGCAATATGTCCCTTGAACTTCAGGTTTATATCAATCATCAACCCCATATGTCTTGTCTCCCCTACTTCCTCCAGTATAACTCCTCCCATAGAGTATTCAGCATCCCCATCGATGTTTCCCAACCCTCAAGACCTTACATTTTGCTGCATTAAACTGACATCCCCATTCCTTTGCCCATCTATCTAGCTTATTCAAATCCTCTTGCAGGGCTACCACATCTGCACTATTACTAATAATCCTTCCCAGCTTCGCATCATCTGCAAACAACTGAATATCCCCTTGCATTCCACTGGCAATGTCATTGATATAAAGGTTAAACAACATAGGTCCTAGTACTGAGCCCTGTGGGACCACACTTGTAACCCTCTGCCTCATTGAAACTGCTCCACCATACACAACTCTCTGATACCTATTAGACAGCCAATTCTGAATCCAGTTGACCAATCTGACATCCAAACCCATGTACTGCAACTTAAATATCAGCTTATCATGTGGCACCCTGTTAGATGCCTTCGTTAAGTCTAAGAAAATTGCAGCATATGCCTTTCCCTCATCTAATGTTCTTGTAACTTTATTATAAAAGGCTAGCATATTGCTAAAACAAGAGCACCCTTTCACAAATCCATGTTGACCCTCACAGATAACATTACCCTCATCTGCCCAATGCTGTATATGGTCCCTCATTACTTTCTCCAAGATCTTAACAACTACTGATGACACACAAAATGGTCTATAATTAGACACTTCCAGTCTGCTACCGCCCTTATGCAATGGGCGGTAGCAGACTGTCTTACCATCTTACCTTCTACACTATCTTACCTTCTTTCCATTCCCTGGGCACCTTTGCCGAAGCCAGACTTCCATTGAAAAGCCAGGTTAAAGGCACTGTCGGTTCCCTAGCACATTCTCTCAAAACTTGTGGTGAAATACCATCCAGTCCCAAAGCTTTACTGACATCCAGAGTACTCAGTATCTGAAACACACTCTCCTCCTGTACCTCTAAACCTCGAACCAGCCCTAACCCTCTAGCATTAAAACTGACATGTCTAGGATGAAATACTCCAATAAAGTGTTCATTGAACAATTCCACTATGTCCTCTGCATCAGTCACTCTATTCCCATTTTTATCCCACAATATCATTCTTCCACAGTCATTTCTCTTCCTACTAACCACATAGCTAAAAAATTCCTAGGATTTACTTTGGATCTTAGGGTCAATCACCTCTCATATTCCAGTTTCGCTTTCCTTACCACACTAGTCGCTCTTCTGGCCTGTGTCTTATATTCTTCATGCATCTTCTCTTCACCTGTCTCCCTTATATCTCTTCCATAGCCTCTTTTTCGCATGCAATTCCTATTTAATATTGTTTGTCACCCACTTTAATCTAAATTGTGTCCTCTTCTTCACTTGTGGTATACAACTTACCATTGCTGCTAACAAATATTCTTTCACAATTTCCCATGCGCTAATGATATCCTTGCCTTCCAATTCCTCCCTCCATGAAACTTCCGAAGTTGACGTCTAAAACTATTATAATCACCTGCATTATAATTCCACTTGTTTCCGTCTCTTTGATACGCCTGCATGTCTATTCATTTTCCAAGTCAAAACCATATGGTCACTCTCTCCAACTGGTGGGAGAGATGTCAACTCAGTTATTATCAACTCTTCTGATGCTATAACCAAATCCAAAACTCTTGAACCTCTTGTTCCCTCTGTTACATGTTGCCTAAGACATTTCTCCCTCAAGAATTCTAGAAATTCCATTCCCCTATTGCTACATGCATCTTCCTCTCTCCAATTTATATTACTGTTGTTAAAATCTCCTATAACAATCATTCTTCTTGCACTTGCCAAACTTAGCTGTCTAAACATCTTCTGGTCCCCATCCTCTGTGCTCCTGGGTCTGTAGCAACACCCCACTAAATATCTTGTCTTGCCTACCTCTACCTCACACCATACGCTCTCAAAATCATTTGTCTCACTTCATTCCAAAGCCTCCACTCTTAGAGGACTTAGGTCATCACTTATCATAAGCAGTACCCCACCACCACGCTTTCCCCTCCTATCCTGACGAAAAATTCTATACCCAGCGACTTCTATTCCTGCTATTATATCCCCTTCTGTCAACCATGTCTCAGTGATCCCAATAATTTTTGGCCAGGCTGATGCCACCAATTCCTCTCCCTTATTCCGGATACTCCTGGCATTAGTATAAAGCATATAAATGCCATTGTTTCTATACCCAGCATTATCCCTTCTAGACTCCACTGGGCTCAGTGTTACCTGACATCGTCTCCCTTCTCCCAAGTATCCATTCCCACAAGAAGCCACCCCCTGCTATCATCCTCCCTGGGACACACTGACTCGTTCAGAACAGCAATCTCTTCAGATGCCTACGTCCTGTAAAGATGAATGTAAAGAATAAAAAGATAAAAAAAAACAGCTGGATAACTTCCCATGATGGTAATCATAAATTTCATGACCATAATTTTTTAATAAACACTTGCAAAGCACTTGAAAAGAAAAACTGATTCCTCATCATAATAACTAGATGCTGTTTTGATAGCATTAAGGTATTTCACAGTGGTGCTGCAGTGATAATGAAAACACACTGATAAATAGAGGACAATCAGCTGCTTGTGGATTATTTTGTTCAAATATGGACACTTAGTTTCTGTTGAAATGAGAAAGAACTGGAGAGTGAGGTCAGTGACTTCATTATGAGGACTGTAATGTTGATTATGGGGGAGTGTAATTTGAGGAAATACAATTGTAGAGTTTAGTGGTTAGTAAAAAAAGATGGATATAATAAAACGATGGAGATGTTTTTACATGATTAATAGGGAGGGGATTAAGAGTACAGGTCATCCTTGGAAGGTATGTAAAAATATGATGAATGGAAGATCAAGTGAGGGAAAACATTTTTAACATAGAGAGTGGAATACATTTCCAGAATTTGTTATGAATGCCAAGATGTAATTGAATTTCAACTTCAGTTTAATTCATATATATTATTGATTGAGTAAGATATCCTGCAGTGAGTCTGATTCAATGGAGATTTGTTATTAATAATATCAGCTTTCTTTTGTGTCATAATTTTACACCCATTCAATTCTAGAGAAACTTTTTTTAATTTTTTTAAACTTATACTGCTTATTTTATTCTGGGAAACTAAACATTTATTTAGTGTATTGGACTTAAACATAATAATAATGTTATTTCTTGATTCAAAGTAGTGTACTAATTTACAGAGTCATGAAATTCTGTTTTTAAAACATCTGGAGTGATTTAAGAATTTTTCTTTTAGGGACAGAATCAGTCTTCAGGAGGTGGTCCTGGTGGAGGTGGAGCAGGAAGTGACAAGAAAGATGACAAGGTGAATTTTAACATTACATTAAAAAATAATGGTTTAATATGTAGGAAAAGATAGGATAGTAGTGTAAAGTTTATCAGAAAATCATTAGTGAGAAAAGGCACTGTGCATTTATTTTATGCATGTATTTTTTTCGATGCACTGTCATCCATAAAAGGTTGAAAACTTGGATATTAGTATCTTAAGTTAGTTGACATTGTCAGCATCCAGGAATGCGTTAGCAGAGCTAATCTCAGGTGGTATGGTCACTTAAATAGAATGGGAGAGGAAAGATTAGCAAAACAAGTGTTCTCTGCCAGGTTGGCAGGAAAACGACCCAGAGGAAGACCAAGATATAGGTGGATTGATACGGTACAAAGTGCCTTAGACGATAGAAATATAAGATCTGATAATGGTGGAGTCTTGACAAGTAACAGACTGATTTGGAGGAAAATTGTAGATAGGAAGTTAGTAATGATGTAATTTTTTCATGTAGTACTGTCATATCCTGTACACCCCTTGAGGGTACATGGCAGGAATTTGATGATGATGATGAGTTAGTTGAGGATTGGATAAGTTGGAAACTCTAACATAAAGTCAGATTTATTTATTTATTTTTATGGGTTTTTTAAAATATTTTTATGTCTTAGATAAGCCAAGTGTCATGTCATTCTTCAACATCCAAAATTATCTCTATATTTGGAAACAGCTAATTCTTAAATCCTTCGTTTTTTCCCCCCATTATTATATGATGTACAGCATTCGTTATGGTGAAATTAGGGAGACTACTACTACTGCGTCAAACCAATTAATTTAATACCAACAAAATAATACCCAATGTTTTGACCTTCATATCATCATATGGATGCACACACATACAAAGAAATAAGTTGCATTACAATCCATGCAATATGCCAAAGTATCACTAATTTAGTCAACTGGTAACCTTACCAGTGTAAAAGAACATCTAGTGCTAAAAAAAGAACTCCTGTATCATCAAAGCTAGAATTAGTCATGTTATCCTCTAATTAAAAATATTTGAAAATGTTAGCAGCAACATATTAATATAAAATATAGATTGATGTTATTTTTATCAAACCTTTGTCCATGATTCTGGAGTAAAGGATTGATGTTGAACCTAATTTGGTTGAATGTGTACGATTTATACACTTGAGATTTTTAGGTCATCATTACTATTAAAATTAAGATTGTTGATGAGAATTTCAGGATCATTTAATGTTTAAAACTAGATAACTAGGAAGAAACTTTCACATGGCTGAAGGAATGCAGAGAATCAATCTGAAGCCTCTGACTTAATGTCTCCAATCTCGCCTTCTTGTGGTGTATCCTGTTAGTAGGTAACTACTTGGACGCAATGAATGAGGATGAGCTAAATAACAGTTTGAAATTTAGCTGACCACATTGTATTATTATTGGCCTAAATGAAAAGACATGATGATATAACAAGGTGAAATGTCATGCTGGCTGGGACATCTAATTAAATAAGGCCCCTGCTATTTCTGTCAGGTAACCAGGACAAACAGCAAAAAAGCTAACTACTGAAACAAACTCCAACTCAACATAAGGAAAATTTTCAGATAAGCATTATGTGCATAACAATTAACAACAGAAAAGAAGTGTAACTCATGAAAGAATTAAATAAGTATGGCATTGACATAATTGGTCTTGCCAATACAAAGAAGACAGAAACAAGTGATTCTTCTGATTATCAGATACAGGTATCCCTCGATTAATGCGGTTAATTAATCCCTCGATGTCACCACGTATATCAAAATTGTGTTAATCAAATCTAATAATCAAGTAAAAATTACAATTCGTCCATGATCGATTACTGTATTAATAATTCATTTTATATGGTACTCTTTTAGGAAAGATTAAAAATGAATGCAAAGTAAATGTTTAATAAATACTTGTACCTATATTAGTTACTGCAATTTTTTTATCAAAAGAAGTTATCAAGAGTCGTTTGAACAGTTATCGGCATAAATTCTACGATAACAAGCAAAATGATTCTCCAGACCTCGGCAAACAAGCAGTAAAACATACAGAAAAAACACTGCAAATATAATACATGATGGTACAAATTAAGTGGATATTGAATCCAACATTATTTCATACCAAATATAGAAACTACAAGAGTTTCGTGCTGAATATATAGAAACTAAAAGTTTCGGCAGATGCAAGCATAAGCAACTTGATGGGCAACTCGTAGTAAAGGGGGAGTAAGCTCCAGATCACTTTCCTTAGTATTTTCCATAATGTAAAGCATGTCTCCTAGAGGACATGTATGATAAATAAGCCTTTGGCTCTCTATCAGTAATACATGATTTATTTATTTTCAGTTACAATCTAGAAATTATTGAACAAAGATTAAAAAAAAAAAATAAAAACTAAACCATACTATACTGACATCAGAGGTTGCAGTTGTTACATCCTAAATGAAGCACTTTATTAAAGAAACAATTCATTCAGGATTTAACAAGTCAGAAAAATCAGCTGAGAGAAAAACTTGTACTTGAGCAGAAGAAATAAAGTACTAACTGTAAATAGAAATAGAATTACCTTCTTTTAGTAGAATTGTAATACCATGTAAAGAACCTCGTGTATAAATTAGTGTTATAGAAATTAAAAAAGTGTTATAAAAAATGGGTAAATTAGATGTAAACATTAGTCCAAAGGTCACGGGCGAGCCTGAGGCATTGACAATCTCAGAAAGCAACGCACATTCGTTTCCTGGAAGACGCTGGTAGCGATCCCGCGATATGTCAAAGTTCCCGCGGGCGAAGTGAGTAGCGGGCTGGAAAAAGATCGCGGAAAGTAAGAGGGCGCTATCGCGGCTAGTAACAGGATGCTAAAAAGGGGGGGGGGGGGAAGTGAAGGGAGAATAAAAAGGGTTTGCATCCCTTTCTCAAGGCTTTTTTTCGCCTATTTTGCTGGATGATGATTCGACTTTTCTCATGGACCGGTAGTTCCTGATGGTGTTTCTTGGCAATAGTTCGATATCGGAAGGTATGCCTTCGCTTTGATGTCTGAATTTCTGCCAGTACTAAAGTGAGATGTCGGCATATGCTGCCTCCGCTGAAAGTTCCAATGGAATAATATCAGGACGTATATTATGAACCGGCAGCTAGAAACGAGGATGGCCTGAAACAGATCGAGCATAGACACCAAGTGTAGAGCATAGTTTAATCTGATGACCATAGTGACCCACCATGTGGATGCAGGCTTATGGAAGTATCGAAAGGTAATCCAAACAAAGGACAGTTTAGACAGACCTGGAGATCCTGCCCCAAGAAATGGTAAAGTACAGATTTTGTTGTATAATTACCCAATCGATAAAAGGGAAAGATCATTGTAATGTAATAATAGAGTATGGACAGTATTTAAGAACTTTAAGTGATTATTTCGCAGTGGCTAATGTCCATAAGACAAATTGTTTGGAATGATTTTAGATGATTGTGACTAGTTTAATATGCAAGACTAACATAGTAGGTAGAATATTGATTAGAAGTGTATAATGTGTATATTATGTGTATTAAATCTCTAACTCAAAAGAAGGATTTATTGTTCATGTATTAGAGTATTTATCAGTTTGAAAAATCAGTCTGCTAAATCAGTTTGATTTAGCATGTCCTTGAACTAATTGAAAGTGAGATTGGTCTAAGTGTATATTATGTCTTTAGATTCCAATAAATATGTTTTTTTCTTTTATACCTGAGTTTTGCCTGTGATATGAACCAAAACTACCACTCATTAATCTGAAAACCATAGCGGGGGGGGGGGGGGGGGGAATTGAAAGAAAGGCATAACATGTTACAGAGGTTACGACTGCAAACCAGAATTTACATAGCTACAGTAAAGCATTTGATTTATGAATTTAAGCACTAAATTTATTCACCTATATGCACCAAAAGTTTCCCTGAATAAGCGTCCCCTCTATTCTAGGATATTGACTGGCGCAGCTTTAAAAAATAAATTTGTCAATATCTGAAGAGGAGACGGGCCCCAGAAAGAAATTAGAGGATTCATTTCTTTTAGCAAGGAATGACCTTTAACAGTCAGGGTAAGCACGTGAGTAAAATTAGGAATTGACTAGAAATAAAGAATTTGCTTTCCTTATGGAATGAGCACGTAAGAAGTGATACAGATATTAGAGTCAGGGAAATTTTATAAGTCTTGTAGTTATTGTAGAGAGGTAAATTCATAAGGGAAGTAAATTATTTTAGGAAGAGCAACGACATAAAATGGTGCACACGGCAATACATAACACAGTACCTCTCAGATACAATTTACTGTCAAATATCACAAACCTTTACATAACATGTGTTAAACCAAACTGACAACAAAAGACAGTGCGGAATATCACTCATAACAGCTGCTCATGACTTCCACGCTATACACTGAATTGTGTAAGAATATTTATATTAAACATTTTTCATGTATCTGTCAAAGGGAATACTTTGAGAGCCTTCTTAACCCGGGTGGCCCAGCAGTTGTGGACATCCGAGAGGTGCAGATTGGGGCAATGACTAGTCTCACAGCAGAAGAGGTCCATTTAGCAATAAAATCACTAAAATTGGACAAAGCTGCTGGCGTTGACGAAATTCGGCCCGAAATGCTAAAAGCCTTAAATCGACACGGTGTACTCTGGCTGACTCGAGAAGTGTCAGGCTGCTTGGATATCTGGGCGAGCACCAAAGCAATGGCAGACAGGCATAATATTACCAGTCTTCAAGAAGGGAGACCAGAAGGATTGCAGTAACTATTGTGGCATCACTCTCTGCTCGGCCTGCCTGGGAAAGCGTATGCTAGGTGCTTGGAAAGACGGTGCAGGAGCATAGTTGAGTCAAAGTTCCAGGAAGAACAATGTGGCTTTCGTCCTGGTAGAAGCACAACTGACCAAATCTTGGGAATATGCCAAGAATGTCTACACATGTTTTGTGGATTTGGAGAAGGCATATGACCGGGTTCCTCGGGATAAGCTTTGGCAAATAGTACAGGAGTATGGAGTGGATGGCCAACCATTAGCTGCCATCAAGTCCCTGTATGAATGTCCAGAGTTTTGTGTCAGGGTAAACAGCACAAAGTCTGAGCCTTTCATGGTCTCTGTTGGCCTCCGCCAAGGGTGTGTTGAGTCACCCCTCCTTTTCATAATATTTATGGACTGGATTGATAGGCACAGCCGAGGCAGTGAGCGTGTCAGAATTGGAAGATGTAGCAGTGGACGTCTGCTTTTTGCAGATGACCTAGTTCTGCTTAGCTCTTCCACAGATGACCTCCAGCAGATCCTGGATAGTTTTGTAGCTGTTTGTGGAGATGCCGGAATGAAGATCAGTGTGGCCAAAACTGAAACATTTGTGGTCTCAAGACAACCATCCCAGCACTCTACATGTAAGTGGAGTCCCAATGAGGCAGGTGGAGAAGTTTAAATACCTTGGGTCCATATTCACGAATGATGGAAAATGGGACGTAGAGCTAGATACTCGAATTGGCTTAGCAAGCTCAATGTTGCGGGAGCTTGGCCATTCAGTAGTATTGAAGCGGGAGTTAAGCCAGAAGGCAAATCTGGCTGTCTTCACTACAGTCTATGTCCCCCATCCTCACCTATGGTCATGAGAGTTGGGTAATGACCAAAAGAATATGGACACAAATCCAAGCTGCTGAAATGAGGCTCCTTCGAGGGGTTGCGGGGCTGACAAGACTCGACAGAGTCAGAAGCTCTGCAATTCGGGAAACCCTCAATACTCAACCACTGCTTCTCCATGTTGAGAGACCACAGTTACGTTGTTACGGGCACCTGGTCAGAATGCCACAAGAGAGGCTCCCTCAGCAGGCCCTCTTTGCCAAGCCAGAGGGTGGGAGGCCAAGGACTCGCTGGATAGATTATATCCAAAACCTTGGGTGGACATGTTTGGGAATCCCACCAGAACACCTTAGCTTGGTGGCAGAGGATCGTGACTATTGGAAGTTCCCCTTGCAGCTGTTGCCCCCACAACCCAATTAGGAAAGGTGGGTCCTGAAAATCAGCTGCGAGCTCCACAGGGTTAAAAGCATGTTAATCAAAACTCTTGCCGTGTATATCAAGGGATTGCCGCAATTAATTTCGCCGCATTAATCAAATCCCGGTTGAGCAAGGGATACCTGTACAAGATGTTATGGTTTATGTTCAGGCATTAATGGACAGGGAAAGGGAGTAGTAGCTATAAGTACTTAACACTAATTCAAGGATAATCTTCTCATATGGCAGTAAGTATCAAGTAGCAATGTGGGCAAACATCAGAATGGGAAACAGACATTGAAAATTATTTATGTCTGTAGTCCCACAGAAGGTTCTACTTAAGGAAGAGGTGCAAAATTCTTTAGAGGCATTAGAGAGGGCAGCTGACAGAAAGAAAGAGGAAAATTTTCTTCTTGTTGGATATCTGAACAGAAGAATTGGAAATATTCTTCTGTTCAGAATAGGAAATGTGTTCGAACAATTTGGAGAGAAGAGTAAAGCTAAAATGGTAAGTTCATACTGGATTTCTGTTCAGGACGTGGACTAGTCCAGCATAAAGATGTGCACATATTTACATGGAGCAGACACTAAAAAATAAATCTCATTGACCATGTTACTCTAATAGTCTTCACTCTGATTCAGGATACAAGAATATACAGGGAATGTGAAATAGGAAGTAATCACCGTTTAATTTTGAGCAGGATAAAATTGAATAACATACCAAAAAGAAAATTAAGAAAGTTAAAAAAAGAATCACAGTAGAGCAGCTTTCAGAAGCAAATCATAGACACGAATGCACACATATTATTCAAGAAAAAATAAAAGTTAGAAAACAAGAAGCACACCTTGGAGATTCACTGGTAGATGGCCTACCTGTATTGCTTCGTGGTTGGCTGAGTGGTTAGCATACCTGCTCTCCAACCAACAGGTTGCAGATTCTAATCTTGCCATGGACATGAATGTTTGTGATTGTCTTTAGGTGGGAGATGAATTTCATTGCCTGATGTGAGACCACTGCATCACTTATTGGAGGCCTGAAGTGGCTTTAAAAAAAAGTTCCATGTTTGATCTCTATAGCATGGTTTCCAGGCTAAAAAATAAATAAATAAATAAATAATTACAAAAAAATGACAAAATTAATAAAAATGGAGAAAAAATCCTTAGCACACCCACGGTACAAATGTACAATAGGTGTACTAATAACCTTTTATGGGTGGAAACCACATTAAAAAAAAAAAATCTGAAATTTTATATAGATATTTTAGATTTTTGGGAATAATTACTTTGAAACATTGATAAATGAAAGAAGTAGTGATAGAAAATGTTCCAGAGGAATACAATCAGTACATATTAATACATAGGTAAAACCCAAACCAGCTGGAATGGATGGTATTTGAGTAGAAATGCTGAATTATAGAGATATAAAGGTTTTTATAGCAGGTATGCTACATAATTCAGAGAAAGTTGTGAAAATGAAACTTGAAAAAGATCTAGTTGGGTTTATGCCAAAAGAGGTTGTCAAAATGAGATTTTTACTTTAAAACAAATAGTTGAAAAAAATCATGGGAATATAACAAGATTTGTTTTTGTTTTGTAGATCTGAAAAATCACATAAGGGGCAAAGAATAAAACCGGTCTGGGTAGTGACCTCTCATAATGTTGAACAGTAATACAGCTCCTAGGAGCTAAGTTCACATTATGGGTAAATATCAAGAATAGTGATCGGAGCTTGCTCCACCTTTGACATGAGTTGCCTCAGCTTGCACTACCTTAAGGGTCAGTTGCTGCAGTACCCAGGTATTTGCTTACGCTTGAAATCGCCGAACTTTATATAGTTTCTACTATATTCAGCATGAAACTCTTTGAGTTTCTTATTCGGCTAAGAAATGATATGGGATGTAATATCCCTTAACTTATACAAAGAATAAATCTTTTTCAAAACTACAGTTATCTGCTCCAAATGACGCATTATATTGAGCAGTGCATTGTCTACATTTCAGTTGTATATGTTAGCAGTTAGAATTAAAGGGATAACAGGAGATGGTTTGATGTTAATAGACAGGGATGCATGCACAATATCTGCACTGTTAGTCATCATCTATATTGGATCACATTATGAAGTGGATTAGGCCTGATATCAAACTTGGAGAAGTTTAACTCATGTCTTTACTTTATGCAGTTGCACTGTTAAATAAATCCAGTACAAAATTAAGTCCAAAAGTCCTTACTAAATTTGAATAACTATATTAAATTTGATATGAAAATCGGCAATAAAAAGACAAAGATTGTGAAAATAGACAAGAACATTGAAAACATTAATTGCATCTTGAATTTAGAACCTTTAGTACAAGAAAAACGTTTCAGCTATTTGGGAAATATTTAGTGAGGGTGGCAAAGTAAATGTAGAAATAGACATTTACATGTCTATTTCTACATTTACCAGCTGTATACAAGACAGTGTTCAAACCAGTTTTAACTTATGGATCTGAAAGCTGGATTAGAAATAAAACACTTGATCAAAGATTGGAAATCATAGAAGGGGACAGAGGAATGAACAGATGCCATCAATGGCAGAATCATATTCAAAATGAAGATATTAAGAAGGAACTGAACATTGTTAGCATTCAGGAATATGCAATGCAGTGTTCATCTTTTAGCTTTCAGGTCATTCAATATTTTTAATGAATATATTTTTTACTGTAATATTAATATACATTATACTTGTTTCTCTTTGCTTTTATTCTAGTTTAACCTTTTCTTGCCTACTGTAATTATTTCTGTGTGTTAAAACTGCATTTTGTTGTTAAGCAGTAAGTGTTTGATTAAGGTAGCCTCCTATTGCCGAGATCCTAGCCAAACTTCTTTTTATTTAAACAAAATGAGTTGACATTGCAAAATTTTATATACATGTCGGTGCTGAAAGTATCATAAGGAATTTGCCCACCGCCTCCCCGTAACTCATTATTGATGATGCCCTTTGTTTGGAAAGTCGAAATCCAATCTTAGATTTGAAGAACCTTTATAACGACTTTTCAGTTGAAACTAAGTTTGCCTCATACAGCAGCGGCAGTTTCTCCTTCTATAAACTTGGGTTTTTCATCCTATAAAACAGAAATTAGCCAGAAGAACATGCAGTTTAAAGCACAATGGATTTATTGCCCTAGTTTATTTGGTTTAACCCCCCCCCAAGATCTTGGAGTTCACTGATAAAATACACTCATTGTGTATTGTCTACTATAATTGATAAATGCTAGGAGCATCTGAGCCAGTAAGTAATCATGTTTTAGTTCCTAGTTTTAATATAAAATTCAGTAATAAATTTTTTAGGTTACTTCAAATAGTGCTATATAATCATAACATGACTGTATTCTGATCTGCTTTCAGTAGCCATTCATATCCCCATGGAATCAATTCATTATTCACCCAGTATCTGTCATACCAGTTGAGACCATTTTTAAGTTATGGATCAGAGAATTGGGTTAGAAATAAAGCACTTGACCAAAGTTAGAGACCACAAATATGAAAGTTCTTAGAAAAATTAGGGACCTGAACAGATGAAATCAATGGCAGAGTCATATTAAAAATGAAGATATTAAGGAGGAGCTTGACATTGTTAGCATTCAATAATGTGTAAAAAGAGCTAATCTAATGTGGTATGGCTATTTAAATAGAATGGGAGAGGAAAGCAAAACAAAACAAATTAGCAAAACAAATGCTTGATGCTAAGATGGCAGAAAAAATGGATTGATTGAGTCAGAAATGACTTTGAAGAACGAAATGTTAGATATAACAGTATTGGAGTGTTGAAAAGTAATAGACTAATTTGGAGGAAAATTGTTGATAAGAGATTAAAAAGAATTTAAAGTTAATCATGTAATGCTGTCATAGTAGCCTGAACTCCCCTTGAGGGTATATCAGGAAATTGATGATGATGAAACTTGTCATACTTTTCATTAAACTCATTCATTGATAAAGTATTCACAGCTACGTCTGGCAATCCATTCCACCCATGCACCATCCTTCAAGAAAAAAAATCTAGTCTTAACACCTTCATTAGCCATGCTGTTACACAATTTCCATGGGTGACTTTGTTCTCTCCCTTCTTACCATGTACTGGAAAAAAGTCTTCAGTGCTAATCCTGTAGAACCCCCCTTAATAACTTATATGCTCTATGTTTTCTCTTCTTTTTTTGCCTGTCAGCTAGTTTTTGAATTCCACAGAACTTCAATGTATTCTCATAGGAAGCATTCCATGTACCTGTCACAATCTTTTTCACTGAACTCTGGATCCTCTCCACCACTTCATTTCCACAGAATCCAGGTGATCAGATTTGCATGTGGTAGTTCAGATGGCGTCTTATAAAGGGGAAACAATAACTTCTCTGTTCCTGTTTGTTAGTGTGTTCAACAATTGTTGAACACAATTTTGGCTACCTTTGCAATATGTCCTCTAAACTTCAACTCCCTATTCATCATTACCCCCAAGTCCCTGGTGTCATCAGTTTCCTGAAGTTCAGTTCCATTAATATAGTACCCAGCTTGTGATCTCTTCTTCTCTAAGTGCATCACCTTAGACTTCACTACATTAAACTGGCAGCCATTTACCTTTGCATATACTACCTGTCTATTTAAGTCATCCTCCAGGATCTCTACATCATCTTCATTGACTCACTCCTCTCAATTTTTTTTTTTTTTTTCCATCATCAGCAAACAGCTGAATGGTTGCTGTCAAATAATTTCCTGTATCATTGATGCACAAATTAAATGACAGGGAACCAAGTAGTACTAATCCCTGTGCTATACCACCTGGACTCAGCTCCTCCATAAACCAATCTTTGATATCTGTCCATCAGTCACACTGTAATACAAATCTACAGATTCATATCCATCCCAATTTACTCTAATGTATGCAACAGAGTTCTAAGTGGAATTCTGTCAGATGCCTTTGCAAAGCCATTTCCCTTATTCCATTTTCCTTAGTCCATTTCTCTTATTCCAACTCCATTGTCACTTTATTATAAAAAGTAAGCAAATTACTAAGGCAATACCTATTCTTCATAAAACAATACTGTCCCTTATAAAGTATCATATTCCTTTTCACCCAGCCCTGAATTGTCTTTTGCCAATTTCTCGATACCTTAGCCATCACTACTGATGTACTGATCGGCCTGCAATTTGCAGTTTCTGTCTCAGAGTCCCCTTTATGCAGTGGGACTGTTTTGCCCTTTTTCTACTCCATTAGCATTTCTCAGTACTGAGGCTTAAATTAAACATCTTGGTCAGAGGAGTTGATAATTTCCTTGTATATCCTTGTAATACACAGGCTAATATGCCATTTAATCCCATGGCATGTTCACATTGAGGTTTTGGAATATTCTAAGCACCTCTGTTTCTTTGCCCTTTATTCTCCCATCAGTCAGTGTCACATCCAGCATTGCTGCATCATCACCTAGATCATACACCATTGTAGAATAATCACTCAGTAATTCAACTATTTGGTTTGCTTAGTTACTGCTCATAATCAGTGGTTTTTAAAGTGATCCATAATTATTCCTCTTTTATTTGTCACTCTATGTGACAAGTTAAAGAGGAATAATTGGACTCATCAGTTCAGTTTTTCTCATAATTATCTTTGGCCTTGCTTACCATATAGGTCACTCTTTGTCCCTGTACTTTTACTACTCATGGACATGCCAACCTCCTTTTTCTTTATATTCCCTCCACAACTTTTTCTTTGTCTACAACTCCTTCTTAATGATGCTATTCGTCCATATGATTCCTACCTGATTCATCTTTCTGACTCTGGGTATACAGTCTAATACTACTTGCAAGATGTCTCAGGCAGTTATCTCTCAGTAGCTGCATAAATTCCATTTCTTTCCCTCCCTCCCTGTGACCATTCCTTCTTCTAATCTATGTCCACATAATTCAAATTTTCCACAATAATGACTCAACCTTCACTCATCGTGATAATTTGCCAGTGAATGTCATCTACATTCTTCCTTATACCCCTGGATTATAACAGCAACCAGTTATATATTTGATCTTATTGGCCTATATTTCACACCATATAGCCTCAAATGAAACTGTTCTGTGCATTCCTACTGGTGATGTATTTCTACTCTTTTCAGAACTGGCTTCAGTTCTTCTGATTCGGATCTGCTTTTAACTGCCATTCAGTTTAAACCTTAGATATGTGCTCAAGACATAGTGACCTATTTTCACTTCTATTCATTTATTGCATGTTAATGTTTGTGCTGAATAGATTAAGTTATTTAAAATATGAGTGTTAAACATGCACATTTGGTCAGCTGCTGAATTCCTTATTACCTGTAGTTTTATTCTGATTTTGGATTGCATCATTGACATAGGATATCTTTTCTTGAAACCTATCAGATAAAGGGTATAATTTGATATCCTGCCTCTGATGTGTTATTGTGAATTCCACACTTTGGAAATAAAATTGCCGAAAAAAAAAAAAGTTCCTTATTTTCTATATCATAGCTCAGATTATTGCACATTTGCAGTTAATGCCTAAAGAAATTAATATCACCAGCTGTACAGATGATTGGGGGGGGGGATGCCAACGATTTCTATTCCGTTGATGAGTCGCTGTTTCAAGACTAATGAATGTAATCAACCATGTAACAAACTGCAGCAAGCAAATTTCATAACTGGATGAAAGCACTCCGGTGATAATGAAACTTTACTGTATTATATATACATGACCCCACACATGAAAGCTCATAAGACACTGTGATATGACAGTGCCATGTGTGGGAAAGTGATTAAGTAGAAAGAAGCAATCTATTAATATGTTTATTAAAAAGTTGGGGATTGTAAATATTGGAAAAACAGTATGGGGGAAGATTGGTTCATAAAATAGAGATGGATGAAATTGAAGGAAGATAAGTTCATTCAGAATGTTTGGATTTGGATAGTTTATGGATTGAACATTGACTGCTCTAGTTCTTACATGATTAGAAGAAAGCAGAGGAAGGAATTTTCCAGTTCAAGTGGAGCAATACCCATGAAAGAAGTGCATTACCTTGCTCTGTGCAATATCATTAATTCTTGAGAGGTTTTGGATGCACCACCCCAAATGTGGGAACAATATTCTAAGGTGGTCAGATCTTTGACTGCTAAGTGTTAATAAGTTAAGCAGGAGAGAAATGTTTTGAATGAAAAATAAGTTTTTTTAGAGGCCAATGAGGCTATTAATCTGATATGTTTGTGCCAGGATAAGCTAGATGTGGCAGTTAGCCAAAGAAGGAAGAATTGATCTTGAAAGGATGAGACATTGTCAAAAGTAAGTGGCAATGAAGTATTATCTTTCTTGCAGGTAATAAAACTGGAATAAGTTTTCATAGTGTTAACTTACTAAGTTGTCTTCACCTCACATTGAGAATGTGAAATCAGTATTTAAATCATTAGTTATGAAAGATCTTGATCTTCCATAACTAATGATTTAAATGATTTAAGCCAGAAGAGGGATTTGTATGGGATTTAACGAATGATTTAACCTAAAGAGGGATTTGTATGAGATTTCTTGAGTGAAGAAGAGGTATTTAGAGTACTGTCATTACCAAAAGTATGAACAGGATTTGAAGTCAGAACAAAAGAAAGAGAGAGAGAGAGGTCATTGATATATAGGAGAAAGAGTGTAGGTTTGAATGCAGAACCCTGAGGTACTCCAGCATTGATATGTTATATTTAAATATAACATATCAACTCTGCTTGGAAAGAAGTCTGCAGACATCCCTTCATGCCACGTGATGAGTCACATATTTGTAGCCAGTATAAATTGGAGGATTATGATGTTCCCAAGTCAGTGCAACTGTGTCTAGGTGAAATGCATGTGGGAAAGGAACTTACAGAGTTTGAAAGAGGTGTTTTGAAGGATGCCGTGTTGCATGACTCTATTTGACAATTTGGGTCATTCGAGGTCAACAATCTGTGATGCCATACTGAGATGGAACCACAGGGAGTCAACTGCAAGTGCTACCTGCAGTGGACGACCAAATACCATCAGCGAATGTAACTGTAAGATGCTATGAAGGATAATATGTAAGGAACTACCATTCGTCTGCTGACATGTTAAATGCGGAGTTCCAGGCATGAACTGGAACAAGAATCTGCACAAAAAACATTCAGAACTGAGCCTCATAATGTGGGTTTCCATGGTAGGACCATAATATGCAAACCCCACATTACCTGAACCAACATGCAGCATCTTCAGTGGAAGCTTGAAAAGCTGTGTTATGGAACAACAAATCATGCTACACCCTCTACTGAGCAGATGGAAGGGTGTGGTGAATGTTCAATGAACATCTCTTATCAGAGTGCATAACCCCAACTATGAAATTCAGAAGTGGCAGTGTGATGGTATGGTCCTGTTTTTCTTGGTTTGGCCATGGACCTCTGTGGTGCCATGCACATTGAACTCCAAGAGGTATCTGAACATTCTGGACAATGCAATGCTTCCTGCTTTGTGTTTCTACAGAACTGACCATTGTCTTTTTCAGTAGGACAATGCACCAAGGCTGCTGCTGCTGTAACTGTGAGTTTGTGGACATGAACATTACCACACTTTGACTGGCCTCCACAGATCCTTGATCCTAACCCTACTGAACAACCATGGGATGAACTGGAGGGTCCAGTGAGGTCAAGGGACATCTGTCTAACAACATTGCAGGACCTCATTATGTGCCTACTGAAGAATGGTCCGAAATTACTATTGATTGCTATCATTCACTTGTGAAAAGTATGCCCCGTAGGATTGCTGCAGTCATCACAGCAAAAGAAGATCCTACATCTTATTAAGATGGGTGCCATGGTTGTTTGTTCCTCTCACTATAGTGTCTGTTGACTTCTTTCCAAGCAGTGTATATGCTTACCTATGTATCATTGTCAGGAATGAAAAAGTTACAGAAAAACTTTAGTTGCTAACAACTTATCAGTTATCTACAGTATTTTTATATTGCAAACTATTGATACTCTTAAGAACTTTTTTCACAGTTAAGAGAAAAAAAATCCTTTTCCACCATCATAATGTGTGCTTTGGACAGAACACCAGCTGTGATTTTCAACAATGTGGTTTTATTGCTAACTTTAAAAAAAAAAAAAGAACATTTGTTTTTTTAGATCAGTAATTACTTGACAACATATAGTTGCCAGGCATTTTAGTGAAAGACCACTAATCATTGATGGCGAATTTGAAAGTTGTTCTGTTATGCACAGAATAAGATGGTTATTGAAAGGAAATCATTTGAAAAGATATATAATTGCAGAATCTTTTTGTTGCATTCAGTTATCAATGGAGCATTGGGATTGAAAAAATACAAATTTATGTTAGCATTTTCAGATATATACACTAAGTTAAATGAGGCTCTTATGTTTCCAAGAAACAAGATGAATCTTTATTAAAGTGAGTCATTATAGTGAATTTTATCAACAAAATTTCATTATTATCTTCTTGACCTCCATTAAGTCACAAGACTCATCATGGGAGGTCAACACTATCAATACAAAGTCGATCATACCATCAAACTCATTCACTGTTTACACTTTCACCACCCGCTCAGGCAGTACATTCTCTTTTACACTCCATGCAAAAAGCTTACTTCTTACTTGTATACTCACTACTTCCTTTTGTATCTTCAGGGATGGCCCCTTCTCCTTGTTCCTTCCTTTCATTCTAACATATGAAAAAGACAAGGATGTACATTATCACCTCTGTTATTCATTATCTATATGGATCACATTATGAAGGAAAGTGGTATTAAACACGATATCAGAATTGGAGATGTTAATGTCAGCTCTTTGCTTTATGTGGACGATGTTATACTTCTAAATAAATCCGCTACAAATTTGCAAGATTCCCTGACTAAATTGAACAACTGTTGTAATAGATATGGTATGAAGGTCAGCATTAAAAACACAGACAATGAAAATAGGTAGAATTGTTGAAAATGTCAACTGTGTTGTGAATGGGGAACCTGTGGAACAAGTAAAATATTTCAGCTACTTAGGCACGATTTTTACCGAAGATCTTAAATTAAATATGGAAATAGACAACAGAATCAACAAAGCTGGTATGGTAGGCAGTCAATTGAATAAATTCATATGGAATAAGAGAGAAATTAGTCAGAACACTAAATTAGCTGTATACAAGACAGGAGCTGAGAGCTGGGTCAGAAGTAAAACACTTGACCAAAGACTAGAGACCACAGATACGAGAGTCCTGAGAAAGATTAGAGGTGTGAACAGATGGCATCAATTCCAAATCATATTAAAAATGAGGATATTAGGAAAGAACTTGACATTGTCAGCATCCAGGAATTCGTTAGCAGAGTTAATCTCAGGTGGTATGGTCACTTAAACAGAATGGGCGAGGAAAGATTAGCAAAACAAGTGTTCTCTGCCAGGTTGGCAGGAAAACGACCCAGAGGAAGACCAAGATATAGGTGGATTGATATGGTACAAAGTGCCTTAGACGATAGAAATATAAGATCTGATAATGTTGGAGTCTTGAGAAGTAACAGACTGATTTGGAGGAAAATTGTAGATAGGTAGTTAGTAATGATGTAAATTTTTCATGTGGTACTATCATATCCTGTACACCCCTTGAGGGTACATGTCAGGAATTTGATGATGATGATGGTCACAGTTTGGCTATATTAGATGAAATTGTCTTCCCATGACCTGTTCATTGATAGTATCTGCAGCCATAATAGAAGCAATGTTAGCACTATTCCTATTCCTTTGATATAGATGTTTGTGACATCCATCATTATTTGGTGCCACACTTTTCAATAGTATGCCATTATAAAAATAGGTTAAGAGAGAAAATTGATTTCCTTTGATGATAATTCTCTCAGTACTGAATTTAACCAGTCACAATACCTCTTAGCCAATGGCTGGTGATCTGCTGGATCAATAAAATCCCCCCCCCCCCCCCCAAAAAAAAAAAACTTTAGTAAATCCATTGCCATCCTATTTATATGTTTTTGTATCAATTCAAAAAACCTTGGGGAAAATCCTGAAAAAATGCAGTCTGGTATAACTTTCATAACATACAAAAAAAATGTCTTTTTTTCTATGTCCTCAGAAATTTTGTAAGAGTATGGCAAAGAAGGGAGTGAGGAGTAGATTTTTTTACATGGAGAATAGCAAGTGAATGTGACATTACCAGAATATGTTATGAATGCAGGGAGTGTTAACGATTTTAGGTTCAATATGACAAATATGTTGTCAGTCATTCGAACCACTTGAGATGAGTCTGCTGACTTCATGGAGGGTGTGATGATGATAAATAATAATTATCTTCTCCTAAATACTGGCTGCAATCTTTAGATATGCTGTGTGTTTGCTACCCTGCAGCTGTATGCTATCCTATGATTGCAAATCCAGCTCAGGTATGTCTGTATTCAGAGATTCTGAATACAGACAGCATCTGGTGCCACCATTATGTCTGCTTAGGATTTGTACACAGCCTTCAATATCCCCTATGAAACCTACCAGAAAAAAAAACCTTGATAGAAGCAAATACATGTATGATAAACTTTTCCTTGAATCTATCTTTACATCGAAAAAATTTTCCTCAACATATATTTGTTGAGATAGATTTTCCTAAATACCGATGCATAAAATTGCCTTGCATCTGGGAATGAGAGGAGAGAATACTCATTTGCCATAAAAGAATTGAATGCTCTTGATCAAGTCATTGCTCAAGAGCACTCATTCTTGTCCTCTAGATGCCACAAATTAGGACTTTCAGACCTTGCTTTATTTTTTCACTTTAGTCTCTCACGTAGTACCTTGAATGAGATAGAAGTAAAAAAATTGTAAAGATTGAATGTGAAGTGATTGCTTTTTCTACATGAAGTATTGATGATGAAATAATGATTAAATTATTTTAGTTAATAAATCACCTACAGTGTTTTCTCATTCCTAAAAATACCAATATGAGTAGCATCTCAAACACCATGCAGTCCATATAATTAACTTGCTAAGAAGACTGCAAGTACCACTATTCTATATTTGATAAATTATATGCTTGTTTCCATGTGTATTTTATCCTAGCGTAAAATGTGTTAGTTGGAATATAGAGGACAAGAATGTTTCTTATCAATTATACTGTGTTTTCTAACGCAGCAAAAAACTTGTTACAGTTTTATAAATGTTATCATTTTTAATACTTACATTTACTTGATTACATTACTTCTACAATACTAATTCAAGTTAAAATAAAGACACATAAGGTTGTATGTTTTCTAGTTGAAGTTTTCCCTGTTATATGCTGAACTTAAATGAGTTAAAAGAAATTGGTGATATTAAAGGTCCAACCTTATTTCAAAGCCAAATATACGTAGAAACTTTGAAAGTGTCAAAATGACCAGAGAACTTATGAGAATACAATCCTTGAATCTTTGGCATCATAGTTTCTTTATCTTGTGCTACATAAAAGATTCGAATGCTGCCCAGGCTTCCATATATATATATATATTCACTTTTATTAGCGTATTTGATCAAGATTTCGCTAGCCTAATAGCTGTTTCGAATTGGTTGGTTCTCTTCAGAGACCAGGCAATTCATTTGTTCAAATTGTCAATTCCAAAAACTCATGAGTAACCTGAAAAGTCACTCTCCCAAGCAGCTTCAAAACTGGATATCTTATGAATCTCTGTACTCAGTCTGATCAACAATCTGAATCTCAACCCAGCACGACCAGAAGCAAGTACTGCCACCAAGCTAAGCCTTTGCTCAGCCAGCAGCAAACAAACCACTAGACTGCACCAGCTTACTGTTCTTTTTGGAGACCAGGCAGAAAGCCTAAAGGGGCAGAAATCCTCATTCCATACCAAAGCATGTCAAATCCTATGTCAGAGAATTGTATTTTCATAAACGAACTCTCGGTTGGTGTGCAATTACTATTACATACCAACCGAGAGTTGATGTGTAATAATAATTATCAAAGAAAGAGCTTCATTTCAGCAATATAAAATAAATAGAAATAGGGCATATTATTTTTATGGCTATTTAGCCTATTTTTGTTTAGGAGTACTTCTTTTTTATAGTGTCATTGGCTTTTTACTCAATTTTTAGGGCATTACTGATGTTTTAAAGACAGGTATATGAAGAATATATAGGAGGAATAATTCGTACCTACCTTTGTAGAAATTGCTGAATAAGAAGAAAACCTTTGTTGGTTTCTTCTTATTCAGCAGCATCCGGTATATGGCAATGTACATTTATCTGCTGTTTAAGTATGACTGAAAGGAAGGGGGGGGGGGGAGGAGTTTGGAAAAGTGGGGATAGAGAGATGCAGGAGAATTTTCAGTGAGCAGGAGGTGTGTAAATTTTAAACCTGGGTTTTTTAAGGGTGGGCAGAGAATTCTTTGGGAAAGGCGAAAGATAGAAATTTTTGGGGAAGGAGAGGGATATGATGGGATAAGATCAGGGGTGGGAGTAACGGGGTGTGAGCCGTTTCGACAGTCCATCGTCTTCGGAGCTCGGGGAAGTGCTGGCTATGTCATGCCGGCTTGGTGTTTTTGTCTTTGGTGTATCTATGTTGTATTCTATTTGTTGTGACCTAATTTTTATGTTTTGGAACTTCCAACCCTCAGAGATTATGTAGGAGTGGTGGATGTTTATTGAATTTTTGTCACATTTTATCGCTAATTTTTCTGATATTCTAAGCATTGTTTTGTTTTCCTGTATGTCTATTATTATGACTTTGTCGATTTGTGGGGTATGCTTCAGTTCAAGGGTGTGGACTGATATTTCTGTTTTTCTGCATTTTTTATTGTTAAGATGTTCTGGAATTGGTATGTTGCAGTCAGGATAGTGTTCTTGTAGTCTGCCCATAAAGATCTGATCGTTGAACCTGTGTGGGTGACATCACAGTCTTGTTGGCATGGAAATTTGTAAACTACATTGTGGTGTTTTAGTATTTCTTTGTGTGTGTGTGTGAGAGAGAGAGATTTTTTAAGTTTTAAAAGTGTTGCCAATTTCTGGTTCGTGGTGAACACTAACTTATATTCGTTGTGTTTGAAAATGTATTTGTAGGCTTTGTATGTGTTCTGGATGTATGGCAGTTTGATGATTTGTTTTGATGGGTTTTTGCTATTTTGTTATCTTCATTTATTAGTTGTATTGGGTAATTTTGGTTTTTAAAAATCTGTATTAATTTCTTTATTTCTGTGTTGAGATAATTACGTGTTGTCGAAAACGTGTAAGCATTTATAAATTGTGCTAGGATGATTGATTTTTTTAATAGAATAAGGTTGGTATGAGTTAAAGTGGAGGTAGTTTCCGATATGCGTGGGCTTGTGGGATATTTTTGTGGCTATTTTGTTGTTTGTTTTAATTAATGTCAGGTTTAGGAAATTTATGGATTTTTCATGTTCTGTTTCTATAGTGAATTTTAGTCTGTTGCTGAAGTTGTTAAGCGATGCTTGTAAAGTGGTCATGCCTGTTGGTTCTCCAATACATAGAATATCATCCAAGTATTGGCCATAAAAAGTGATGCCAGGGGTGGGGGTGGAAGGAAGGAGGGCTGAGTGGGTGTGATTCTATATGTGATAGGAAGAATTCGGCTAATTGTCAGCTAATATTTTGGCCCCGAAAATTTGGATATACCATATTTTCCGGTGTATAAGACGCACCCAAGAAATTTAATACAATTTTCTGGAAAAAAACCTAAACTTTAAAGTATGATTTAAAAAAAAAAAATGGATGAAACAATAGGTAATTTTTAATAGTAAACTGACCTTTCAGAAAGAAATAATTTTGTCTTCATATTCTTTTGGCATTTTTTTACTGATTTTTGTTTTTGTATGCATACAAAGTCCACTGCGTTTCATGAAATTTTAACACCATGACGCACCACCTTTAAAATCTTCAATGTTACACTCACAGGCTACTTTAACTGCATGTGTACGAATCATTTTTGTTGAATTGGCAATGCCATTTTGCCAATTTTCTTGCACCATTTCAAAACTTCAGCCTCTAGTTCTGGCCACTTCACAATTTTTCCACGTTCTGCGTGCTTTTCATTACGCAAATTGTACAAAATCTCCTTCTGACCACGCCAAGTTCTAATAATTTTTTCTGTAGGCAGAGGTCCAAAATGTCTTTCAGCTTCCCTATTCCTGTGTTCTTCCACATATTTTACAACCTGCAATTTGTAACTTGAAGTATATGAATGTCGCCTATTTTTTTCCATCACTAAAATCTACGGGGAAATATCAAACTGAACACAAATTTTCTCAACTCAATACTGATAAACATCAGTAACTGATTACTCGGATAAGATATTATGAAACTTGAATAGGGACTCCCCGCTCTTAGCCAATGACGCGCTAGAAGTCATGTGAAGGTCACGCATCAATTTGATTGCACCATTAACCACCTACAAAGATCTTGTAGGCTACATAAAAGGGAGTGCTTATGACTTTGAAAAGAGGAAACAATCCTTTACCTTCATTATATAAGACGCACCCCATTTTTAAGATGAATTTTTAAGGTAAAGAAGTGCGTCTTATACACCGGAAAATATGGTAAATGTTATTGTTGATGGGAATCGAACCTAGGACACTCCTTCCCCAGGCATATGGTTGCGAAGCGCATAGTCACTAGGCTAACCATGTAGATGGTGATGTGGTGGTGTTTTTTGTATGAGACTATTGGGCATGCCGGGTAACCGTCTTTGTGGGTTTTAATTTGTCTGAATCAAGAAGTGGTATGTGTGTGTGTGGTGGGGGGGGGGGGGTTGTGTTTTTCATTGTTATTTTGTCTTTCTTGTTTTTGAATTTAAAGAAGTTTGCTGATATTACTAGTTTGATTAGGTTTATGATAGCGCTGGGTGCTAATTTTGTTCGTGAATCTAGGGTGTGTCTTTCGTGAATAGTGTACATACGATGTCTAATGTTCTGGGAACATCAATGTTGGTGTATTGCGAAGTTGCATCCGATGCAGTGAGGACGTCTTGTCGGATAGAGTTAGGTTTTTTATTTTTTGGAATAGGTCATCTCTATTTTTTATCATTGATCTTGACTTGGTCAGTAATAGTTTGAGTAGTTTTGCTATGAATTTCGTTAAGGGTGATGTGATTCATTCATTTCATTTCGTGTGGTGATTCAACGACTGTGAGCCCCTTTTACAGGGAGGTATGGCACCACCTCAATCCCCCCCTTCCCCCCCTATTTTTATCTGGGCTTGGGACCGGCATAGCTGACAATTCAGACCTATGGCTGGAGGGATTGTCTTAAGTATTCCTGACTGTATCTATGTGTGCCTGCTTGCAGGATGAAAAACCCCAGATAAACTTGGGGGGGGGGCAGGGGAACCTGCTGTAAACGCCCAAGACTGGCTAACTTGGCTATGGCTGAGGAAGATCCTTAAGCTCCTCACGTCGTCGACGGGAATCGAACCTAGGATGCTCCTTCCTCAGGCATATGGTTGCAAAGCGCATAGCCACTAGGCTAACCGCTCGGACGTAATGTGGTGGTGTTTTTGTGTGAGACTATTGGGCATACCGGGTAACCGTCTTTGTGGATTTTAATTTGTCTGAATAAAGAAGGGGTATGTGTGGTGTGGGAGTGTTGTGTTTTTCATTGTTATTTTGTCTATCTTGTTTTGAATTTTTAGAATGTGTAGAGTGTTGTTAATTTGTTTTATGAAGTTGGGAGTGGGGTCATTTAGGACTTTTTTGGTATGTGTTTTGGTCATTTAAAATGGCCGTTATTTTGTTGTGGTAATCTGTTTTGTTTATAATGACTACTGTGTTGCCTTTGTCTGTTTTGGTGATCATTATATTCGGTTCTTTTTTTAATGATATCAGGGCTTTTTTGTAGGTTGGGAGTAATATTGGATTTTACTTTTATTTTGCTATTTAGGATGATGTTTATTTTTTGGAATATTATTTCTTTGTTGGGGTCTGTTTCCAGTTTGGTTTGATGTGGGTTTCAATAATAATGTCTTTGTTTGGTACATATTTTGGGGAATATTGCAAAGTTTAGACCTTTGTTTAGGATGGTGATATCATCAGGTGTGAGGTTATAATGTGATAGATTTATAATTGAATTGTTTGGTGTAGGTTCTGTGGCGGTATTATCCGAAGGGTTGGAAGCTGCATGTTTGTTGTTATAGGGGTCTGTTAGGGCATTCCATTTTTTTGCGTACTGAGTTTTGATTGATTGTGTGTGTAGTCGTTGATACGCGATTGGACATTTTCTGATAAATATTCGTTTGGGCTTAGTAAAGTTCTTCTGTTTTTTTTTATTTGGTGAACATATAAATATGTTTGTTTGTTTCTTTTTAAATCTCTTCCTTAGGGCCTGTTTTATGAGTGCTCTGGATACCCGATAACAATTTTTTTTTATTTCCGGGAATTGTGCTGTTGCCAATTCCCGGAAATTTTGGGGTGACATTGTGATCGAGACAATTCTTAAGGAATTTAATGTGTATTTTTTGAGCAATGTATTTTAGGATGTTTTTTTTTTTTGTATGCTTCTTTTGTGAAGTTGATGCATGCTGTTTATTTATTTATCCATATGGAGTTCTTTCCTTTTTCCCCCGTCCCTACTGGGGCAAATTGAGCCCCATCATGGGGGGGGGTTAAGTATTTATGACTGTAGATCCGTGTGTTCACGGGGCCGGTTTGCCTGCTTGCAGAATGAAAAACTCCAGATAAAATGGGGGAAAAACCCTGCTGTCCACGCCCAAGACCGGCTAACTTGGCTATGGCTGAGGAAGATCCTTAAGCTCCTCACGTCAACAATGGGAATCGAACCCAGGACACTCCTTCCCCAGGCATATGGTTGCGATGCGCATATGCTATGAGATCATGACACAGAAATAGGCTCAATAGCCTTTATATAAAAATAATATTTTCTTAGAAGAGTAACATGGAATTTTTCCAGAAATAATACTTATAGAAATAGGGGATATTAAAGATATAGTCATCCTTATGACTAGATCTATAATGAAGCCTTTTCATTTTGGTAACTTTCTTCTTCCATTTTGTTTAAGTGACCGGTATGGTCACTTAAACAAAATGGAAGAAGAAAGTTAACGGTATATTAGATTATGTGTTAACACATTGTTCAGGGCTAATGATGTTGGATTCCTTTACAGTATATTCATTATCAGTATGATCAGCCTGGATGCCCACTCTTCACTCCCCTAATTTTTCTCAGATCTTTACCCTGCCATCCTGGCATCAAACACCTGTTTTGTTATGGTTTCTTCTATTCTGTTGTAATGGCCATATCATCCCATACATTGTTGTGTTCAACATGTTTGAATGCAGATGATATGAAGTTATTTTCAAATATTTTAATTTTTAATATGATTCTGCTATTGATAACATCTGTTCTCAAAGTGTGCTTGCATAAATTACCTAGGACCTCAGCAGGGGAATTCCTCTGTAATTCTTATGTCATCTTTATATTCCCTCACCCTTTATATATATATATATATATATATATATATATTTGAAAAAAAATAGATTTAATGACTCCAAGACCGAGATAACATATAAAGATTTTAATGATAAATACTACTAGTTTCGGCATATAGCAGCCTTCTTCAGGTATTTATAAAGGAAAGGAATACTAATAAACATTGAATTATTTAAACAAACTGTAAATTACAGGTACAAATTGCCTCACATAATCGATACATAAAAATGTTGTATTTTTCAAGTTGTTATATGTTATCTCGGTCTTGGAGTCATTAAATCTATTTTTTTCAAATGTATAACAACCGAGTAAAAGCTGATCGCCACATATATATATATATATATATATATACACACACACACACACACACACACACATTAGTGGCCAAAATTGTGGAAACCTTTTGGAAAAAGTGTATTTCTGAGGTTTGGCTCATAACCACTTTTTTTTTTTGAGTAATACCATAAAATTATATATCAATGGAAAGATAATTTAATCAAGAATGTAATGCAATAACTTTTGTGAAGGATGTTTTATTAGAACAGCAGTTATAAAGAAGAAAAGTGAAACACATAGAAAAAATGAGATATACAAAAATTCTCACAACGTGAGTTAATACTTAGTTGGATAACCTTTAGCGTTAATTAAGGCCTTACAACACCTTCCCATGGAGTGAACCGAGTTTTGTAGTTCTGCAGCTGTTATAATGTGAAACCAAGATTGAATTATTGCTTCTATTAATTGGGTTTTATTGCTGGGTTGCTTCTGACTAACAAGTTTCTTTAGTTGGCTCCATAGATTTTCGATTGGGTTAAGGTCTGGGCTATTCCCAGGCCATTCGGGCAGTGGAATATGATTATCTTGAAACCATTTTTTGCACACAGCAGCAACATGACATGGAAATGAACCCTGTTGAAATATAAATTTCACCAGGGTTCATCTCCATGCTTCATTATCTTGGAAAATATCACATGTGGAATGCTTCAGTTTGGGCTCAAGTATTTCATTTATGTATTTTTGGGCATTTATATTCCCATTAATCATGCAAATTCTGCCCACACCTCTTGATGTCATACAACCCAGATCATAACAGTAAGTGGGTGTTTCACAGTAGGTGTAATGTAATCAGGATGCAAATCTTCTCCAATTCTTCTTACGTATTTTATGCCATCACTACCAACCAGGGAGATTTCGGTCTCATCACTCCAAATAACACTGTCCCATTGTTCTGCTGTCCAGTTAACATGGGTTTAGCCCAGTTTAATCTTTTCAATTTTGTTTGAGAGATAAAAATGGATTTTTTTTGTGGAATTCTAGCATTTAGACCAAATTCCTGTAGTCTGTGCCGAACAGTCCTTCAACTTCACATTGTATTGCGCCATTTCATCTTGTAAACACCCAGATGATTTTCTTCTGTCATGTAGGCACAGTCTCTCAATTCTTCTATCATCACTTGCTGTTGTGCACCTTTTCCTGCCTTTACCAGTCTGGTTTTGTAGTGACTGAGTCTCCTTATACCTCTTCAAAAATTTAGAAATGCCACCTTTGGAACCTTTTCTGCCCTAGTGATTCCAATTGGAATCACTAACTGTCTTGGCTTTCGTAGCCCATATTATGTGGCGAATGATTCCAATTGGTATCGTACGTCATAGTTCCATTTCTTTAATATAGTAACAGGTATGTATTATAAGTAATCTTACCAATATCAGTTTTTATGACTTAGTAGAATAATATGCATATATTGGATTATAGAGTATAAGCTCAGAAGTTGAATATTTGCTACCAGAATATAATGATTCCATATGGAATCAGTCGGTCAGAATTCCTATTCTGAAATGTATTTTTCATCAAAATACTTGATACGCTTGCTTTTTTAGACCTAAAGACAAAATAAATAGAAAGAACTTTTTTTTTCACTTGGAAAAAAAATTCAGGTCAGAAAGGGTTAATTTTCCACCAATTTTTCTTCTAATTTCTTCATAACTGGCCTTATTCACCTAATAGTGCTATTTTACATTGCTTTCTGGGTGACCACAGTCAACTTTTTGCGCCATTTCTTCAATTTTATTACATTTTACAACCTCACTAAATGAAAGAACACAAAAAAAAACCAACCAACTTGATAGCAATCACATAACACACTGACAAATGTCCTCCTCTCAGCTCCAATACATGACATCAATAGCTGAATCCTGCTGTGACCTTGTTGGCTCATTGCCAAAACAAGATGACACCTGATTGACTCTCTAAACACTCATGCCCATTGGCTACATTCAAATGAAGGAAAGCTATTTCATATCAACCTAAGCAAGTTGTGCTTCTTTTTTCTGGTTATTTGGCTATAACTTTTCATAGAATACAGATAATTGAACAAACTTTGTTGTATTACATTCTTGATTAAATTATCTTTCCATTGATATATAATTTTATGCTATTACATCAAACAAAAGTGGTGTTATGAGCCATCAAACCTCAAAAATACACTTTTTCCAAAAGGTTTCCACAATTTTGGCCACTAGTGTGTGTGTGTGTGTGTGTGTGTGTGTGTGTGTGTGTGTGTGTGTGTGTGTGTGTGTGTGTTGTTATTATAATAGCTCTGTTCTAATCTCTTTCAGAGTCTAGGCATCCAGAATGTTAGTCTCAGTTTGTTTCACAATACTTTTTTTCCATTTCTAAGATTTTCAATAGTGTCCAGAACATTTTGCTTCCTTTCTGATATTTATTTTCTCTATTCCTACCATTAAAATAGTCTTCCCATGACTTTTTTTCACCTTAATTACAGCTGCCTAAAAGCAGTACCTAATGTTTTTGTTCTCTTCATCTTGGTAAATTCAGTTATGGCAACGTAGTGCTTCTCTAATTCTTCTGTTCCACTTCTTTTCCATTGGTACTGCTTAGGGTGATGGTGTGCCTATCTTTACTTCTGCACGTGTTGAGTTTATTCCACTAAGTTGAAGTTTCCCTGTTTCATCAAAAACCTAATTGAGTTTTTATTTTTTATTTCATAGAAAATAGTAAACTGTAAAAAATGTATGCTCTTTGCTTGTGGATGGTATGTAGACTGTTCTGTGCAATACATATGGTCTTTTTTTTTGCATAAATTGTAATGATTTCAGTTTTCTGTTATATAAAACTGATTGGTTATTTTGAATTTTACTGATGACTATATATATATATATATATATATATTTTTTTTTTTTTGCATAAATTGTAATGATTTCAGTTTTCTGTTATATAAAATTGATTGGTTATTTTGAATTTTACTGATGAAACAACTGAGATTATGATGCCATGTTTGTTGATTTGTGTATAATCCTCTGGCTGTTTTGTGAAATAAAAAAGACTTCAGTTGGAGGAAAATTCATATCAGCTCCCCCCCCCCAAAAAAAAAACAATAACTCTTACACAGTTATTCTTGTGTATTACAGGTGAATTAGATTTCTGTAATGTACTTGTTAGTAGGTCAGTAGAGTTTCAATATAGATATTTAAGATTGAAGTTCAGTGATTATAACATGTTTTTTTTTTTTTTTTTTATATTGTTTCCTTACAAGTGAAATTTTGATAAATCCTACACTAAATATTGGAGTTGTATAAATTTTCTGATACAATACAGCTTTACCAATTAAATATTTATATGTTAAAAATGTGGATGTATTAGATATTTATGCAGCTGGTATAGTGATTTTTTTCTTTTTGCAAGGAGAAAAAAAGAAAATACGAACCTCCAGTTCCTACTCGTGTTGGAAAGAGGAAAAGAAGGCAGAAAGGTCCAGAAGCAGCTAGCAAGTTGCCACAGGGTAGATTGCTTTCCTTTAGAAATATGAGTTAAGCTATTGAGAAGCGTTTCATAATTGAATAAATGTAGCTTTACATATTTAAAAATGCTTGTGCATGCATGTATTATTGTTCAAGAGGAGTTGTTATTTTAATTGATCAACAAAAAAAAAAGGTGGAAGGAGAAGAAATACAGTATTAATCTACCACTGAGAACATTGGTCATTGAGTTTTTGGTTGACGTCAGTTATCTTCAAGATTGATCTTTGACAATATTAAAATTTACTGACTCTTGCATTCTAATACTCTTCCACACAACACATGTTACCAGATCAGCTTCACAAATTTCGCTATTATTCTAAGTTATGACTAATATACTGATTTCTGTGTTGACTTAATTTACTTATTTATTTATATTTTTTTTTGCATGCTAGAGACCTCTGCAATGACATTTTCCCCTGACACAGATGCCTTCTAAAGTGGTAGTATTCCATGCTGGATATTTCCATGTCATTATCACAGTACTCATCATTGTATTAAGTCTTAGGTGCTGGTTTAAGCTCATAGTTAGGCTTAATGGAATGAAATAGTACAAAGAAATAATTAAATACAGGTTTCATGCACAATATGTGGAAGATGTTAGACTAGAAGCCTAAAGTCCTAAGAGGGACATTATGTATGAGTGCTGGTAGCCTTGGCTGTTGAATGGGAGGTCTAAGAATTAATGATTCCCAAATCTTGGTAAGTTTAACACAGCTATATATATTTACATTAGGTAGGTTTTTTTTTAATAATATAATGCTAATTAAAAAAAAAAAAAAAAAGAAGCCAAGTTTGTGTTTGCTATGGTGAAGCATAGTATTTTTTCCCCACATTTAATTCTTTGCAAGGTATCCAAGGCATGATTAGCTAGATCTGACTGAACATAGTTGTGGCAGCAGATGTACAAGATGTTTCAAAAAGGGATACACAAATTTAAATGACAATAGAAGGTGAATAGTGATAGATGAACAATTTTTATTACTGTGCAAATGTAGCGTAATACTTGAAGGTTCAGCACAGTTTGATATGACTGCCTCCAATAATTCTCCAGACGTCCCATCTATAATCAGTTTTCTGCCGTAACAGATGGCAGAGGATATCTGCAATAATTTTAGCAATGATGACAGTAATTCTGAAATGCAGCTCATCTAAATTGACTGGTAGTGGTGGCACAAACACTTGATCTTTCACAAACCCCCACAATAAAAAATCTTACTGGTTTAAGGTTAGGAGAATGCAGTAGCCATGCTACAGGTGCCCCTCTACCAATCCATCTGCCTGGAAAACTCGTGTCAAGGTACGACTTTGCATCTGTCAGGTAATGAGGAGGCGCTCTGGTCTTGCTGGAAATGTAAGCATCTATTGTGGTCATCATTGTCTAATTGTGGTATCAGGTACTCAAGTAGCATGTCCAGATACATGCTGCCAGTAACGGTAGATTCCTAAAAAAAAAGTAGGATCCATACACTTTTTTCTTGCTTATGGAGCAAAAAACATTAGCCTTTGGGGTGCCATGAACATGTTCTATGATGTCCAAAAAAGAGTCTTCATTTTGTTCTATCCTACTAATCATTTCCATACAGAAATCCTGGCATATCTTTTTATTGTCTTTCTTCAAATGTTGTACGAGGGTAAATTAAATGTAGATGGTCATAGAACACATCACACAGTCACATGTGGAATTCCAATTTGACCACACACCCATCTGATTGACTTTCCATGGCTTCTCTGGAAAATTTCCTGAATTTATTTCACAAGAGCATTGGCAGCACGCAGCTTTCCCGTTGACCTTGGATGATGCACAGAACAGCTTGTTTCCACAAATTTCTAGTGCCACATGTAGATAGTGCACCTGCTAGGAAATTCTTTGCCATATTGCATGCAGATACTCCTCTGCACACAATACATTTTTTATTGTATATATATATATTTCCATTTTTTGTTTTCTCAAATCAAAACACACAGCGTTCTTGCTCTGCACCATCAAAAGTCATCATCATCAGCAAATTTCTGCCATGTACCCTCAAGAGGTGTACAGGATATGATAGTACTACATGAAAAATTTACATCATTACTAACTTCCTCTCTACAATTTTCTTCCAAATCAGTCTGTTACTTGTCAAGACTCCAACATTACCAGATCTTATATTTCTATCGTCTAAGACACTTTGTACCGTATCAATCCACCTATATTTTGGTCTTCCTCTGGGTCGTTTTCCTGCCAACCTGGCAGAGAACACTTGTTTTGCTAATCTTTCCTCGCCCATTCTGTTTAAGTGAGCATACCACCTGAGATTAGCTCTGCTAATGCATTCCTGGATGCTGACAATGTCAAGTTCTTTCTTAATATTCTCATTTTTAATATGATATTGCCATTGATGCCATCAGTTCACGCCTCTAATCTTTCTCAGGACTCTCATATCTGCGGTCTCTAGTCTTTGGTCAAGTATTTTACTTCTGACCCAGCTCTCAGATCCATAAGTTAAAACTGGTTTGAACACTATCTTGTATACAGCTAATTTAGTGTTCTGACTAATTTCTCTCTTATTCCATATGAATTTATTCAATTGACTTCCTACCATACCAGCTTTGTTGATTCTGTTGTCTATTTCCATATTTAATTTACCATCTTCACTAAAAATCGTGGCTAAGTAGCTAAAATGTTTTACTTGTTCCACAGGTTCTCCATTCACAACACAGTTGACATTTTTAATGATTCTGCCTATTTTCATCATCTTTGTCTTTTTATTGCTGACCTTCATACCATATCTGTTACAACAGTTATTCAATTTAGTCAGAGAATCTTGCAGACTTGTAGCAGATTTATTTAGAAGTATAACATCGTTCGCATAAAGCAAAGCTGACATTAACATCTCCAATTTTGATATCATGTTTAATAACACTTTCCTTCATAATGTGATCCATATAGATAATGAATAACAGAGGGGATAATGTGCATCTTGTCTCACACCAGATTTAACATTAAATCATCTTCCTGTGCTTCCTTCAATTCTAACTGCTGACTTACAACTCAAATAAAGACTAAGTATTGCTTGATATAATGCCCCATTGACACCATATAACTGTAGCGTATTGAATAGCTTCTCTCTTGGCACCTTGTCATATGCCTTTTCCAAATTGACAAAACTTAAATACAGATCTTTGTTATATTCCCATGATTTCTCTACTATTTATCGTAAAATGAAGATCTGATCCTGACAGCCTCTATTTGACCTGAATCCAGCTTGTTCTTCACCAAGCTTCACTTCCACAATTCTTCTCAACCATTTCTCAAGTATACTTGCATATATCTTACCAGGAACACTCAGTAGGGATATACCTCTGTAATTCCCACATTCAGTTTTATTTCCCTTTTTATATATGGGTACTAAGAGAGCTCTACTCCAATCATCTGGAATTCATCCCTCTCTCCAGGCATTCTGAACTATGCAGTGCAGCCACTGTAAGACTTTTATACCACCATACTTAAGCATTTCTGGTCGAATATCATCTACGCCTGCTGTCTTTCCATATTTCAGACTTTTGATGGCTTTTTCCTTCAAGTATGGATATGTATTCCTGACTGCATGCCTGTTGAGTGTTTTTTTATCACTGTGCTGTCATCATCACTGCTTGTTTCCTTTAGCAAATTTTCAAAGTAATTACTCAATACTTCACGGATATCTTTTTCTCCCTTTTTCATGTCACCTTTATCATCTCTAACTCCTTTTACAGCACTCTTTCCTCCATTCCTAAGCTTCTTCAACAACCTCCAAAATATTTTGCCACCTTCTTGATATTTATTTTCTATGTTCTTGCCAAAGTCCTCCCATGACTTTTGTTTAGCTAGTTTTACACACTGTTTAGCTTTCTTACATTTGTCTCTGTATTCTCTAAGAGCACAATTTGCCAGCAACTTTTTATATGCTTTCTTCTTTTCCTTCACTGCCTCTTTAACTTCCTGTGTCCACCACTTTAACTTTCTATCCTTGCAGACAACTTCACCACATGCCTCTCTAGTTGAATCAATCAGGGTTTTCTTCAAGGCTTGCGACTGAATCTTCAAGGTTTGGTTCCTGTTCTCAAACTCTTTCATTTTTCCTTCAATAATCTTTGTGTATTTTAGTCTACAGTTCACATCTGAGATCTGCTCAACTTTTATTTGCTTTAAAACTTTCTTACATGTCATTCTTTTCAATATGAAATTCAATTTTTATCCTGCTCAAGACTAAATAGTGATCACTTCCAATTTCAAATCCTCTGGTGTCCTGCACCAGGGAGAAAACATCACTATCAACAATAACATAATTAATGAGACTTTTCTTATTCCTAGCCGTTTCTCTCCATGTGAAATTGTGCACATTTTTATGTTGGAACTTGGTGTTAGTAATAACCAGTCCATGTCCTTAGCAGAAATCCAACAGGTATTTGCCATTATTATTAGCTTTGCTCTTTTCTCCAAATTTTCCCAAAACATTTTTGTATGTCTGACAATCACTTCCTACTCTGCTATTTAGCTCCCCAACAAGGACCAACTTTTCCTTTTTCATTGTGTCAGTAGCTTTCTCTAGAGCCTCAAAAAATTCCTCTGCTTCTACCTTAGTAGAACCTTCTGTGGGACTATAGGCACAAAAAAGTCTCATTGTCCAGTTCCCCATTCTGATATTTGCCCAAATCACTCTACTTGAGACTGCCTGCCATTCAAGAAGATTAGCCTCATATTTAGTTTTGAATACTATGGCTACTCCTTCTTTTCCTTGATTGTCATTGCCTGAATATAACATTTTGTATTTAATGCTCAGAAAGATCCCACCAGTTTTTTGTCTTTTTTGTTTCAGTCACCCCTATTATGTCGATCTGGTACTTATCTAATTCCTCAGCTAGCTCCATTTCTTTGCCATTCAGGCTTCTAATGTTGATAGTACCGATCTTTAACTCTGGTGATGTTGTGTTGGGGTGTGTTTTCAGATTTGTTCCAGTAGCTGACTTGTCGCTGTTCACCCTGATTCCCTGGCGAAAACAACAGGGGCCTTATTTAACCTGGCGACGCCCCAACTGGCATGAAATTTTGTCATGTTGTACCATCATTTTGTATTTTGGTTTAACCAATAGGAATACAATTTGGTCGGCTAAATCCCAAATTGCTAGCCCATCCTTTTTCATTCAGTATCCAGGTAGATACCCAACAGGGTGCACCATGAGAAGGTGAGGATTGGACATGAGGTCAGAAGCCCTGGTCGGTTCTCCGCATTCCTTTAAAGGCTATGTGGGGGTCTCCTGTCAGTTTTACAGCTTTGACCCTTAAGCACCCCCCCTCCCATTTTCAAATGGTGTGGCATGTCATGCTATCTAGTGTTGTTATTTAGTAATAAAATTATGTAATCACTACATTATTACTCTCACTCAGCTTTTGTACGTCTTCCGAGTTATTCTCTGTTCTTCTTGTATATGTTGTAAGTTGTATATGCTCTTTTGAAATGCCCTGTGCTTATTGTGTTCTTCAATGTTACTTGATCTTCCAGTTTTCCTTAATGTTATGTTGCAAGCACAAGGAACTTTGTACACACCTAAAACAGAGAGGGAAGGGAGTTGATCTTTAGTTGAATGGATAAGGGTAGCCAACTTTATATGAGATTTGAAAGCATTTCAGATTTTACATTTCTTTAAAGTTCCAGCTATTTTCTGAAGATTCTTGGATACAGGAAAGAGTAATAGCATTATTAGTCTATGTTAAGAAAGATGTGAAGTGACAAGAAGAACAACTATTTTGTTATTTTTTTTTTAAATTGTAGCCATTTGACATGAATAAATACATTGAATAAAGGAGGCCGACTTCGGCTATGAGCACAGCCTGGTTGGAACAGAGGTCGGAGATTCTGTTAACAAGAGGTTTTTATAATATACCATATTGTTGGGAGACAGGGATGATGGGAAAGTTTGTGTGTGTATCCACATGTGTGGATAAGTTTTCTGTAAACTTAAATAGAAAGAATCCCTTCCTTCATGCCTATATGGTGATCAGAATTCATCATAAAAATTATGGAAACAACTACTGTGTTAGAGTAAAACTTCAGTTTAATGTAAATCAAAATAATCACTTGATGTTTTGACCTTTACATTAAGGTCATCTGGAGTATACACATATATACAAAGAAACAAGCTACACTACAATCTACATAGTATGCTCAAGTTACATTGATTTGGTCAACCATTAAAACTATTGGCCTGAGCTCTGGTGGAAAAAAAATTCTTACTACATCAAAGCTCCAGTCCTGTGATTACTATTATCTATTAGGTTTCAAAAATAAATTAAGCTAGAGAGCAACATGTTCACACAAAAGTTATTATATAAGTATACATATAAAATAAAACAAAACAGTATGGATGTTGGCAAATAAAAGCTGAAAAAAATTGCTTCCAGTCCTGAAGTCAGGGTTTGCTGGAAAACTTGAAGAACTAAGTGGGCTGAATGTGTGCCATCCAAATTCTTAGGATTTTTATGCCACCATTAATGTTACGATTAGGATGGTTAATAAAAATTTCATAGTCCTCTTAAAATTTTGCTCATACTAGGTTTTTGTATGATGTAAAGAACATGTACTTTTCCAATCAATTTGGTGTAGCGTGTTAAGAGAGTGATCTGAGAGGCCTTATTCGTCAAATTTGTTAAATTTAATGTGTTGTGTTCTTTTTTATGGATAGGGATTGTACATCCAGTTTCACCAATATAAGGGAAGTTATAGGTGCATTAGACGCAATAAATTCTAGGGTGAGCCAATGGGGGAAAGATGATTCTTAGAGGAGTTAAATATGTTTTTTAATTTTATAGGTGGTTTAAAAGTAGTATTAAGATTAAAATGGTGTAGAATTCTATTAATTTTTTCTGATAACCCTTTAATGTATAGGAGAGCTATGGTTTTACTGTAATCTTTATTATATGTGTTTTTTGATGAAGTTTTATGAAGAACTTTATTGATAGTATTTTTGCTATAGCCATTATTAAAAAATGTATTGTTAATAATATGTAATTCTTGTTTACAAGCTTGTTCATTAGATCAAATTGCTATAGCTCTGTTTTTGAGGGCTTTAATGACTCCAAGATTTTGCGAAGAGTGGTGATATGAGTTAGCATGTATATATTGGCCAGTATGTGTAGGCTTGCAGTAAACAGTGAAGGATAGACTCCCTGAGGGAAGAGTGTGGCCAATGTATCCAGGAAAGGAAGCAAGTTCTGATTTTCAATTTCAACAGTAAATTGTATGCGCTCATGTTGTTTGTTCAGGTGGCTAAGGAAGGTTTTTAATGTTCGGTGGCCATGTGGCCAGATCACAAAAACATTTTCAACATATCTAAGTCGAACTGTAGGTTTTAAAGTAGAGTATGAATGTAGATTATGATGCTTAAAAGCTTCCATATAAAAGTTAGCTGGGGTGATAGTGGTGAGTCCATGGCTGTACCTTCTTTTTGTAGGTTAAAAATTATTTTACCACACGAAGTAACTGGAAGGTAGTACGTTGGCAAAGGGAAGCGTAATGTTGGGCAGAAATTTCTTCTGTAAGAGAAGAATTTGTCACTGATTGGGACAGTTATGAAAAGGGCAGAAACATCACAACTGACTAATAAATCATCTTTGCCGAGTGTTATGTTTCTAATTTTGTTTATGAAGTGTTGTGTGTTCTTTATATAGGAGGGAGAAATGACCTACGAACTCCTTGAGTGTTGATGCTAATTTCTTGGCTAGGTGATAGTTTGGGATGTCTACACCCTCAACTATCGGTCGAAGCAGAACGTTATCTTTGTGTACCTTGGAGACACCATATATTCTGGGAGAACGGGCAATGGGGTAATAGTTATTTTAATAGTGTGCAATAAGTGACAGACTTAAGTAATTTCACAGGTTTTTTCTTAATCCTGTTAGTTGGATTATAATTCACAAGTTGATAAGTGCTGCTCTTATCGGAGACTAGTTGATTCATCTGATAAGTTGATCTGTCAAGGACGACCGTAGCATTGCCTTTATCTGATTTTGTTACAATTATATCCTGATTAGCTTTTAATGACTTGTCTACTGCTAGTTCTGTTTTTGTAATATTGCTACATGTGGCTTTCTTTTTATTCAAAGCATTGCAGGTTTCTAAACTAATTTTATCAGCTATATTATTTGGAAGAAACTTAATGTCTTAAAATTAGAACTTTATTCTAATAAATTGTAATAACCAGTCCAAAAAAAAAACTTTGATTCCCCTCTAAAATTTAAAAACCAATTAGAATTACTAATTGGTGTAGAAGAAGCAGAATAGTTTGCTAAGCTGGATCTGAGCTCTGGATATTTTCAGATTCCATTAAGGATGGAAGATAAAGTACTTCGACTTTATCACAAGATCTCAGAAGTGTCAGTTATACCAACTAGAAATTCAGCTATGTCCTTTCAAAGACTAATGAACTCTGTTCTGTCGCACATGTTAGGTAAGAGTTGCTTTTACCAAGATGATTTTCTTATATACTCAGATGCAGTCTCTCATAGAAATATCTTATTGATTTATCAGTGAATTGTCCAAAATGATAGATTAAAGGTGAGTTCATGGGTCACTTAAGGATCAAAGCCAAATAACTGAAAGGATAACCCCCCACATCACCTTTAAGGAATGTAGAGAACTGACTGAGAACTTCTGACTTAATGATCAATTTTCATCTTCATGTGGTGCACCCCATTAGTAGGTATCCACTGGGTACTGAATCAACAGCGATGATCTGGTTATTTGGGACATAGCTGACCAAACTGTAATCTCTATTGGCTTAAACCGGAAATAAGCATAATGGTACTATAATAGAAAGAGATTTTTATATAGAGGATATTATCATAATATTAACCCTACTGGCTGCACCATTGTTCAAATTAAGAATTATTATATTTAATTTAATTCTGTATATAGAGATGATCTCTGTTCAACAATTATTTTTTTCCTCGCTATACCCTTGGTATTAATTTGGTCTACCTACTCACTGATGAGACCTCAATAAAGGTCGAAACCGGTCTGGGTAGTGACTTTCCACCATAATGTATAACATCATACATCTCCTAGGAGATGTGTTTTTACATTATGGGAAATACTAAGATAAGAATTGATAAAAATAGTGATCAGAGCTTTATCCAACTTTGCTACGAGTTGCCCTAGTTTGTACTATTACGTACTTTAGCTTACTTACTCTAGTAGTCGCCATTACTTTTATAGTTTACTATATTCGGCACGAAACCTCTTTTATTTCGATCTTTGAGTTTCTTATTCAGTTTTGAAACAATGTGGGATTTAATATCCCCTTAATTTAAATAATTATTTTTTTATTTTTCCGAGTGTATCTATATATGCACAAGGGTTCACTCTGATTGGTGCAATGACCTCCTTTTTTACTATTTCTTTCAGAATCCAAAAAATCACTGACTCAAGACCAAAATACAAAATAAACACATTTAATAAAACAAAAACAATATATATACACTTCAAACAATATTACATAACTAACCACAAATTTAATTTGATCCAAGGCATTCTAAAATAAACTTACACTTAAGACTACACTAAACACTTTGTTTGCACAATGACAAAATGTTCATAGCCAGTTTTTCTCTCAGTCAAGGCCCTTTTCTGAAGATATATGACTTTATTCTTCATTTTCACAGGATCCTTTCTCTCATGTAGCACACATTAATTCTTCCTGACTCAATTCTGTCTCTTTTTTAGTAGAAATAATAGTTAGATCCAGCGTCCTTAAGACAGATGAAACTTCCTAATCAGAGTTTTCTCGAACATTCCTTTAGAACATAAATAGCAATTTCTTCATTCATTCATTACTAATGCTTATTGACAGTCTTAACTCTTCCACTTTAAAAAAAATTCCCAGTTCTATGATTCCCTTTTCGGAATCTACTATAAATCTTCCAATTAGTGTTTCCTCGAATATTCCTTTTAAAATGATCTATAGCAATATTTTCCTTTTATCTACCAGTGCTTATTCCACTTTAAAACTTCATAGTTCCACAATTCCTTTTTTGGAATATACTATTAATTTTCCTCCGACTGTCACATAAAAAAAACTCAAATTCCTCCAAATCTAAATATCTGCTGGCCTGTGTTCTAATTTTCTCTCTGAACACTCTCTTGTTTACTCTCCCATTACTCTGATACCGAATGCTGTTCTTGTCAGCTGTCAATTGCACATCAAACTTCTCAGTGAGCATGCTTACTCCTTGAAAGTGGCAAGTGAGAAAATAAACACAATGGCTGACACACATAGATTACGTTAGCGTAACAAGGATTTCTCTTCAAAACACAACACTTGATAATTTTAAACTACAGTAAAATTTTTTAAAGTAATACAGCTAATCAAATCCAGTAAGTACATAAATTTTTAACTGCTTTACATTTCACTTTGACAAAACAATTCAATAACGGGCACATCGCAAGTGCTGACAATGCGTGTTATGAAACTAAAACTAATAAACATACCAACATAAACAGTACATAAAAATATTCAGAATTTTAAATTATGATTATTTTTACATCAGTTTCATCTTTCTCTGAAAATTTTTTTTTAAAAAAAATTTAAATATTTAACCTATATTTAACAAATCTTTATTGCTTATTCCTATATCTAAAATAATAATGTGATTCATACTGATTGTTATTTACACTCTCGGAATTACTAGTTTCAGAGTCATCTGATGCTAGAGATAATTCGGAATTTTCTTCTTCCAATTTACTATACCTACAAATCTCATTTCTATACCTTTCAAATATTTCACTTAAATTATTTGAATTATGCCCAAAAAATATAGAATCATCACTATCAGAATCAAATTCTACTGGTGTCCGAGATTCTACAGGCTTCTGAGATTTTTTATCCTTATTAACTAAATTGGAGGTATTTTCACATTTTTCTGATTTATTTAACTCAGTTAACTAACCCATGATATTCTGCTATTATTTCATCTGTGTTAGAGTCTATTTGATTATCTTCACTCTTACATTGTACATTATCTGAATTATGTACCTTGGGATTTCTAAAATTTCCTGCACTAGGTTTTGTTTTACCCAAATTTCTTAATTTTCTCCCTTGCTGTGTATTTGAAATATGAGGTTTAAAACTATTCCCTTTCCTACTATTTGATTGTGAATGAGATGCACAATTCGTACTAGGAAAACAACTCTCATCCTTCAATATTCTATTCATATTGTCTCCTAATATAACTGAATTTTTACTCCCTAAAAAGGATTAAAAATTTTAACCTGTCAGAGTGCACATTTATAATTTTACTTGGATTTTTGACATCTTGAATCCTAAAATTCACAGGAGAAAATTTCTCTAAAATTCTATATGGACTTAAGCTTTCCTTCCTAATTTTCCAACTCTTTTTATACTAGATTTATCATCTAACAATACTAAATCTCCTGGTGCAAATGACTTATACTTTCTAAAACGATTTATATACCGCGTAGTTTTCTGAGAACTTAACTTACTTATTTCACCTACTAATCTGTGAGTAGTGAAAAATTTATCTACTACTGTTTCCAGATACTCATTTATGTCATTGTATTCTGTATTAGGAATGACTGAAACAAGTTCATTAGGAAAGATTGGATCAAAGCCATATAAAGCAAAAGATGGTTTTTCTTTGATACAGAATGAAAAGCAGATCTACATGCAAATAATGCGTGAGAAATATATGTATCCCAATCATTCATTTTAGTGTTTGCCAGATTGGAGAGTATTTGCTTTATATTTTTATTCAGCCTTTCACACTGTGGGTGGTAAGGTGTAGTAAAAATCTTCCTAACGTTAAGTAATTTACATAACTGTAACAACAGTTCAGATGTGAAATTTGCTCCTTGATCTGAAAGTAAGGTCTGAGGAGTTCCACATCTACAAATGATCATATTCAAGAACTTTCTTGCAATAGTCTTTGCAGTTTGATCCTTCATTGAGACTGCTTTAGGAAATCTAATTAGCATGTCTATGACTACTAGAATATACCTATTGCCCTTTTTAGTAATTGGCAGTGGACCTACCACATCAATAGCAACAGCCTGAAAAGGTCTAGTCGGGATTGAAAATGGTTGCAGTAGAGCTTTTCCTCTGAAAGGAGATCTTATTTGGCATTTATGGCATGATTTGATATATGCGAGTATGTCACTCTTCATACCTTTCCAGATGTAATGATCCTTTATTCTTTCCCAAGTTCTAGAAAATCCTTGGTGTCCTGCCAAGTCAGAATCATGGAAAGTATATATAACCCAAGGAATCGTTTTAGTTGGTGCCAATATTTTCACTTTCAACCTTCCATCTTCCATTTGTCTTGATAAGAGTAACCCATCTTTATCTAAATATAAGTTTTCCAGGTTTAAAAATGTATCCAGTTGAGTTTCACCCTTCAATACTGCTTAATAAATAGTTTTAACTATGGGATCATCTTTCTGAGCTTGGACAATCTTATCCTTTTCCCAAATTTGTGAACTAGGTTCCTTATTCTTTAAAGTCTCGATATTAAACACTTCATTATCATCATCAGCATGTTTAAAAACTTCAGGAAACTGCTCTAATTTTCCATTGTCATCTGATGTCCTGTCTAAACGGCATTCTAGTCCACACAAAGACACTGTATTATCAACAAAATTGCATGCAAAACCATGACGTTTCAAAAAATCAATTCCAAATATTACTTGTACATTTGGATTTGAGGATTCTGGAAGAACTAGTAATGGGTGACAAACTTTCAATGGAAAACAAGGAATTGAAATAAAAACATTGACTTGCTTATCAACTGAAATTTCTGATTCGAATATTCCCTTTAATTTAATTGGATAGCCTAAAACTGAAGTGTCATTTGGGATTTGAGATTTAATTCTGTTAAACAAACTATAAGAAATGAGTGAAATATGTGCACTAGTGTCAAGTAAGATTTCACAAGGTACATCTTCAATAAATCCTTGTAGAACTGTCAAAGGATTACCTCGATTAGCATAAGGAGTTAATAATACATCAAACTCTCTTTTAGGGTTGGAGCTGTCTTTAGCTTTACCCATGTCTAATGAGTAGTTTGACATTTCTGTCCTTGCCAATATGGTATTGGAATAATAATTATTCCCAGATTTTTCTTTATTCTCTGATTTCTTATGTTGAAAACAAGATTTATCCTTAACATAACAGTCTAGCAAAATGACCAGGCTTACTGCATCTAAAACATTTTGGAACATATCTTCTTTGAGATGTTTTATTCTTATCAATACCCTTAGATTTATAAAAGAAAGATTGATTATCTGTATGATTCTTGGATATTGTTAAATCAGATATCATCTTAAACAGATGTTCCTGTCCTTTTACTATTGGTCCCTGTTGTCTTTCTATTTCTTCACTAAGAAATGTTTTCAGTTCCTCTAATTTTCCCAAATCATGTAATTGTACATTGGAATCAGATTCTGGAACATTTTCTGTTAGATTTACAGAAATTTCCTTAGACTGTTTCTTTTTTTTTAGCACCTTTTAATTTATGAAACTTTCCTTCTCTCACTTTATCTGTAGCCACAATGCTAGGAGAATGAGTTACATTATACTGAAAAGAGTTTACCTGTTTATTATTTGCAGAATGAAATATATCTCTGAGTCTCTTTTCCTTAACAAGTTCAAAACACTGGTCAAGATTTTTAACCTTTTTTCTTGTATGCTGTTGCTTTCAAATTATCTTTAAGGCCATGCCTAAATTGATTAAATAGGAACTATTCTAAAAAGGATTTCTCTTCAGATGAAACATTAAATTTATGAGCAATGCTCCAAAGTCTGTGGTAATACTCTGAAATAGACTCCTTATTACCTTGGATGCACTGATGAATTTTCCAAATGTTAGGCCCTAATTCTCTTACACTTGAAAATTCTGATACTAGCAGACCTCTAAATGTTGCATAACTGTCAGTGTCTCTCAGTAAAGGAATTGTGTTTAAGAATGTTTTGGCTTTGCCCAATAATTTATTACAAAGTATAATCAACAAATGAAAATCTGACCTAAATACATTTTCCTAAATCCCTAATTTTTTCTACATATTTAAAAAATGTTTCTATGCTTTCACTACTATCTCTTGAGAAAGAAGGTATTACTAAAATTGGATTAATTAACCTAAAAAATTCCTCATCTTTAATTGAAGAAACTTCACTACCAGAATTACTATCTCCTGTAGCCATTTTACTCGAGTCAAGATTTACTTTCTGGATTTTAAAATAGTTAAGTAATAACCAATCCTGTAAGTCGACTGCGCCATTGTTAATAGTTATGGGAGAGATTATTTTATTTAATATTATCCTTTTATTAGAGATGATCTCTGTTCAACAATTATTTTTTTATTTTTTCGAGTGTACCTATATATGCACAAGGGTTCACTCCAATTGGTGCAATGACCTCCTTTTTTACTTTTTCTTTCAGAATTCAAAAAATCACTGACTCAAGACCAAAATACAAAATAAACACATTTAATAAAACAAAAACAATATATATATATATATATATATATATATATACACTTCAAACAATATTACATAACTAACTACAAATTTAATTTGATCCAAGACCTTCTAAAATAAAGTTACACTTAAGACTAGACTAAAAACTTTGTTTGCACAATGATAAAATGTTCATAACCAGTTTCTCTCTCAGTCAAGGCCCTTTTCCAAAGATATATGACTTTATTCTTCATTTTCACAGGATCCTCTCTCATTACTCATGTAGCACACATTAATTCTTCCTGACTCAATTCTGTCTCTTTTTTAGTAGAAATAATTGTAAGATCTGGCGTCCTTAAGACAGATGAAACTTCCTAATCAGAGTTTCCTCGAACATTCCTTTAGAACATAAATAGCAATTTCTTCATTCATTCATTACTAATGCTTATTGACAGTCTTAACTCTTCCACTTTAAAAAATTCACATTTCTCTGATTCCCTTTTCGGAATCTACTATAAATCTTCCAATTAGTGTTTCCTCGAATATTCCTTTTAAAACGATCTATAGCAATATTTTCCTTTTATCTACCAATGCTTATTCCGCTTTAAAACTTCATAGTTCCATGATTCCTTTTTTGGAATATATTATTAATTTTCCTCCGAGTATCACATAAAAAAACTGAAATTCCTCCAAATCTAAATATCTGCTGGCCTGTGTTCTAATTTTCTCTCTGAACACTCTCTTGTTTACTCTCCCGTTACTCTGATGCCAAACGCTGTTTTTGTCAACTGTCAATCACACATCAAACTTCTCAGCAAGCATGCACACTCCTTGAAAGTGGCAAGCTAGAAACTAAATACAATGGCTGACACATAGATTACGTTAGCGTAACGAGGATGTCACTTCAAAATACAACACTTGATAATTTTAAACTACAATAAAATTTTTTAAAGTAATACAACTAATCAAATCCAGTAAGTACATAAATTTTTAACTGCTTTACATTTCACTTTGACAAAACAATTTCAATAACAGCCACTTCGCAAGTGCCGACAATACATGTTATGAAACTAAAACTAATAAACATACCAACATAAACAATACTTAAAAATATTCAGAATTTTAAATTATGGTTATTTTTACAGTACAACATGATTATATATCGTGTTGGCAGAGGCATTGGTGGTTAAACAAGCCTACCCCCTCCCCTTCCTATGAAACTAAAACTAATAAACATACCAACATAAACAATACTTAAAAATATTCAGAATTTTAAATTATGATTATTTTTACAGTACAATATGATTATATTTTGTGTTGGCAGAGGCATTGGTGGTTAAACAAGCCTACCCCCTCCCCTTCCCAAGCTGTCTTTGTTAGGGAATCATGGAGTAAACAGTGTAAGGTCAGCTACTGCAACAAATCCAACATCATTGATGGTAGGAACCATTAATATAAGAGTATCAAGGGAAAGGAAATTATATCAAATGGAAAAGTACCACATAACATAAATGATAATACCAGACAAAGAAGACTAAATACATAGGATGTTATATTTGGGCAGTAATGATTATGTAAAGGAAGGAAGGACTACTGATACTGTTAAGCAACACATATAAAGATACGTTTCTTGATTGGAAAGCAGTTTCAAGTAGAGTTACGTGTGCAAACTTCAAATTGAGGAAATGGACAATGAAGCTTATTTCCATAGAAGATTCTCCTGAGGAAGATTTAGAGGAATTTTTCAAGTTATTTGAATAGACAGCTGACAAAGAAAATAGAAAAGTTGGTCTTTGTTGGGAAGCGAAGCAGCAGAGTAGGAAATGAATCACACCAATTAGGTCTACTAGCCTGTTAATTTCAACTTCACACCACACAGATTCGAAATCTGTGCATGTATTATCAATTTTCACCATTTGTGGACTCAATATCTCTGCAATCATTAACATCACTCCCCCCCCCCCTCATCTTTTCACCTTCCTATCCTTCCATTTCTATTCCTGACATCATCCTCAGACAACCAAGTTTCACTTATACCAGTTATCTTTGGGCATACTGACTTAATGTGACAAATTCAGATCTCCTATTTTGAATACACTTTACTGTTGTATACAAACAACAATCCCTTTGTCTTTGAGGCCATTCTCTATTCTAGTTTCTATACACCTCACCTCTTTTCAGTCTGACCATCCCCCCTCCCCGATTCTGACTGATTCATACCTGTCTCATTCTCACCTTTATGCATTCCATCACCTTGTGCTGTGACAACCACATCTTCATCCTCGTATCCATCTTTCCCCTGTCATTCAACCAGTTTAGCTGTGCTATCCTGCTTCACTAGTACTCTTTGACTGTTAGCCATTAACCATTTGATTTCTGTGCCTTTTCAGCAAACAATAGCATTTCTAAATGCCCAACACCAAACATATTCATATGCATTCCATCAACTTTAATTCCAACTTTACTTCAAATTCACAAACTTTGAAACCCCTCCCCCTTTGCTTCACACAACCTGACCATCTTACTATTCGTTATTTCTGCTCTCCTTTTTCATTTCACTATTGTCATATCTGGGCAACACACTGGTGACTTTTCCAACAATACTATTATCCTTTATCTGTCACAACAACTGTCTCAAATTTCTGTCAGCATTCTATTTTTCACCAACTAAGTCATTTGCATCCACAGCTATCACTAATTTTGTTGCTCGTTTTTTTAAGCATCAGTTATTTGTTTCATTGTTCCAACAGGAAAGCGTTTTGTGTATTTTATAAGTCAGCGATCGAGTCCCCCCCCCTCCAATGACATATGATTATCCTTTAATTCTTTCTTGATAATACTTTCTCATTCAATAATTCTTGCCTAATCTCTTCGAGTATGGGAGTGAATAAATCGTGCGAATGGCAGAATCATGTTAAAAATGAAGATATTAGGAAGGAACATGACATTGTTAGCATTCAAGTGTGTGAACAGAAGAACATGGCTGCAGAACTATCATCCGTATGTCTTCAATTTCTTCTAGATCTATAGGAACTCATGTTTCTATGCTCAACATCCTTCTACAGTTGAACCTCCTGCTCTCAGCTACATTTCTTTCCATCCATCTCAATTCTGTGGAACAGCCTCTCCTAGCAAAGCATCTCCAAATGGACTAGGACTACAACCACTAAAATATTAAAAGACTGCTCTGCTCCTGATCCCTGCTCATACATGGCATTTATTTGTTATAGGCCCTTTTGCCTCTCGTGTGTGGGAATAATATATGTTACTTCTTTCACAGCATGTGAAAGAAGGAGCTCAAGGTCAAAGAGTGTTGGATTTGCTCGTATCATCAGAACAGTACTGTGTTAAGAATACGGCTATTTTACCACAGTGACAGTGATCATACTGTTCTTTCTTGGGAAGTATCTACTTGTATTGATGCTCTGATTAGAACAGGCTACCTGTTGATCTACAAAGCTGGAATTTGTGATCAATTTAGGAGAATACTATCTTTGGTCCCATGGTATCACTTACTGAATGGGAAAAATATCAGCAATGCATGGGAATCTTTGAAAAAGTGCTTAAATGAGATGGTATCTGAATGTATCCCTAGTGTTCGAAGAATAAATAAGTTGGGAGTGAAATGGATGTGCAGCTTTATTAAACAAGAGCTCCACAAGAAGATGATGTGGAAAGAATATCGTGAAAATAAGAGTGAGAGGCGTTATGAAATACATAACGCTCAGACAAGATAAGTAACGAGTATTTGCAGAAAGCTTAATTGAAGTATGAAAAGAAATTTCAAGTCCAAAAGAATTTTATCATTATGCTGCAAGCAAAAGAAAGAATGAATGTGAAAGAATAACTTTATTGAATGTATTCCTAATTGAATAATTAGGGATACATTCAGGGGTACTCGAGTGTCAGAAGCTAATGAGATTGTTCAGTTAATGAGTGTTCACTTTACTAAGATTTATCAACCAAGTCTATGTAACATGATGCACAGTGCTACTGCTACATTGGAGTGTCTTTTAAGTATTGGGAAAACTTTTTCAAATAATCAAAAATCTAGTTTTTTGATTCACAAGAATTTGTATATGCAAAAATGGGTAGTAATGATGTTTCAATGGTTTTTAAACATACAAAAGTTTCTGAAATAGTATTTCATGTTCTTAGTACCTCATTTTCCACACTTCTCTCTGTTACTCCTATCTCTAATCACTCAACTGCATTTCAAAATTATCTATATTTATCCAAGGAAACATCTGTAAGTTTAATTCATCCAATTTTAGTGTCTGGAAACTTAATGAATTTTGCAGTTCTTTTCTAATTGTCTGAACGAATCACACTAGAGTGGTAAAATCAAAGAATGTTATAAGAGCAATTAATATAAGTCATGTAAGATTGAATATTTGTAAAAATTGTTGTCTTTTAAGTATTGGGAAACTTTTTCAAATAATCAAAAATCTAGATTTTTGATTTTTTGATTCACAAGAATATGAGAATGGGGAACTGGACAATGAGACTTATTTGTGCCTATGGTCCCACAGAAGGTTCTACTAAGGTAGAAGTGGAGGAATTTTTTGAGGCTTTAGAAAAAGCAACTGACACAATGAAAAAGGAAAAGTTGGTCCTTGTTGGGGATCTAAATAGTAGAGTAGGAAATGATTGTGAGACATACAAAAATATTTTGGGAAAATTTGGAGAAAAGAGCAAAGCTAATAATAATGGCAAATATCTGTTGGATTTCTGCTCAGGACATGGACTGGTTATTACTAACACCATGTTCCAACATAAAAATGTGCACAAATTCACATGGAGAGAAGAGGCTAGGAATAAGAAAAGTCTCATTGACTATGTTATTGTTGATAGTGATGTTTTCTCCCTGGTGCAGGACACCAGAGTGTACAGAGGATTTGAAATTGGAAGTGATCACTATTTAGTCTTGAGCAGGATAAAATTGAATTTCATATCGAAAAGAATAACATGTAAGAAAGTTTTAAAGCGAATAAAAGTTGAGCAGCTCTCAGATGTGAACTGTAGACTAAAATACAGAAATATTATTGAAAAGAAAATGAAAGAGTTTGAGAACAGGAATCAAACCTTGGAGATTCAGTGGCAAACTCTGAAGGAAACATTGATTGATTCTGCCAGAGAGGCATGTGGTGAGGTTGTGTGCAAGGATAAAAAAAATCAGAACTCCCTGGTGGACACATGAAGTTAAAGAGGCAGTGAAGGAAAAGAAGAAAGCATATCAAAAGTTCCTGGCAAATAAGTCAGCTTTTACTCTTACAGAATACAGAGACAAATGTAAGAAAGCTAAACAGTGTGTAAAACTAGCTAAACAAAAGTCATGGGAGGACTTTGGCAAGAATATAGAAAATAAATATCAAGAAGGTGGCAAAATATTCTGGAGGTTGTTGAAGAAGCTTAGGAATGGAGGAAAGAGTGCTATAAAAGGAATTAGAGATGATAAAGGTGAAATGAAAACAGGAGAAAAAGATATCCTTGAAGTATGGAGTAATTACTTTGAAAAACTGCTAAATGAAACAAGCAGTGATGACAGCACAGTGATAAAAAACACTGACCAGGCATGCAGTCAGGAATACATATCCATACTTGAAGTAGAAAGAGCCATCAAAGGCTTGAAATATGGAAAGGCAGCAGGAGTAGATGATATTCGACCAGAAATATCATCTACTGAAGTATGGTGGTATAAGAGTCTTACAGTGGCTGCACTGCATAGTTCAGAAAGCCTGGACAGAGGGACGAATTCCCGATGATTGGAGTAGTGCTCTCATAGTACCCATATATAAAAAGGGAAATAAAACTGAATGTGAGAATTACAGAGGTATTTCCCTACTGAGTGTTCCTGGCAAGATCTATGCAAGTATACTTGAGAAACGGTTGAGAAGAATTGTGGAAGAAAAGCTTGGTGAAGAACAAGCTGGAGTCAGGCCAAATAGAGGCTGTCAGGATCAGATCTTCACTTTACGACAAATAGTCGAGAAAGCATGGGAATATAACAAAGATCTGTATTTAAGTTTTATCGATTTGGAAAAGGCATATGACAAGGTGCCAAGAGAGAAGCTATTCAATACGCTGCAGTTATATGGTGTCAATGGGGCATTATATCAAGCAATACTTAGTCTTTATTTGAGTTGTGAGTCAGCAGTTAGAATTGAAGGAAGTACAGGAAGATGGTTTAATGTTAAATCTGGTGTGAGACAAGGATGTACATTATCCTGGATCACATTATGAAGGAATGTGGTATTAAACCTGATATCAAAATTGGAGATGTTAATGTCAGCTCTTTGCTTTATGCGGATGATGTTATACTTCTAAATAAATCCGCTACAAGTCTGCAAGATTCTCTGACTAAATTGAATAGCTGTTGTAATAGATATGGTATGAAGGTCAGCAATAAAAAGACAAAGACAATGAAAATAGGCAGAATCATTGAAAATGTCAACGGTGTTGTGAATGGAGAACCTGTGGAACAAGTAAAACATTTCAGCTACTTATGCACAATTTTTACTGAAGATGGTAAACTAAATATAGAAATAGACAACAGAATCAGCAAAGCTGGTATCGTGGGAAGTCAATTGAATAAATTCATATGGAATAAGAAAGAAATTAGTCGGAACACTAAATTAGCTGTATACAAGACTGTGTTCAAACCAATTTTAACTTATGGATCTGAGAGCTGGGTCAGAAGTAAAACACTTGACCAAAGACTAGAGACCGCAGATATGAGAGTCCTGAGAAAGATTAGAGGCGGGAACAGATGGCATCAATGGCAATATCATATTAAAAATGAGGATATTAGGAAAGAACTTGACATTGTCAGCATCCAGGAATGCGTTAGCAGAGCTAATCTCAGATGGTATGGTCACTTAAATAGAATAGGAGAGGAAAGATTAGCAAAACAATTGTTCTCTGCCAGGTTGGCAGGTAAACGACCCAGAGGAAGACCAAGATATAGGTGGATTGATACGGTACAAAGTGCCTCATACGATAGAAATATAAGATCTGATAATGTTGGAGTCTTGACAAGTAACAGACTGATTTGGAGGAAAATTGTAGATAGGAAGTTAGTAATGATGTAATTTTTTCATGTAGTACTGTCATATCCTGTACACCCCTTGAGGGTACATGGCAGGAATTTGATGATGATGATGATGATGAAGAATATGTAGATGCAAAAATGGATAGTAATGCTGTTTCTATGGTTTTTAAACGTAGAAAAGTTTCTGGAATAGTATTTCAAGTCCTTAGTGCCTTGTTTTCCACACTTCTCTCTGTTACTCCCATCTCTAATCACTCAACTGTATTTCAAAATTAACTATATTTATCCAAGAAAACCTCTGTAAGTTTATAAGAAAGTTTCTAATTGGACCACATGTTTATTAAGATAAATATCAACAAAAATAAAAATAAAAAACCTGACAAGTTTCGTAAGTCGTTTGACTTATATCTTCAGGGGTCAAAAGTAACTAAAAGTTTAAACACAAAAAAATGAGAAATTACTCAGAATAGTTCATTCGATGCAGTTGTGGCCATCTAACTGTCCATTAAATTAAATATCCGAATGCAGATTCAGTGCAATACTAAGTTTGAACAATGCTGGATGCTGTCACGTTCTGTTGTTCACGTTCACATTGTCCGAGGTCTGACTTGGGTATATTTTTTATCAATGCAGACCAAACTTGGTGTAGAATTAGGCCCTGGTTTTTGTTGCATTGCATTGGAATTCTAAGCATGTTTGCAGCTTCTTTAAATTTTCTTATGTAACAATCTTTTTCAACGTAAGACATGTTTGTTTTTTTCCAGAGTACATTATGGCCGGTGGAAGTTGTATGGTATACTAGGCCTGAAAAAAACCCTGTTTTTTTTTAAAGGATGATGCGGACGTTTTGGGGATGTAGACATCTTGAAATTTTTTCCAGATGTAGAAAAGCAACTTTCATGTTATGTTTGTTAAGTAATTTGGCCATTTTGTCTGTAACATTCTTGATGTATGGAAGCGTGATTGCATTCTTGAAATCTTGCTTTTGTGAGATGCTTGTAGGAGGTGTGTTGAGGATTCTTTTTATTATCTTAGCTTCATAACCATTTTTTTTTTTTTTTTTTGAGGATCTGTGTTAAATATTGAAATCCTTCATTTCTCTGTTTTTCTCTGCTGGAAATATAAGCTCTGTCCCTCAAAGTTTTAATTAAACTTATTTTTTACGAGAGGTGGTGGAATGAGGCCCCATTAAGAAATCTTCCTGTGTTGGTGGGTTTTTCTATAGATGGAGAAGGATAATTTATTATCTTTTTCATTAACTTCTATTAGGATATCAAGAAAGGGAAGTTTTTTATGTTCCTCTTGTTTCAAAATAAATTTTATGTTGTTGTGTATATTATTCAGGTAATCTTTGAAAGCAGTTAGTTCTTCTGTTGTTCCTGGCCATATGATGGAAATATCGTCCACATAACGTAGCCAATTTTTCGGTCTTTTTATGATATAGTTCGCCCACCGATTAGAAATCCTTCGACACTTCTGCACATCTCAGAAAAAGGAGAATCCATTCCGATAATAGGGTAATCAGTCCGTATTGGGGGATGAGTTGTTTATTATTACCTGTCGAAAAATTAACTTCTCTTTTATGATTATTGTAGTTAACTATGTTGCTTGTATAACATTGGAAAATTTTACCTATAAAGCACGTGATTTCGCGTGTTGGCAACCAATTCGGACGTCCTTCATTTCTTTCTCCCCTTCAGCATGAATCGACTATTCTTGGAAAGACGTGAAGCAGAGACCTACAAAGTGTGTGTGAACTATAATTGTTTAAATCATTATTTTCAAAATGTTCCATGTATAGGTTAGCTAATGCTGGGGAGAAAAACAAATCTAGTGTGATTTGCTTTTCTACCTCTGGAAAAAATTTGAAGATTTCTACATCCCCCGAAACCTCCACATCATCCTTTAAAAAAACCAGGTGTTTATAAAATTCCTTGTAATTGTTCCTGTGGCATCTACTACTTAGGCCAGATGGGAAGATCAGGGGAAATTTGCATGAACGAACACCAAAAAGATGTGCAAAAAAGAAGAGAACACAAATCAGGCCTAGCATACCATACAACTTTCACCGACCATAATGTACTCTGGAAAAAAACAAACATGTCTTACATTGAAAAAAATTGTTACATGCTAGAATTCCAATGCAATCCAATAAAAACCAGGGCCTAATTCTTCACCAAGTTTGGTCTGCATTGATAAAAAAAAATACCCAAGTCAGACCTCGGACAATGTGAACATGAACAACAGAATGTGACAGCATCCAGCATTGTTCAAACTTAGTATTGCACTGAATCTGCATTCGGATATTTAATTTAATGAAAAGTTAGACAGCCACAACTGCATCGAATTAACTATTTTGAATAATATCTCATTTCTTGTGTTTAAACTATTAGTTACTTTTGACCCCTGAAGATGTATGTCAAACGACTTACGAAACTTGTCGGGTTTTTTATTTTTATTGGTATTTGTCTTAATAAAATTGTGGTCCAATTACCGGAATCTTTCTTATGAACTGTAAACCACAGAAACCTACACCTACAATCTGTAAGTTTAATTCATCCAGTTTTATAGTGTCTGGAAACTTAATGAATTTTGCAGTTCTTTTCTAATTGTCTGAACAAATCACACTAAAGTGGTAAAATCAAAGAATGTTATAAGGGCAGTTAATGTAAGTCATGAAAGATTGAATATTTGTAAAAATTAGTGATGGAATTTTTACTTAAAAGTCCTTCTACCCTGTAGATAGCATGGATATTTTTTATTTGCCTTTAAGTGTAATTCTAAATGCCATATACAGCCACACAATTTGTAACATCATCAAAAGAGTAAACAGTAATTCTGAATTTTTTTGTATTGTTTTTTTAAATTCTCTCAATATATTACAGTGCACACTCTCATAATCGTTTTACTTGACTAAAGCACAATAAAAGGAAATAAAATTAGATATTCTTTTATTAATTCTTAATTCCTTACAAGTAATACATAAAAGTTACAGATAAAATAAAATGTTATTTTACCTACATAATATATTAAGCAGAAGTAATCTTTGCCATTTTTTAGCAAAAAACATCAAATCAAAACTAGAGAAAGAAAAATAGTGGACATTTCATTTATTTAGCATCAGTGAGACTTCTGCTGTTGCATCACCGATGACAGATAATTTATATCATATATTTAGCAAACCTTTAGAGATATGCATCCGCTACTAGTTTCATCTGTTAGGCTTCCCCTATTACAAGGCTTAACAAAGTTCATCACTGAGAACAATGATTCACAAGAATATGTAGATGCAAAAATTAATAGTAATGCTGTTTCAATGGTTTTTAAACATACAAGAGTTTCTGGAATAGTATTTCAAGTCCTTAGTACCTCGTTTTCCACACTTCTCTCTGTTACTCCCATCTCTAATCACTCAACTGCATTTCAAAATTATCTATATTTATCCAAGAAAACATATGTAAGTTTAATTCATCCAGTTTTATAGTGTCTGGAAACTTAATGAATTTTGCAGTTCTTTACTAATTGTCTGAACAAATCTTAGAGAGAACTGCTTAACAGTTGACACAATAATGCTTAAAAATAGCTTTTGAAGACATTGGTCTGATTTGTCATCCTTTTGGAGATCATTGATGTATTTCTTTAGGTTTGGAAAATATCTAAATCTCTTACTTCTACATCCCTCTTAAAAACTCCTAATTTAATTTTAAATGCCTTTGTCATCAAACATAATATCAAGTCTTACCAGAGCTCTGTAGTTTAAGGTTCAAGTCATTTCAATGTTTGCAAAAATCTGCACAAGACTTCAGTTTATAACTCACATGATGTCATACATTTCTTTATAAGACATTTGTTGATTAGTCAAAAAGAGATTTATCTCATCCAGGCATTCAGTAGATCATTTCAGAACAAGACCTCAACTAAGCCAACGAACAGTGTTGTACATTATTAGTCCTTTGTATACCGAATCCACCTGATTCGATAGATTCTGAAATTGTTTTTGGTTGCAGCAGCCTTGATTACTGTTTGCATCACTTCTTGAAGTTCCTTTAGGCCATCTTTTGCACATAGTCCTCATGTATTATGCAATGAAAACCTATCAGTAGATGATCAACATGTTTTGCAAAGAGATTTACAAATCCTGCTTCCTTACCAATCATGCTGGATGCAATATCTGTTGTAACGGATACTACTTTTGAAATATCAATTTACTGAATGGATAATTCGTTCATAACTGCTTTACATATTTCAACTCCAGTAGTACGCTCAGGTAGTATAACAAGGTTAATCATCTCTTTGCATACTTTGTCAACCCTACAAAATCGAGCAAAGATTGCTAGTCTAACTGATGATGTAATGTCTGTGCTCTCATCAACACAAATAGAAAAGAACTTACATGAAGCCAAATCTTTTGTTAATTGTTCTGTTGTATTCCTTTCCAACTTAAGTATCCTATCCTTAACTGTTTTTCTACTTATAGACAAATCTTTAATGTGCTGAATAATTTTCTAAAAAATTGTCAAAAAGGAAAGGAGCACATTCTAGCTATGCTTCTTTAATATACTCCCCATCACTAAGTGGTTTTTCCATGTTGGGCAATAACTTTAAAAATGTCTATTTACAGAAGAAGAAGTTCTACGAACAACTGATTCGGAACATAAAATGCATAATGCTTTATTATCTTTCTTAATCATACCAAATTTTTTAGTCCAGTATTCTTTAAGCTCTCTAATATCCTCTTCATTTGAATGTCTATGTTTCTTTGCTGGTGGTTGTGACATTCTGTACAATCTGTAAAGGGCAGGAAGCAAATATATGATAATGGTATATATATGATAATATATGATAATGGTATATCTATATATACCATTATCATATATTTGTTTCGCAAGGTTGGGTCTTTTATTGCATATTCAAGTTTTCCAACAAGATATTTAAACAAAGTGGCAATCATTGTCTCTAGAGTTTCTCCATACCATTAGGATAACATATTTATAGATGTCATCCTTTAATTATCCTTTTAAATACCATGGATATATATATTGGTTCTCGGAAACTTCGACGTAAACATTTACTCCGCAAGACATTTTGCCTTAATTTTTGTAAATAATCAATGAATGATAAAGGATATTATAAAATCATTAAAAAGGCAAATCTTTATTAAGGTGAATGTCAGTGATACATAACATAATGAAATCAGTTAAAAATTGTGCAAATTAAAAGAGATGCTGCATAAATAATTAACTTTTTGCTGTGGATTGTCAATTCAACAAATCTGTGAGTAACATCGCTCATTGGAAGAAATGCTAATTCTGTGAAGCATTTAATTTTTATGTTAAATTCGGCATCTGTTTGATAGCGTAACTTCAAACCGATGGCAACAATTTTGCAATAAAGATATTGTGCCATACAAAATAAACAACCTGTTATTATAGTTGATGTAAATATGTTACAAAAAGCATTGATAGTTGCTTTCTTGAAGTCAACCATTAATGTTTCAGGATCTAATGATGAATCTAAGCCCTTTAAGGCACTGAGTAATCTGCTGTAAGTTAATTCTGATTTGCTAGGAAGCAAAGCAAAAAGCCACCATGGAATCCTTAGGGGTCTCATGCCAGTATCAAGCCTGGATAAAGGAGGAGAGTCAGTCAGATGAATGTTGATGTTCTGACCATAAAGAAAAAACATGATTGTTATCTGATGCCTATGCGATCAACAGCCACAACATGCTGGCTCGGACGTTGCCCTGATCAACAAGGTCTGCGATACCAATCAAGCTATCGGGGTTGGATCGAAAAGTAGGATAGCAAAAGGAAACAGAAATTGAAACTAACAGAACTATTATCAGTAGGAACATGCAATGTATGGACACTTTGGATGTCAGGAAAACTAGAATTACTTTGCGAGGAAATGAAGAGATATCGGTGTGATATACTAGGACTGGCGGAGATGCAATGGACATCATCAGGAGAGATAAATTGGATGCGAAGCCATATGGTCAGGCATGACATGAAGCAGGAGTTTGTTTCCTTCTTAACAAAAGAGCTAGAGAGGCACTGTTAGGCTACAAACCAGTCAATGAATGAATCATAGCAGCAGGATTTCACGCAAAGCCATTTAATATATCAATAGTCCAGATATAGGCATCCATATCTGACAGCACAGATGAGGATATTGATTTATTTTACAAAGATCTGACAGAGACGATAGAAACAATTCCAAAGCAAGGTGTACTAATTATCGAAGGAGATTGGAATGTCAAAGTCAGAATAGATAATGAAACTATCTTGGAAATTGGTTGGGAAAGAGTCATGGGAAAATATGGTTTCAGAGAAAGAAATGAATGAGGTGAAAAAATGTTAGAATTTGCTGTGGACCACCAGATGATGATCTGTAACATTCCAGCAAAAGGATTGTAGAAAATGGATGTGGCAATCAAAGGATGGGAAAACCAAGAACATGATTGATGTGATTAAAAGAAGATGGATAGCATCAATACAGCAGTGTCAAACTTTTCAAAGAGCAGATATAGACTTGGATCATATTTTAGTGATTGCAAACATCAAGTTGGATTAAAAAGAAAATATAAACCCCATCATCAGAAACGAAGAGATACAGCAAGAATAAGTGAAGCAGAAATAGGAAGAAGGTACACAACAGTGTTAGAGGAGAAACTTAAAAGTGTGGACAAAGAAAAAAATTCGAATTGAAGAGTGAAAGGAGTAATTAAGATGCAGTTGAAGAAACAGTATCAGAAGAAGAAGAGAAGATCAAGAAGAAATGGATTAGACAAGAAACATTGAAGTTAGTACAGGAGAAAAGAATGTTGAAGATAAGAAGGGATACATCAGAACAAATAGAGGAGCAATATAGAAGAAAGTGTAATGAAGTGAAAAAGCAGTCAGAATGGATAAGATGAAATGGTTAGAAGCCCATTGCAATAATATAGAACACCATAGTGGTGTTCTATATTATTGCAATGGGCTTCTAACCATTTCATCAAAATGATTAGAACCATTAACCACCTCACCGGCTGTTATGGATCAAATATGCATCCTCATATGCTTCGTATCCATCATATATTTCAATGTAATATCAATGGTATTATAATTTTAATATGCACTTCGCATCTATGATAACTTTGACGTCTATAGACGTCTTGCCCGGTAGTGTGGTTAATAGAAGATGGCAACCAAAACAGACCACGCTTAAAGATGAAAAAGACAAAGTATTGATGAAGAAAGATAAAATTGTACAGTGATGGACAAGATACTGTAGTGAGTTATGAAGAAAAACTAGATTTAGATAGTGTTGGGAAACTGACTGAAGAAATGAAGCAGATATCACCACCAAGTAATGAGTTTGATGTATACATTTTAAGAGGAGAGGTAGAAAAAGCAATAGGATGGCTAAAACGACAGTACTGGAAAAATGATTAAATATGATGGCGAAATTTTGGTTACAGAAATGCACCAACTATGTAATATGATCTGGAAAGAAGGGAAAATGCCAGCGGAGTGGGTGAAATCGATATTAGTGACATTATACAAGAAAGGAAATAAACTAGAATGTAAAAATTATAGAACAATTGCCTTGACAAGTCACCTTGGTAAAGTGATGATGATGATATTGATAAAAAGATTGAGAACACGATTAGAAGCACACCTTGCAGACGAGCAAGCAGGATTTAGGAAAGATATAACTATAATTCAACAGATTTTGACAATGTGGTCAATTTCAGAGAAAGCTAGGAGAAAAAACATAAACATATATATACTTGCTTTGTTGATTTTCAGTGACATTAGCAGTATTAAAATCCTATGGAATTGATAGAAAACTAATAGCTATATTACAAGATGTTTATTAAAATGCAGTTGTAGCAGTTAGAATAGGTGATGGTTTGGGGAAATTGTTTAGAACAAGCAGAGGTACTAGACAAGGGGACCCAATATCACCATGCATTTTCATTGCACATTGAGAAAGAGCAATGGATAAAATGAAGGAAGATGCAAAAGGAATATCAGTGCATGAAATGAGAATTAACAATCTGAGATTGTTATTATTGAAGAAGATGAAAGAGAACTACAAAAAACACTGAAACTGTTAAATGAGGAAGGGAAGAGATTTTGACTTGTTATGAACTTGTGAAAAAAATGAAAACAATGGTATTTGGTGAGAAGAACATGAAACAAAAGATACAAGTGGATGGAATTGATATAGAAAATGTAGAACAATTCACATATTTGGGAAGTAAAACGATGTATGATTTGGACTGTAAAAAAGAAATAAAGATCAGGATTGCAAAGGGAAGAACAAATCTGAAGGGCATGAATAACATCTGGAAAAGTAAAGTGATCAGCCTGCAAACAAAACTAAGAGTACTGGAAACAGTGTACTGTATGGATCTGAAACGTGTATAATAAATGAGGAATCAAGTAAAAGAATTTTGGTATTTGAAAGAACTTGTTATAGGAAGATTCTAAGAATAGGATGGGTACACAAAATCACAGATGAAGAGCTCTAAACACAACCAAAAGAGAATCTAATGTATCCAAAACAGAAGCTGCAATTTTTGGATACATCTGTAGAATGAGTGAGGACCTGAAGATAAAGACATTTATGGTATTATGGATGGTGTAAACAGAAGAGGTAGCCCATACAGAGAATGGATAGACGACATAAAGGACTGGTGTGGAATTGGTGTACAGAAACTGCGACACTGTGCACTGAACAAAGAAAGGTGGAAGAAGATAGTGAAGGACGCATCGGACACCAATGGGCAGTGAGTCCATGGTTCGTGATGATGATGATGATGAAAGCAAAAAGACGTGGAATGCTAATACTTCCTATTACTATATTATTATTATTATTATTATTATTATTATTATTACGGGCAACTCCAGGGAGTCATTAGACTCATCGAGGGAGGCCCCAAATCATATTCATCACAACTATTCGACATTCATACAGTATCTATCATACCTCGCCTTAAACTCATTCACTGTCACAGCATCCACCACAGACTCAGGGAGCGCATTCCACTCATTCACTACTCTAAAAGTAAAGAACCCAGCTCTAACACCTTTACTAACCACACTTTTGCCCAGTTTCCATGGATGTCCCCTAGTCCTCCCACAACCAGCCCTGTTCTCAAAAATATCTTCTGAATTAATTTTATAGAAACCCTTCAGTAATTTGAATGTCTCAATCATATCTCCCCTCCTCCGCCTATCAACCAATTTTTGCAACCCACAAATCCTCAACCTGTTCTCATACGGTTCATTCCACAGACCTGCTATCATCTTGGTCACTCGCCTCTGGATCCTCTCCACCTCCTCCCCATCAAGAAGAAACCTAGGTGACCAAATCTGAGCACAGTAGTCGAGATGAGGTCTTATCAAGGCTCGATACAGAGGAACAATAACCTGCTTGTCTCTGCTTGTCAACGTATTCTTCAGCAACCAAGTGATTTGATGAGCTGATTTGGCCACTTTTGCAATGTGTCCCCTAAATTTCAATTCCTTATCCACCAACACTCCTAAATCTCGTGCCTCATCAATTTCCTGGAGCACGGTTCCACCAATGCAGTAAACTGCCTCCCATCTTTTCACCCCAAAATGCATAACCTTACATTTTGCCACATTAAATTGACATCCATTCTCCCTAGCCCAGACCTCCAATCTATCCAAATCATCCTGCAAAATTTTGACGTCATCTGCATTCACTATTGCCCTACCCAACTTCGCATCATCAGCAAACAAATGAACTGTTCCTCTCAGATCCTTTCCTATATCATTTATGAACAAATTAAACAGCAGTGGTCCAAGAACAGATCCTTGTGGTACACCACTAGTCACAGGCCGTCTTGTGGACTCTACTCCTGAGTAAACCACTCTCTGATATCTCTCCGTCAACCACCCTCCTATCCATCTCACCAACCCTATGTCCATTCCCATATGCTGCAATTTACTGATTAGAATTCCATGTGGTATCCTGTCAAAGGCCTTAGCAAGGTCCAGCAGAATCACTGTAAACCCATTACCCTTATCCAGTTCAGCCGTCACTGTGTTATAATACGTGAGCAAGTTACTGAGGCATGACCTACCCTTCACAAAACCATGCTGTCCCCGATACAGTATCCCATTTTCTTCTATCCAATCTTGTATTTTCCTCTTGACTATTTTCTCTAAGACCTTGCTAATGATTCCTGTTATGCTGATTGGCCGGTAATTTTCAACAGCAGCCTTGGAACTACCTTTGTGCAGTGGAACTATTTTCCCCTCTTTCCACCCCCTTGGGACTGACCCAGTCCTGAGGCTCAAATTAAACATAATGGTCAAGGGCACTGACAATTCTTTGGCCGCTTCACGTACGACACGAGCTGGTATACCATCCAATCCCACAGATGTATTGACATTGAGGTTCTGTAATAGACTAGTTACCTCTACCTCATTCATCACAATTCCAGTATAAGCTGTTGGTTCCTCCATTTCCGCAAAGCCACCACCTGGATGATATACTCTTGCAAAGTGTTCGCTCAGTAATTCCACAACATCGACTGATTCAGTTACCTCCCTACCCTCAGCATTTTTTAAGATCATTCTACCATGAGCATTTTTCCTTTTACTTGCAACATATTGAAAAAACTGTTTGGGATTCTCTTTAGCCTGCATGGCCAATTTCCTTTCGTAATCTGCTTTTGCTTTTCTTACCACCCTTGTTACCATCCTGGCCTGAGCTTTATACTGTTCATGCACCTGATGGTCACCCTTCTCCTTAAATTCCCTCCACAATTGTTTCTTTTTTTGCAGCTCAAGCTTAATAGTGTTATTCATCCATTTAACCCCTACCTGATTTATTATTCGGACTCTTGGTATACAGTCAACCATTGCCTCCTGCAAACAGTTCTTGACCACCTCCCATGCACCATCAACATCCAGCCCTTGCAGTTTTACATGCCATGGCATTGAGCCAAGCACACACCTAAGCTTGTCATACTTACCAGCCCGGTAATTCCACATATACCCTGTCTTAATTGTAAATTCGACTCCTTTAGCCACCTCCCAAGTCATGACCTTATGGTCACTCTCACCAATTGGTGGCAACAAGGTCATGTTCATTACAGCCACATTCTCAGTTGCAATTACTAGGTCCAGCACTCTCTGCCCCCTGGTATTTTCCAATACATGTTGCCGTAGATAGTTGTCCCTTAATAACTGCATAAAATCCAATTCCTTCCTCCCATGTGCCCTCTCCTCTTTCCAGTCAATATTACCATAATTGAAATCACCCATAATAATTACCCTCCTTCCATTCATTTCTTCTATTTGCTTATGCATACTATTCCCACCATCCACTCCATCACCCGGTCTATAGCAGCACCCAATTGTATATTTTGTTCTGCTAGATTGTATCTCACACCAAACAGACTCAAATGTGCTTTTTTCCCCATCCTGCAGTTCAACTTCTATACTCCTTGGCTGAAGCTCATCAGCTATCATCAATAACACTCCTCCCCCCTTTTTATTCACCCTGTCACTCCTGAACACGCTATACCCATCGCATTCAATCCCACTAGCTTTATCATCTTCTGTCAGCCATGTTTCACTAATACCGACAACCTGTGGCCTGGAAGTGCCAACCATGGCCAAAAACTCTTCCTTCTTGTTCCTAATACTCCTGGCATTAGTGTACATGAATCGCAGAAGCCCATTTGTCCCATCCCTACTTTGATTCCTTATACTAATTATCCCATTCTGATTTGTTGTCCGTCGTACTCGCCCGGGCATAATATACTCATTCATACACTTAACTTCCCCCCCTAAAGTCTGCATATCTACTCCCCCCCCTCTTAATAAATCTAGTTTCCCTGAGTCTGTACATCCACTTCCACATCATTCATCAACACTCTTTCAAGTCTCCGTACACCAACTCCATTCAAATGTAACCCATCCATCTTATATAAGTCCTTTCGCCCATCAAACTCATTCCACACATCCACAAACTCCACACCACTCTCCATGCATAACCCACGCATAAAGTCATTGGCAATTATGGCCCTCCTTCTAAACACTTCGCTGTCATACCGCGGTAAGATACTCACCATCCTAACTCTCTCACTCTTCTCTTTTGCTACCTCAAACAACTCCCTCACATCCTCTATCATTTCCATTTTGTCCTCTTTCATATCATTCGTTCCTGCCACTATTATCATCTCTTTCACCCTCTGTTTTTGCAGTCGAATAGATTCGCTGACGTCCTTTATGTTCGCACCCGGCTGGTACGACTTCGTTAAACTCTCAATTATTACGCCTCTTAATAGCGAATCCCCATACAGCACTCGCTCCTTCATTTTATTGACGTTTACGTACATTCTATTATTTGCCGTCACAGACTTCCGCCGGTTATTTGTCGGTACGTTCAACACACATTTTTGCATACGCTCCAGTTGTCGTTTGGCTCTGTGTATCGCGCCATTTAAACGGGCAATTTCGCTACTCGCACTTATCACACCATTTTCGTTATCGATCAAATCATCCATTCCTTCGGTGTTTCTACCTTCATTTACACTTTCAGCGACGCTCTCACACATATCTGGCACTACCACGCAATTCTCTAGTACACCGCCATTTTCTGCATTCTGACTACCGTTAACGATATCAGTCTCGATACACGAAACACGCTTGAAGTCCTCATTCTCTTTACACTTTCTACACATATTAACTCCACTATCACTTTCTAACCAGACTCCTACCGCTCTTCGCAAGGCATACATCTCACAGACAGCACACTGCATAAATTCTTTTACATCAAAACTCTTAAGCAAGCATGGCGACCTGGCCGCCATTTTTTTCTTTATCGGTGCCATGTGTACGCTATCTTTTCTTAAAAATAATAGTTAAAATAACAGAAAACACGCAAAAATTGCACAGACACACCAAGAAACAAAAAGCAAACAATACTACTTAAAATTCTGGTAAAATATCTAATGTTAACACAAAATAATACTGATCTTTTCAGGAGCTCTCGACAAGCCGACGATCTAATCCGTGCGACACCTAGCGACCAAACTTAGCGACCAAATAAGCTTAGGCGTTGCTGGTTATTCATGACTTATTTTTCACGGTATTAACAACACCACAAACACTTTTATCAACAAGGATGTTTTATTAACGCTAATATTTCACACAGGATTAGATGGAGGAAAACGAATGTGCTATTTAGGAGTCGTTATAGATCTGAAAGACTATTTTTTGAGTCAGCAATGGCTTTGAAGAATTCTCCCAACCTTAACAAATATGGTTGCATTAATTTGCCAAAAATTTGGGAGACGGTTATCCTAAGAAAAACTCCTGGATAACTGCTGCCTTTTTTTTTTTTTTTTCCATTAGAGAGCGCCAAAAATAGGACTTTAGATCTTTTGTCTTTCTGCAATTATATTGTTTCACTCACTCACTGTCGCGTTTACATGTGTGTTGTGCTCTGATGATGCCGAGTTGAAAATCAGCGAAATATTAGCGTTAATAAAACATCCTTGTTGATAAAAGTGTTTGTGGTGTTGTTAATACCATGTAAAATAAGTCATGAGTAGTCTGAATAACTAATAATATATATTTGGGCTGCATTTAAAAGTACCGTCACTGCCCAATCCTTATTCTTTTCAAGGTCATCTAATCCAGCTTGTGTACCAAACACTAAAATTCTCTCTTCATCATCTTCACCACTATTGTATAATAATAAAAACTGCTCACCATTTTCTAGAAATTTATACTCATCTGGAATTATATATCCACTTCTTTCAGTTGGGATGAGGGGGGGGGGTGCTTGGCCTTTCTTTTGCCTCCATCTAATATTACGACACAGATTTGCTAAAGACGACATCAGAGATGAAGTGTTGTTATTTAAATTTGATGAAATATCGACAATTAAAGACCGAGCAGAGATTTGTGAACTAGTAGCTGATGATTTTAAGTTTGCCATTTCTTGATAAACCTTTAGATTTCCAGGATTGAGAATGGCGACAGTGATCACCGACTGTCAGTTAGAATGCTTAATTTTAAAGAAATTATTTTCCTCTAACTAGTTGGTTAATAAGGTTACCAGATTGTTAGTTTAAATTATTATGGCGAAAATGTTTACTGTGAATTTTCCTACGCCGAAAATGTTTATGCCAAATTTTCCAGCCACAGGATATAGTATACTAAAATTTGGTATACTAATCTTTATTAATTTTAATAAAGATGTTAAATATTTGAATGTTAAAACATGAAAACTGCAAACTCATTTTGCTGTGCATGTGTGAGCAACTGCATCAAAATCCTTTACCATAATATAGTGATCCACTGTTTACGTACTTGTATGTAAAAAAGACTTGATTTGATTTGCTTCTCAGTATCTTCATGCACATAACATTTAAAGAAGAAACCAAATTATTCAAAACTAGTTTGGGTAGTGATGTTTCCCATAATGCTTAGCAACATTTGCCAGCCTGGTTGCCGAGTGGTTAGGGTACTCACCTTCCAACCAACAGATCTTAGGTTTGAATCCCACAGTGAGTATGGATGTTTGTAACTGTCTTTAGGTGGGAGATGAATTTCATTGCCTGGTATGAGACTCCTCACATATTGGAGGCCTGAAGTGGCTTGAGAAAGTTCTATGTTTAGTCTCTAGAGCAGGGTTTCTGGACTGTGTATAAATAAATAAAAAAAAATATAAAATTGATAAAAATGGCAAAATAAAAAAATAAAAAACATACTTCCTAAAGGAAGTAGACTTTGCATTTTAGGAAACTGGGCAGTTTGATGTGAAGTAATCTGCTTCCACATAAAAGTAGTATAGTCATGAAAATATTTCATGTGCAAACATTCTTTGGTCACACTTGAATAAAAGATTAAAACAAAAATATAATATGTCTAATATAATATATCAAAATGCAGCACCATAAAGTTACTTTAAATAAACTCATGGCACCACTTGAGAGTGACAGTGCTAATTTTACAGGGGGTACAAGAAACAGGTGGGATGCTCAGGGTGGTAGCTGTATTTGTGTCTTTGCTCTTCATAATGGTTTCATCATAGTATGTGAGTGAAACTGCCTCATTAGATTCACAATGTTACATTATGTATTGTCTTGATTCTTTTGCTTAGTGTTTTACTCAGTACTGCTACTAAATATAAGACATTTTTTTTTCAAACTGGGTTATGGAACAATACGGATGAGATTTGTATTCAGCACATACAATACAGTTATGTTAAAATCACCTACTTGTGCCTAAAGTCAAATATCAGTGTTCTATATTGTAATTTATGTATAAAATGAAGTGGCTTAATTATAAAAATTATTTTATAGTTACTCCTCATACAAGGTGTCGACTCAAATTACTGAAATTGGAAAGAATAAAGGATTATTTATTAATGGAAGAAGAATTTCTTAGAAATCAAGAGAGACTTAAGCCACAAGAAGAAAAGCATGAAGTAAGATCTAACTTATTTTATCTTTCCTAAATTATTTCCTCTTGCATGGACCGAATGTAATTTTCCAACTTATATATTTGGTTTGACATCCACTTGCAATCTTTCCCACTATACAGGATACCTTTTCATGTTGGAGAGGACCTCTCATTGATACCCTTTATTCTTTTCTCTATTTTTCTTGCACTGTTTTTACTCTATCTTCCAGACCACCATCACTAGGATCTAACACCCTACTACTGTGTTTGTTGTGATGTGACCCATGGACATTTGGAAAGTATCATCCTGGTAGTCTTGCATTACAATGGCCCCTGTTTTGGCAAGACAAAAAAATCTCTTTGAGCATGAATCCTTCACTAAAAATTTTCCAGGGGACCTCACAAAACCCCTTACCTAGTACAGATATTGATAACAAATAAGAAACAAGACATATTACTTGCATGTATATGTACCAGTGTTTCTTATCATCTGTGCAACAAGTGAAAAGCTAATTCTTCTTTATTCAAAAGGATTTTAGAAGTATTGGCAGAATCTCCCAAAAGAGTTTAAAAGAAAAAAGGAAAATCGTGTTCCAGTGATATTCTTGTTGACATCACATCAGCAGCACTCCCTGGTAGGCACAGGTTTTTACCGGCCTGGTTGGTCGAGTGGTTAGTGTATACCCACTCTCCAACCAACAGGCTGCAGGTTCGAATCCCGCTGTTGACATGGATGTTTGTGATTGTCTTTAGGTGGAAGATGAATGTCATCGCCTGGTGTGAGACCACAGCCCTACTTATTGGAGGCCTGAAGTGGCTTGAAAAAGTTCCATGATTGGTCTCTACATCAGGGTTTCCAGACTATGTAAAATATATATGAAAAATACAAACAAATTTTATATATATATAAAAATCGATAAAAATAAAATCCTTAGTCCACCCACGGTACATATTATAGGTTTACAAAATACCTTCCGTGGATGGGAGCAACATTAAAATATATATATATATATATATATATTAAAAAAAAAAAAAAATCAGAAAAATTGCTCTCAAGTAACGTGTGTGTGGGGGAGAAGATACCAATTATGGTAACATCTTGTAAAAAATATTCAACTGTTCTAAAGATGTATCAAAATGGGTTGGTTGATGTTTGATGAGGAGATAGTTCAGAATTAGCATCAAGCATTGACAGTGTGAGGTGCATCCTGATATGTAGAGATTATTGTGTATTTCCAACTAGGAATATCATCCTTACTTTTGACACATCCAAACCTCCAACTTTGGTAAAAGCAGTATATTTTAACTGTCTTCTTATGCTCTACACCCCTAATTCTCTAAGATGCTTTAAATCTTAGAAGTAAAGTATGTTCAAACTTCCTCTTCGTAGTAGCTCTATTGTTTGTGCTCACTGTGTTAGTAAAGAGCATGATAATAAATTTTTCTATGTAAAGAAAAATGTCAGCTGTGAGGGAGACCACCCAGCTTACTCCTAGCATGTCAAATGTGGAAGGATGAAAATGAGATACAGATGATACATTGAACAAAATATTTTATATCAGGAGGCAGAGAGGAAGCTAGTAACCATTCCCTAGTGAAATCCTCTTACGCTGAAAAGATGGCAGTTAAGAAAATATCAAAAGCAACTGTTTCTCTCCTTCCATCCAATTCAGCATATCTGAACTTTATGATTGTGGGTGCTTCTTTTTTGGAGCACATTAATTGCACTACCTGGTACAGTGTCACTCTTGAAACTACTTTTAAAATGATCCTGTTTACTGAGAATTCTTGTCAAGAAAATTATGGCAAGGGCATCACTCAGCCTCCACATGGGGGGGGAAAAAAAAGGATACTTCTGAATCCACTGGATGTAAATTAAACACAAGAAATGACCCCGATATATGTCAGATCATGTATTCAACATTTTTCTAGAGTAAGAGATGGAAATTTCCCATCCAGCCCTCACTCCTTAGAAAATCTAAGTCTACTAAGTCTCCTGAAATATGAATATCTAGTTTCAGTTTGTTTGCTTTTTTCATGAAAAAAAAAAAGCTTACAACACACCCTGAAGATATGGTGTATTAAATTACCTCTAGAATCTAGGTTTTAGGGACATCTTGTATTTGTTAAAAACTATTTAGGCAAGTAAATATTGATCAACCTGGATGATTCACAATAAGACAAATGATTTAATAAGAAATCTTTGTAACTGGCCCAAAGAGGTCAAAGAACTAATTACTTCAAAACATCCAGTTATTCCATGTATTTATGGTTAAGGACAGACCAAAAAAATAAATAGATAAACATTCAGGGCAGACATTCCACTTAGATCCATAGTGGATGCAAGATATTTGCTAACGTATTATCTATGTAAATATCTATCCAACCAACCAGCACCACATGTAGTAAAAAATTATCTTATTTAGAAAGAAACCCTAGGATTTCATAAAAAAAAAATCAAACTAATCCCACAGACATCCTGGCTACTTTGGACATTAAAAGCTTATTAAGATTGTTTCTTCCATGAGAAGAAATAATCTCAATTTTAGAAGACATTTTCCCTCCTGATACTGTTCATACTTTTAAACATTGCTTAGAGAACGCTTTCTTCATATTCCAAGGCTGCTATTTTTAATAATCTGAAGGCTTAGCAATGGGTACAGTACAGCAATTTCTCCAAACCTACACATGGAAAAGTTTGAACAATCAGCTACTGAAAAATACCATACTGAACCAAGATCATGGTTGAGATATGTGTACGATATTGTCATCATTTGGTCATGCTCAGAAGAATCTTTCCATAACTTTTATTGACTTCCTTAATGGTTTAAATCATAAAATCCTGTTTATGTCAGAAATAGAAAAAGATCAATTTCCTTCTTGGATGTTTTCATCTCAAGTGAAATATACAATTTTTTTTTTTTTTGTATATTTCAAAAGTAAGTTCATAGCAATCTTACTTTTGAAATATGGCAATCCCTTGATCAGGGCGCCTAATGCGTTCTTTAAAACAGGCGCACTAATCAAATACAACATATGGGAAAATATATAATTCGTTCCTCAAATTTCTTTTTTGACCCTTAATTTTTTTTATAAAAGAATTAAGGTATGTCTCAGGGCCTAGTTAAAGGAAAACCATGAAGTTGAAAGACAATAAAACATATTCAGAATATAAATTTAATTATTCTGCTTCTTAACAAAGAATTGAGCTAACATAGTTTGGCAAGCGTTTTGTTTCTTTTTTTCATACAACCGACGGTATGGCCCTATTGCCTCTTCTACTCTTCTGCAAATTTTTCTGCTGCTCTCTTCATCAGGGTCAGTCTTTAAGTATTGCTGCTTAAAAACTTCGATTATACGAAAAATATTTTCAAATTGTTTCTGTGAAATCTCTTTTGGTTGACTATCAGTGGTTAAAATTTCTTCGTATTCTTCGGGATCTTCCTGCTGTGCATCTAAATTTAGCAGGTCCGAATCACTCAACTCTTCAGAATGAGATTTAATTAACTCTTGGATATTATCATTGAGGAGGAGAAAGAAATGAAGGACATACGAATTGGTCGGCAACACGCGAAAATTATGTGCTTTATACATAAAATTTCTCAACTGTTATACAAGCAGAATAGTTACCATTTAAAAATTACAATGATCCTAAAAGAGAAGTTAATTTTCCGACATGTAATAATAAACAACTCATCCCAGAAAACGGATTGATTACCCTATTATCGGAATGGATTCTCCTTTTTGTGACATGCGCAGAAGTGTCAAAGGGTCTCGAATCTGTGGGCGTACTATAGCAGACGACATAAATTTTGGCGGTAAAAATTTGGAGAACACTATACATAATGTACGTGGAAGTAGTGCAGCATGCCATTAAAAATAACTGTAAAATGTTTTAAATCGTTAACTAAATTAATTCATTCTGGTGAGTGATTTTTTAAAATAGTTAGACATAAAAGTGTATAGATAGAAAAATTTTAAAATCTGTAACATTTATTTTTAAGATGTATATAGGCACACTAATCGAATTTGGGTATCGAAAAAAAATGACACACTCATCGAGGGATTACTGTATACAAAAAAAAAAAAAAAAAAGAAAAAAGTTTCATACATGTCAATACTCTGCATGCCAGTTCCCACCACCACCTGACACAAAAACGGGATATCATCAACAAATTAAAAGAAAGAAAGAGAGAGAGAGAGAGCCATTTTGTTATCAAGGAAATAACTTACTTTAAAGACATTCTTAAAAAAAATATCGGTCTCCAAGACTACAACAACCAGATGACTACTAAGGCATGGTTTCTTTTACCTTTTATCAAAAATGTCACGGACAGGATAATAAAAGTCCTACAAGAACATAACTTAAAAGTTGCCTTTAAACATTTACAAAAAGTCTCTACCATGTTTAGATTGCTAAAACAACCACATCAATCTATGAAGTTACTAGGAATTTATAAAATCTGCTGCGATTATGGTGTTTGTTACATTGGAACAGACAGGACATTCTGGAGAAATCCATCTAAAAGAACATGTCAGAGATGTGGAGAAAAAATAAGCATATAATTCTGGATTGGCATTTAACACCAATAAACACCAAGTTAATTGGCAAATCACAGAAATATCATGCACAGAATTTAATACTTCATCATCATCATCAAATTCCTGACATGTACCCTCAAGGGGTGTATAGGATATGATAGTGTTAAGTCCCTTTCTATCTTATGGTTTTGTTTGTCATACAAATTGCCTTCGTCTATATTCTTCTAACTTCTACTTTCAAGACATCACCAAAATTTCTACTAATATCTGAGTTATTGTTCCCCGTAGTATCCCTAGTATTTGTATTTTAACTGCGCCCTTTGGGATATTTAGTTTAAGATATTTTATACATAAACAGAGAAAAGGAACTCAAATATCTGAAAGTGTAACTATTGCAGTCGTGACACTATTTCTTGTTACTCAACATTAATTCCTTAAACTTCCCGTTTCTTAACATTAATTCCCCGCGTGATTAGGCTCGAATGTTTCTAAGCGGTGCATTGGATTAGCAATATCAGACAACTTTTTTTATCATTAAACAAAAGGTTTATTATTTCTCTAAACATGGTACATATCAAAATACTCAACTAAATTACTTACACACTAAAATTAGCTTAATACAAGTAGTTGGGCTATGATTCGACAAAAGTTACTACAATCATGCCGCCACAAAATTTCATACAAAACATGAATTCACTTAACATGGACAAATTAGATCACCACACATTATTAGATTATTCAACTTCAAGTACACTAACAAAATCATTAACTACTCTAGCACATACTTATGACAATTCCGATTCTCTACACATCACACTAGGCATTCAAATTTCTCAGGCTACTTGATTACTCAATTCACACTAATCAAACTCAATATTAACAAAACCATTTACTTCATTAACACACAACTATGTCATTAACTTTCCTTTTACAATGTAGTAGGCACTCAAGATTCTTAGGATAATTAATTATTCACAAATTATCAACACTAGCTAGCTTACTTTTAACACTCTCTATCAAATTCTAAAGTCCTATTATAATTTCTCCCTAATCACTTTAACAGTTCCGTATTATGACAATGGTACCTATCACAAACAACTTCTAGTTAACATAAGACAAAATTCACAATATCTTTCTTTAGCTTCACTTACGGGCCTTTACCTTCTACTGAACGAACTTGCTTGCATAACTTCTTGCAATTCAGGGCTATATAAACATCTGCGCCGTCGGCTGTACTATCCGAAACGAGGACATCGATATCTTTACAGTTTCCTATGACTCTATGGCATATTTCGCTTTCTACATAGGAGTACGGGAATAGCTTTCCTGCTCACCTTCGATTCCTTGTTGTGGCATGAGGATATAAGCCATATCTCTCCACTCAGGAACACCGTGAAATCCACTAGAAAACCAAACTAAAACCACCGCGACTATCCAAACGTTTCCTCTCCTCTGGCAAAAGGCAAAAAGGCCTCAAGCCTCCTTGACTATCTAAACGTCTCCCCAAAACCCAAAAGAGCCGACTCTTCGAAAGCCACGAAGGGGGGGGGGTTACCAACCCTTTTATAGCTGCTCCCCTAACGGCGCCCATTCTTACTTCTTTTTCCACCTCCTACTTGTTTTCCGTCTGTCTACCAATTGGGTAGCATTTGGCTGCCATACATCATTTTGATCGGCAACTCGTAACGAAGTTTCTATCTGGGTATAGGCCCTAAGCGATATTCCGTTATTTCTCTTGTTAGCCTCTATCTTAACCCCCTTTTAAACCTTTTCTCAGAATTCTACTTAATGCTTAATCTGTAGCCTATTACATAGCGTATTTCATGACTCATTCTTTTATACTTATGCACTTAACTCTTTCATTCTTAATTGCATTGCTATATTAATTCTTAGTTAGCTACTTATTTAATACAAATTCCTTGTTTAGTCATAATACACCTTAATACATTCTTTTCTTTTGTTATCTTAACTAAACAATAGACCTTTACATTTTACTCAATTTATACTGGATGCAAGAATATTTTATTAACTAAATTATCCTTTTTATGCAGGGGTTTTTATTTATGTTATTTATTTTTCATGTTACACCATGATAACTGAGAATACTATATTCTCAAGATATCAGGTGTAACAATATAGCTAATTTAGTGTTCCGACTAATTTCTCTTTTATTCCATATGAATTTATTCAATTGACTTCCTACCATAATATCTTTGTTGATTCTGTTGTCTATTTCCATGTTTAATTTACCATCTTTACTAAAAATCATGCCTAAGTAGCTGAAATGTTTTACTTGTTCCACAGGTTCTCTGTTCACAACGCAGTTGACATTTTCAACGATTCTGCCTATTTTCATTGTCTTTCTCATTTTATTGCTGACCTTCATACCATATCTATTACAACAGTTATTCAATTTATTTGGGGGAATCTTGCAGACTTCTAGTGGATTTATTTAGAAGTATAACATCGTCTGCATAAAGCAGAAAGCTGACATTAACATCTCCAATTTTGATATCATGTATAATACCACTTTCCTTCATAATGTGATTCATATAGATAATATATAACAGAGGGGATAATGTACATCCTTGTCTCACACCAGATTTAACATTAAACCATCTATCTTCCTGTACTTCCTTTAATTCTAACTGCTGACTTACAACTCAAATAAAGACTAAGTATTGCTTGATATAATGCCCCATTGACACCATATAACTGTAGCATATTGAATAGCTTCTTTCATGGCACTTTGTCATAAGACTTTTCCAAATCAAACAAAACTTAAATATAGATCGTGGTTATATTCCCATGATTTCTCAACTATTTGCTGTAAAGTGAAGATCTGATCCTGACAGCCTCTATTTGGCCTGAATCCAGCTTGTTCTTCACCAAGCTTTTCTTCTAAAATTTTTCTCAACCGTTTCTCAAGTATACTTGCCTAAATCTTATGAGGAACACTCAGTAGGGAAATACCTCTGTAAATCTCACATTCAGTTTTATTTCCCTTTTTATATATGGATACTACAAGAGGTCTACTCCAATCATCGGGAATTCGTCTCGCTGTCCAGTCGTTCTGAACTATTCAGTGCAGCCACTGTACTTCAGTATTTCTTGAATATCATCTACTCCTGCTGCCGTCCACATTTCAAGCCTTTGATGGCTTTTTCTACTTCAAGTATGGATATGTATTCCTGACTGTATGCTTGTTTTTTTTTTTACCAGTGTGCTATCACTTCTTGCGTCATTTAGCAATTTTTCGAAGTAATTATTCCATACTTAAAGGATATCTTTTTCTCCCGTTTTCATATAACCTTTATCATCTCTAACTCCTTATACAGCACTCTTACCTCCATTTCTAAGCTTTCTCAACAACCTCCAGAATATTTTGCCGCCTTCTTGATATTTATTTTCTATGTTGTTGCCAAATTCTTCCCATGACTTTTGTTTATCTAGTTTTACACAGTGTTTAGCTTTTACAATTGTCTCTGTATTCTCTAAGAGCACAAGTTGACTTATTTGCCAGGAACTTTTGATATGCTTTCTTCTTTTCCTTCACTGCCTCTTTAACTTCCTGTGTCCACCATGGAGTTCTGAGTTTTCTATCCTTGCACACAACCTCACCACATGCCTCTCTGGCTGAATCAATCAGAGTTTTTTTCAAGGCTTGCCACTGAATCTCCAAGGTTTGGTTCCTGTTCTCAAACTCTTCATTTTTTCTTCAATAATCTTTGCTTATTTTAGTCTACAGTTCACATCTGAAAGCTGCTCAACTTTTATTCGCTTTAAAACTTTCTTACATGTTATTCTTTTCAATATGAAATTCAATTTTATCCTGCTCAAGACTAAATAGTGATCACTTCCAATTTCAAATCCTCTGGTGTCCTGCACCAGGGAGAAAACATCACTATCAACAATAACATAATCAATGAGACTTTTCTTATTTCTTGCCTTTTCTCTCCATGTGAATTTGTGCACATTTTTATGTTGGAACATGGTGTTAGTAATAACCAGTCTATGTCCTTAGCAGAAATCCAACAGATATTTGCCATTATTATTAGCTTTGCTCTTTTCTCCAAATTTTCCCAAAATATTTTTGTATGTCTAACAATCATTTCCTACTCTGCTATTTAGATCCCCAACAAGTACCACCAACTTTTCATTTTTCATTGTCAGTTGCTTTCTCTAAAGCCTCAAAAAATTCCTCCACTTCCCTTAGTAGAACCTTCTGTGGGATCATAGGCACAAAAAAGTCTCATTGTCCAGTTCCCCATTCTGATATTTGCCCACATCACTCTACTTGAGACTGCCTGCCATTCAAGAAGATTAGCCCCGTATTTAGTTTTGAATACTATGGCTACTCCTTCTTTTCCTTGATTGTCATTGCCTAAATATAACATTTTGTATTTATTGCTCAGAAAGATCTCACCATTTTTTGTCTTTTTTGTTTCAGCCACCCCTATTATGTTGATCTGGTACTTATTTAATTCCTCAGCTAGCTCCATTTCTTTGCCATTCAGGCTTTATATGTTGATAGTACCGATCTTTAACTCTGGTGATGTTAAGTTGGGGTGTGTTTTCAGATTTGTTCCAGTAGCTGACTTTTTGCTGTTCTCCCTGGTTCCCTGGTGAAAACAATGGGATGGCCTTGCGACACCCCAGCTGGCATGAAATTTTGTCATGTTGTACCATCATTTTTGTATTTTGGTTTAAGCCAATAAGAATACAATTTGGTTAGCTAAATCCCAAATTGCCTGCCCATCCTCTTTCGTTCAGTATCCAGGTAGATGCCCAACAGGGTGCACCATGAGAAAGTGAGGATTAGACATTAAGTCAGAAGCCTGGTCAGTTCTCCTCATTCCTTTAAAGGCTATATGGAGGTGTCCTCTCAGTTGTACAGCTTGACCCGTAAGCACTGCAAAATTTAATACTTATGTGTGCATATTTAAAGATACTAATGAGATGATTACAATGTCTGACCTAGTGTAATAAAAACCAAGGTCTGATATTAAATCACCTCTGGGTTGCATACACAAAGAGATCTATGTATTGATGAATTAGGATGTGAGACAAAATATGTTATATCCTATCTCAATGATCCATGTTTGTGATATATTTCGTTCCTATATTCGATGTCTCATGTTGAATGAATTAAAAAAAAAAAACTTATTTAGCAATCTCCATGTTAATACCTCTTTATATTTGCATTGTTATATCAATTTTGAAATATGGTTATTATCTGTTATGTGGTTATACCGACCACTCCCCATATAGGTTATATGGTGAGTGGTCGGTGTAATTTAGCGCTCGTGTAAAATTGGTGATTTTTGGTGTTTTTTTGTGTGTGTTTCCTTAGAAAATTGGTTTTATAGTATATTAGAACGATTTTCGTGTTTTTAGAGTATTTTGTGTGTCTTTATAACATATTTTATTGGGGCTGTCGCCGCTAGAGGGATTCGTAGTGTGTAGTGTTCGTGAAAGCTCCGGATAAGATAAGTATTATTTTCAGTTATCGTTGATAAATTTATTTAGTATTGTGTAGTTTTGTTTGCCTTGCGTCTCTTAATGCATCTTTTTGTATGTTTTTGGTGTGTTACAATTTATAATTTGATAAAATACGTTGTAAGTATGGCTCCAGTATGAAGGAAAATGGCAGCCAGTAATGATGGTTCACCAACTTTATCAAAGAACGGTAGTATAAAAGAGATGATTCAGTGTACTAGCTGCGAAATGTACGCTTTGCGGAGTGCGGTCGGAGTGTGGTTAGATGATAATAAAGGAGTGAATGTGTGTAGAAAATGTAGGGAGAATGAGAAATTGAAGAGTATTTCGGATTGTGAGTATGATATTTTTGTCAAACTTCAGAATGAAGAAAATAGGGATATGACAAGAAACGGCGAGGTTGTACCAGAGAATTGTGAGAGTGTGAATGTAGAAAGTGTGAATGATAGTATTAATGGTTTTTCTGAGAATAAAAAAGATGAGATAGACGCAATGAGTGAGATCGCGTTGTTGAATGGTGCGATACAAAGGGCAAAACAGCAGCTAGAGCGTATGAGCAAAAGTCGACTGAATGAACCAGCCAATAATAAAAAGTATGACAGGAAAAATAGGCGTATGAGTGTGAACATGAACAAAATGAAGGATAGAGTGCTGTATGGAGACTCGTTAGTACGAGGTGTGATAGTAGAGGATTTGACAAAATTGTACCAACCTGGTGCGACCATAAATGTAACTGAGTCTATAAGAGAACAAAAGGAAAGGGTGAAAGAAATGATTGTTGTGGCAGGTACGAATGATTTGAAAGGAGACAAAATGGAAATGATAGAAGACCTGAATGAATTGTTTGAGGTAGCAAAAGAAAAGATTGAGAGAGTTAGAATGATTAGTCTTTTGCCACGATATGATGAAATGTTTAAAAGGAGGGCCATAATTGCGAATGACTTTATGCGTGGGTTATGTATGACGAGTGGTGTGGAATTTGTGGACGTGTGGAGTGAGTTCGATGGGCGAAAGGATCTATATAAGATGGATGGCTTGCATTTGAATGGTTACAGTGTAAGAAGACTTGAGAAAGTGTTGCTGAATGTGGTGGATGTGCAAATTCAGGGAAACTAGATTTATTAAGGGGGGGGGAGTAGATATACAGTCCTTAGGGAGGCAGTTGAATGTAAGAATGAATATAATATGCCTGAGCAAATAAGGACAACAAATCAGAGTGGGATAGTTAATATAAGGCATGAAGGTAGGGTTGGGGCTAATGGGGGTCGTAAATTCATGTACACTAATGCTAGGAGTATTAGGAACAAGAAGGAAGAGTTTTTAGCCATGGTTGGCACTTCCAGACCACAGGTTATTGGTATTAGTGAAACATGGCTGACTGTAGATGATATAGCTAGTGGGATTGAATGTGATGGGTATAGTGTGTTCAGGAATGACAGGGAGAATAAAATGGGGGGAGGAGTATTGTTGATGATAGCTGATGAGCTGCAGCCAAGGAGAATAGAAGTTGAATTGCAGGATAGAGAAAAGAGCACATTTGAAGCCATTTGGTGTGAGATTGTGGCTAGCAGAACTAAATATACAATTGGGTGCTGCTATAGACCAGGTGATGGAAAAGATGGTGGTGACAGTATGCACAAGTAAATAGAAAAATGCATGGAAGGAGGGTGATTATTTTGGGAGATTTCAACTATGGTCGCATTGATTGGAGTGAGGAGAGGACACATGGGAGGAAGGAATTGGATTTTATGCGGTTATTAAGGGATAACTATCTGCGACAGCATGTAATGGAAAATACTAGGGGTCAGAGAGTGCTTGACCTAGTAATTACATCTGAGGATTTGGCTGTAACAAATATGACCACATTGCCACCAATCGGTGAGAGTGATCATAGGGGCTTGACCTGGGAGGTGGCTAAAGGTGTAGAATTTTCAATTAAGACAGGGTACGTGTGGAATTATCGGGCTGGAAAGTATGACAAGCTTAGGAGTTTGATTGGTTCAGTGCCATGGCATGTACAGCTGCAAGGACTAGAAGTCAATAGTGCATGGGAGGTAGTTAAGAAGTGTTTGCATGAAGCAATGGTTGACTGTATACCTAGAGTCCGAATAATAAATCAACTAGGGGTTAAATGGATGAATAACACCATTAAGCTTGAGCTGCAAAAAAAGAAACAACTATGGACGGAATTTAAGGAGAAAGGTGACCGGCATGCACACGAATGGTATAAAGCGCAGGCCAGAAGGGTAACGAGTGAGGTAAGAAAAGCAAAAATGGATTACGAAAGAACATTGACATGCAGGCTAAAGAGAATCCTAAACTGTTATTTTAGATATGTAGCAAGTAAAAGGAAAAATGTACATGGCAGAATGATTTTAAAGAATGCCGATGGTAGGGAGGTAACTGAATCAGTTGATGTAGTTGAGTTACTGAGTGAGAACTTTGCAAGAATATATCATCCAGGTGGTGACATTGCAGAAACGAATGTACCAGTAGATTATACGGGAATTGTGGTGAATGAAGTGGAGGTGAGTAGTCTATTGCATAACCTCAATGTCAATACATCTGTGTGATTGGATGGTATACCAGCTCGTGTTGTACGAGAAGCAGCTAAAGAATTGTCAGTACCCTTGACCATTTTGTTTAATTTGAGTCTCGGGTCTGGGTTAGTCCCGAGGGGGTGGAAAGAGGGGAAAATAGTTCCACTGCATAAAGGTGGTTTCAAGACTGCTGTTGTAAATTACCGACCGATTAGCATATCAGGAATCATTGTCAAGGTCTCAGAGAAATTAGTCAAGAAAAGAATACAGGATTGGATAGATGAAAATGGGATATTGTATGGGTGACAACATGGTTTTGTGAAGAGTAGATCATGCCTCAGTAACTTGCTCACGTTTTATAACACAGTGACGGCTGAACTGGATAGGGGTAATGGGTTTACAGTAATACTATTGGACCTTGCCAGGGCTTTTGATAGGATACCACATAGAACCCTAATCAGTAAACTGCAGCAGATGGGGGATAGATGTAGGGTTGGTGAGATGGATAGGAGGGTGGTTGAAGGAGAGATACCAGAAAGTGGTTTATTCAGGAGTGGAGTCTAAAAGACGGCTTGTGACTAGTGGAGTGCCACAGGGCTCTGTTCTTGGGCCACTGCTTTTCAATTTGTTCATCAATGATATAGGAAAGGATTTGAGAGGAAGTGTTTACTTGTTTGATGATGATGCAAAGTTGGGTAGAGCAATTATGAGTGCACAGGATGTCAAAATTTTACAGAATGGTTTGGATAGTTTGGAGGACTGGGCTAGGAAAAATGGATGTCAATTTAATGTGCCAAAGTGTAAGGTTATGCAGTTTGGAGTGAAAAGAATAGCAGCAGTATATCGCATTGGTGGAACCGTACTCCAGGAGATTGATGAGGCCAGGGATTTGGGAGTGTTGATAGATAGGGAATTGAAGTCTAGGGGGCACATTGCAAAAGTAACTAAAACAGCTCACCAAATCACTTGGTTACTGAAAAATACTTTAACAAGCAGACAAACAAGTTATTGTTCCTCTATATCGAGCCCTGATAAGACCCCATCTGGACTACTGTGCCCAGTTATGGGCACCAGGGTTTCTTCGTGATGGGGAGGAAGTGGAGAGGATCCAGAGACGAGTGACCAAGATGATAGCAGGTTTGTGGAATGAACCTTATGAGAATAGGTTGAAGATTTGTGGGTTGCAGAAATTGGTCGATAGGCGAAGGAGGGGTGATATGATTGAGACATTCAAATTACTGAAGGGTTTCTATAAGATTGATCCAGAAGATATTTTTGAAAATATGACTGGTGGTGGTGGGAAGTCTAGGGGCCATGAATGGAAGCTGGGCAAGAGCGTGGTTGATAGGGGTGTTAGAGCTAGGTTTTTTACTTGGAGAGTAGTGAATCAGTGGAATAAGCTTCCAGAGTGGATGCTACGACCGTGAATGAGTTCAAGGCAAGGTATGATAGATACTGTGTGAATGTCGAATAGTTGTTCTTGACATGATGTTAGGGCCTCCCTCGATGAGTCTGTCAACTCCTTGGAGTTGCCCGGAACAATAATAATCATAATAATAATAATCTGATTACTCAGATAATAATTATATTTCAAAATTGATATAACCTCCATGTTTTCAGGACCCATAAAAATAAAGTGGACTAATGTTTTTTCCCTATTATCAGAAGTTTAGTATTACACCTTATACTGCTCTTTGGCCATTAGGTATGCATTTGAAAGAGATTATACAAGTTATTGGCATGGATGCTGACAACATAGCATGCATTGAACATGATAGTATTCCTCCTTGACAGCTTTGCATTCCTTGATGCATCCTTGCACTCTTCCAGTTAAGGTATTGCATGTTTCATCATTACTCTGCCTGCAGCTATTTCATGTGCACAAAACAGGTCACTGTGATTTCTTACTTGTCAGTATCAGCAGTTTGAAATCAGAACCTTCTGTTGGTTTTGCTGTGAATTTCCTGACCAGTTCATCAAATGATATTTCACTTGAATGCAATATTTATTCTGGTAAGCTCCATGCCATATGCAGCTTGTGCTTATACACATGAAAGGAAACTGTGTCCAAAAATGTGCTTGGGCCATTGTTGTTTGATTTGTATATAAATGATATAGGAAATGGCTCAAAGGGAGACATTCAGTTGTTTGCTGACGATGCAAAGTTGTGTAGCGCAATAAAAAATCAAGCTGATAGTGAAAGTTTGTAGGATGATTTAAATAAGCTGGTAAAATGGGCAAAAGATAATGGATGTCAGTTCAATGTGGAAAAGTGTAAAGTCATGCATTTTGGGATTAAAAGATTAGCAGCTGTGTACTACATTGATGTAAAGGTACTCCAAGAGATTGATGAGGCTAGGGACTTAGGGGTGTTGGTAGATAGGGAGATGAAGTTCAGAGGACACATTGCTAAGGTGTCCAAGATTGCACGTAGGATTACTTAGTTGTTGAGGAACACACTGACATCCAGAGATAAAGAGGTTATTATTCCCCTTTATAAAGTGTTGATACTTCCACATTTGGATTACTGTGCTCAGGTCTGGTCACCTGGATTCCTTGGAGATGAGGAGGCTGTGGAGAGGGTTCAGAGAAGAGTGACCAAGTTGGTGAGTGATGTAAAAAATGCTCCCTACATTGATAGATTGAGAGCTTGTGGATTGCAGAGATTGGTTGATAGGCTAAGAAGAGGGGATATGATAGAAACATTTAAATTACTGAAAGGTTTTTATAGGATTGATGCAGGGGAAATGTTTCAGCTGTGTGATAGTGATGAAGAACAAGAGGTCATCCCTGGAAATTAAAGAAGAGTGTGGTTAACAAAAGTGTCAGAACAAGGTTTTTTGCCTGGAGGGTGATGAATGAGTGGAATTCATTGCCTGACTTAGTTGTGAGTTCTTCTGTAAATGAATTCAAGAAGAGATATGACAGATATTGTTTTGCTAGTTTGGGTCTCCTGCAATGAGTCTACTGACTCCATGGAGATACCCGTAATAATAATAATGCATGGTATACAAACTTGTTGAGTTCTTTACATGCAATCTCCTATCTTCTCTATGTTCAGTGCTTTATGAACTTCTACAATTATTGTATCATATAAGTACTCTTAATATTGACATTCAGTTGTGCTAGATATCCAGCTACATTTAGAATCAAGGGAAATGAGACCACAGATGTAGCTTGCTTCTGTGAACTGTTTGTTATTCTCCTATGCTGACAGTAATAAGAGCACAGTTAATCATTGGCAGTCATCAGTGGCAAATAAATCACACAAGATTAAGTCTGAAATTATGCAACAGTCTAGTCAGGGTAGAAACAGGAGAGAGGAAGTTGTACTTGCTAGGCTCTGCATAGGTCACAAATCATTTTACACATTTTAATCTGATGAGAGTTGATGACCCATCTGTGCATGAACATTGTAATTCTTGTCTTACCATATGCGATATTCTGGTATGCCAGCACTTTACCCATGAAAGAAATTCAGTTTTTACTGATCTGGCTGAACCATATAGCAGACATCAGATGGACAAATTGCTTGAAATTTTTTAATTTTTACAAAGAAATATGATCACTAATATAATTTAAATGTAGATATGGCATTGCTCAACTTTTTTAAAATTTGTTTTCTTACACATAATATATAGCTATTTATTTTATTTTATTGCTTTGTGTTCTACTGTAACCTTTGTTGTCCTTGCACCAATAAATCACAAACCAACCAGCCAGCTACTTGTATTGTCTCTTTCTGGGCAATTATTCATAAGCTATTTATCCATTTTACTCATTGAAAACCCAAATGTCTAAATGAGTTTTAGATGGAAGTGATCGTTCCTTGGGATTTTTGCAGCAATTTGACATTTACCCTTCATTCAGAGAGAAATGGGTGAATGCTATCTAGAACATGAGGAACCTTTCAGCCAAAGGTAGGTTTAGCCAGTATCATAGAAAGGTGGCAGGGTTTTTTCTCTCAGTGTCTCAGAATTTTCATCCCACAAAATAAATTGTGTGCAATTAATAAACACAACACACTGGATCTTAAATTTAATTGCTCCATGATTATAAACTGCTAACTTATCTAAAACAAGCTTTTCTGTCACAGATGGGAAGTTTAATCCAATTTTTAATCCATTTTTTTTTTCCAATCACAGATTGACCATAGCAAACCCACTCAGTTGCTCAGTACTGCAGAGTTCAATTTATATATAATATTAATTTGTAATAAGTAGTTTTACTTGTTCAAGTTTGGTTATGTATCAGTTGTCTTCTGTTTATGTATTGGGTGGCCATGCCATAAATTGTTTCGTATCCTTTCAGTAGAATTCAGAGATATGTAAAGGGGAAAGAATCTGTTAGTTTCAGGAAATATAATTAAGCAATTATATTAAGAGGATTTTGCTTAACAGGATTTCCAATTTTATGTGGTGTATGAAGTTGTCAAAATGGTTACTTGTTAACGAATAATGTTAGAGACAAGGATCACATGTGCATCAGTGACAAGTTTAAGATAGAAAAGAAAGAGGAGAGAGAAGGAAGAAAGGAGATACTGCAAAATAAATATTCCCTAAGTTAGAGGATTTTTCTGTCTTGGTTATACAGTAAACTACTAAAGGCTGGAGTGAATTATACATTAGCCTATAATCCTCTCACAGTGAATTAGCTGAAGAATTTATTATTAATATTGAGAACAAAACATATAAGGAAAGGTTCTTTCTTTCAGGGTTACTCAGTGATTAGCAGTCATTATGAATAATTATGGAGACATGCTATTGTGTTTAAGAAATTACTTTAATTAAAATAAAATCTGAGATTTCCACCTTTATATCAAAGGTCATCTTCAGGACTACAATATATATATATACCCCCTGGATTACAAGCTACACTGATATATGTACTACAATAGACTGAGAATAACTGCTTGGTCAACCTTAACGACCTCTCGTGGAAAAAAATACAAAAATACAATCGTGGAATAAAATAAATGATAATAAAACATAATATCTTAATAACTGCTGATGCAGTTTCACTGTTTCTTAGAATCTTGTCACTTTAAATGTCTGTTTTCTGCCTGAGAGTTACTCTATTGTTATTCAATTAAGTTTCTTTTTTTTTCTGGCATTCACTACATGGATTATTCTTTCTCCAGATTCATAGGTGAGCCATCCAAATCCTTTGAACTTTCAGGCCATCATATTTTGTTAAGATTCATTTGATCATGCATTTCACAGGATTCCTTGAATTTATGTTCGCACCATGTGTTTAGTTCGATGTAAGGACTTGGATGCCTTTCTAGTCAATCTGGTGACATGTTTCAACTGCATAGTCAGAAAGATGTGCTTTTCTGTGATGAAAGTACTTGATGGGTCATTTATGATCTTTTCATTTTAGAATTGTATGCCTGTTTAATTTATTTAAGGTAGGTTACAGGTGCAATGGATCTGATATACACTTCAGCAAGGATAGGAAGCCTGCAAAAATTGGACCCTTTCCAAAAATCAAGCCATAAAGTTAATCTAATCTTGAGAGCTACATTATTTCAAGAATCTCCTATAAATCCATATATTGGGGGGGGGGGTCTTCAAATAATGACTGACAACGTGGATGAAAACAAAGAAAAACTTATAGCTAAGTTGGAAAGACGTAAACAGCAGAAAGTTAACGAACAATGTAGGAACAGTAGACCAAAAAAAACAATCAGTCAATCACAAAACAGCAATGTTCCAAAAAAAGGCAACTACAACCAAGTAATATGAAGAATAGTCATTGCCAACATACACCAGCTGCTTCATCAATCTGTCCAACTATTCTCTAAATAACAGTGAAGTCTCACCTCACGTCAGTTAATAAACTAATTTTATTTATCAGATAGAAAGTGGCCTAAAATCTTTTCCTGCTAATATAATGGATAGAAACTTTGAGCATTATAAAAAAAAAACCTTACTAAAAAAGAAATAGTGGCCATAGAATCACTTAAGTGATAAAGATATAATAATTACTAAAGCTGACAATGGTAATACTACCACTGTTCTTAACCAAACATTTTATCTATAAAAAATGAGCCAACTAATATTCGATACTAACATGTACCAATCAGTTAACTATAACCCAACAGAATGCATTAAAAAGAAAACAAATTTGTTTAAGTCAGTAACCACGTGGCTGGCAGCAACCGTTAAAAAGTTGATAGTACACTAAGCATGCTCCCCCAAAATTTACAGCCTTCCAAAAATACATAAAAATAATGTACTACTTCGACTGATAGTTTAAGGAATCGACAGCCCTAATCATCACCTAGCCAAGAAATAGCAGTGGCACTCAAAAAGTTGGTAGCTATTCCCTCTCCTACATGAAGAACACACAACACTTCATAAATGAAATTAAAAACGTTGGTCAACAATAAAGATTTATTAGTCAATTTTGACATTATTGCCCTTTTCACCAATGTACCAATCACCGACACAGTTTTCCCTTTACAAGATAACCCCATGCCAGTTTGGCCTGGTTGGCTTAGTGGTTAGTATATATATCTGCTCTTCTCCAAAAGGCTGTGGGTTCAAATCTCACCATTGGCATGGATGTCTGTGATTATTGTGAAAATACTAGTGGTGGTCACGGGCAGTAGATGATGATGGATAGAAACTTTCAGCATTATAAAAAAGTTTTATAATGCAGTTTGATGAAGTTGTGGAGATCATACATTCTTTCCATTCCTGCGGAATCTTCCCTGTTCTGAGACTCATATTAAACAGCCTAGTCAAAGGAATAGCCAGTTAAGCTGAACACTCTTTTAGCATCCATGCTGATATACCATCAGTTCCTGTTGCAGAATTCTTGTTCAGTTTGTACAATTAGCTCTAGTTTCTTCATTTGATGATGCATTGGAATGCTGCTCAATTCTTGTTTGAGAGCTTGGAAATTGGAGTAGATGACACATGCACTATTGAACAAAGATTTAAAGAGTCCTGGTAAGTAGACTGAATCTTGTTACAGAAAAGTAATTTTTCTTTTGTATTCAGTGGTGTCCATGATCACCATCTTTACCTTTGTAAAGCTGATGATATGTCTTGATTTATGCAAGAGATAAGTTTAGGATAGGAAATTTGGCTCTGAGTGGTACTGGGGAGACTTCTAGTCTGAGTTTTTTAGGGTCATCACTTGAGAGGATGGTTAAGTTCTGTTCAGTGTTATGTAGGAAATCAGACATGGAATTCTTTTAAGCACTATAGCATAATCACACACTTTCGTGAGTACTGAAATTTCTGCAGGAGTGAGGGAATGTTTACATGTGTTGACAACCATCTGTTTATTGCCTTGTTGATCTTGGCAATAAACAGATAGTAGTTTTTGCTTTTGAGAAAGTTAGTCAAACTTACTGTTGAGAATAAGTCTGTTTTTATTGTATGATGATTAGAGGGTCTTCCTGGATAAGTCTAAAACCAAGTTGAAAAGATTGGTGTTTAAGATCATCGATATTGGTCTTTTGAAGAAAGGAGATGTTTCGAACAGTGAGGGCGAGATCATGTTTGGTGGCTTCTAGTTGATTGCATGCGTCTCTGGTGATTTGATAGTTTCTTTAAATTTATGGAAGTTAGGAATTAACTTAGAGTCACAGCATTATTTTTTTTAAAAAAAGAAATCCTTGCCCTTAGCTTATAAAAATAAAATGATAACAAAAATAATAATAAATAATTAATATTATAATGAATTAATAGTTAAGTACAATAAATTATTTATTCTTGTGAATACGTGCATCTAATGTACATTAATAAGTTATCTTGACCATTTTGCTTGTATTCTTAGCCTGCATATTCTTTCATTAAATCTTTATATTCCATCACAGATTGCCATAATTTTTTCCTGATAATGAAGCCCCTTCCACGTTCATGCTTATTATGCTAAATAACTGAAATGGGTGGGTGTCTACATGATATTTTCTGTTTTCCTGCCATTTTCAATTTTTTTTGCTGATTTTTATATTTTTTTAATGGAATTTTTCTAGGAAGAGCGATCAAAGGTTGATGACTTGCGTGGTACTCCAATGTCTGTTGGAACATTGGAAGAAATCATTGATGATAATCATGCAATAGTGTCTACATCAGTTGGTAGTGAGCACTACGTCAGCATACTTTCATTTGTTGATAAAGATCAGCTAGAGCCAGGATGCTCTGTTTTACTCAATCATAAGGTATTTCCTAGCATATATTAATAAAATGATTTTTTGTACACATAGGCTTTTAAAAATTTTTAATGAAGTTTGTAGTAATTTAATAATAACATTTATGATATATATTTTTATTAAGCTTCATCATTCTTGCTTATGAAAAATATTAATACCTCTTTAAAGTGAAAAAAATGATACTTTTGGTCTAGCATGTAAATAAAATGTTAAGCTTAATGCAGTATATAGATGCCAAATATATATTCAGTTTATTTGGACTGAATTAATCAAAAGGGAGGGTCATATATACATACCTGGGAGGAGATAACCTTTAAGGAATTAGAGAGCTGACTACAGTTTCTAACCTAAATAGCCAGAGGCTATTAGGTTAGAAACTCCATGTTTTCTGTGTTGACTTAAACCAGACACAAGACAAAATTTGTTTAACTGGGCATTGCCCAGTTAAACAAAGGTCCCCACTGTTTTTGTCGGAAACCAGAGTACTGTGAAAATGAACAAATGCAAACTGAATTTCAGCAGAGAAGGTAATCACTATCAACATGAAAAATATCAACTGGAAAGATATCAAACTGACAGAGGAACTAGAGAAGTACTATGTGGACATAATTGGCATTATGGAAATGAAGATGAAAACAGGTGAGATTTTATTAATTCATATTGATCACTACTATATATTCAGATAGTAGTGATCAATTTCAAGTATGTGGGCAGATTTCAAAATAGGGAATAGGATGGCAGACCTTATCTTTGCCTATTGTCTCACAGAACATTCTTCTATGGAAGAAGTAGGGGAATTTTTTGAGTCATTAGAAAAGGCAATGAAAAGAAAATGGAAAAGTTGGTCCTTCTTGGAGATATAAACTGCAGAACAGGAAATGAATTCCAGTCACATCGATTGAGTTCTCATCCATCAGCTGGTCTGCAATTTTGTAGTATTGCTCCATGGGTAAGTATTTTATGTCTGCAGGAATCAAAAACCCAAGTTTTCTGGAGGAAAAACCCTGTCACCTCTATACAAGACCATCTAATTCACCTTTAATTGAAAAGCTCTTATGAAGGTTCTTCGAACTTGGATCTTTTCAAATAAAGGGCTTTGTCTATACCTACTGATGGAGGATCCATAGCTCAGTTGGTATATACTCCAGACACACATAAATGCCATTTTTCACCCACCTGCAATATCGATATCACCTAAAGATAAAGATGATCTCCTGGTATATACCTCACATCCAACTCCTGTAAACCACTTCCAACTTTACCTGTTGCATTGTATGTCTCGTGCCAGAAAGACAGCAGAAGAATCTTGAGCAATCCAGATACCAAAACAGCTTCTGATCCTGATGTATCTCACCAGTTGTACTCAAGAGATGTTCTCCTGAACTAATGCCTGTCCTTTACCATCTGTACCCATCATCCACTCCATAGAATAGAAGCAAATGCATATATAGCTAATTCCAAAAAAGGAGACAAGTGTCTACCATCAATGACTTCTCCATTACTTTTGATCTGTTGCTCTGACATCAGTGCTGTCTAAAGTAATGGAGAAGGTTATCAATGGAACAGTCAGTTTCTTCAACATCTGAAAACTCAACTAATATTTGACTACCACTTTGGATTCTATGAGTAAAGATCCACAGTGGATTCCCTTGCCTGCATCACTCACCTCTAGTCACATGCCCTGGTTCAGATTTTCCTATTAATGCAGGTGTTCCTCAGGGCTCTGTTTCACCCACTCTTACTGACCCTAAACCTTGTTATAGTTGTGCTAATGATAGCACTTTCCATTCCTCCTGCTCACATGATAAACATTGCATTGTTCAAGCTTCAACATCACCACTGTCATAAACAGTAATCTTCCTATCCTTAATGGAGTAATAACTTAAGTTGCCTTCACTGCTTTCAAACATAATTTTGTATTTATTCTTGCAAAAAAGAACTTAGTTCTTCTCTTTACCTTTGATAATTCTCAGCCTTATATTCAAGACCAGATTTCTCTTCTCAGACTGATTCCTACTGCATCAACATTTTTAATGGTGTATCTAAGACTTCTCTAAATGTTCTCTTGATGCTGTTCAAAAGAAGGCAATTTGGCTAATTGACAGCCTCTCCAGCCATAAGGCACAAAGGAAAATACAAAGCCATAATCCTGTTAGTTACAGCAACCTCCCACTATGGGTTTTTGAAATCACCAAAAATCTTATAGGAATGGAAGGAAGGCTTTCTTTCTTTCTGAAAAGATTGGTGTTTAAGATCGTGGTTATTGTCTCTTGAAGAAAGGAGATGTTTCAAATGGTGAGGATGAGATCATGTTTGGCAGCTTGTAGTTGACTGCATATGAATGCACCCGGTGATTTGATAGTTTCTTTAAATTTACAGAAGTTAGGAATTAATTTGTTTTGTACTGGCATGAATTAAACAGAGTCATTCTTGTTTACAAGAATGCCAAATCTTGCATTGATTCAATGATAATGGATAATCGAATTGTCACTTTGATGTAACAGTCTACATTGTCACATCAAAGTGGGATTCTTGAGCCTTTGATTCCTAATCATGCATTGGTAATAAAATGATCTGGTTTAAATGTTCTGGAAATAAACAAATAATATTCATGTAATATCCAATTGCATGTGATTATGAGGCAACAGTATGCCTCATAATCACTGCAGTGATTTTTCACCCATTATAAAACCAGTAGTCAGTACAACTTATCACTTCATACTTCGTATGTGAAAGAATTTGTTGCCTCTATCTTAACTCTCTTCACTTTATAATTTGTGATTTAGTTTTGTGTAAATTGTTTATATACTGAATTACAAAGAGATGGATTTTAATGTGTTTTTTTAAGCTAAATTGTCGTGCTACTTTTAAATTTTAAAGGTGGTACAATAATTAATTCTGAATTCCATACTAGAAAGTCTGTAAACCTGTATAGTACATTAGTGCTATGAGTTGGTTAAGAGTTACATAATCCATGAGCCATATTTTACAAGTCACATCAAACCTGAAATAAAGAGATTGATAGCTTGCGTAGGTCAGTTGCAATCACTGAATGCATCATGTGAGTGAAATGTAATCACCTTACACTGCCTGAAGTGACTTGGAAGAATACCATATTGGTCTAGGACTACTGTTAGTTTCCAACTTTTAAAAGTAAAGTTACTATTTAAGAGTAAAAATTCCTGGTTTGTATCCTCAAGAGGTATGTAGGATATGATTGTATTACATGAAACAAAATAATGATACATCATGGTGGGGGGACAGGGCTCCAGAAATACCACTTAAATCTACTGATCACAAAAATTTTTTACTCAGCTATAGTATAAATTGAAGTAAAAGGTGTGTGTGTGTGTGATATCATTTTTAATTTCAGCAACAAAGTAACTTTAGTATCTTTAATTAAAGATAATAAATTGTTATTAAATAAATAATATAATAAGAACATCTTTAATAATGGAATTTAAAGAGCCAAATTCAAATTATGTGCAATAACCTGTAAGATCTGGCATATCTATCCTTAATTTTGGCACTAGCCCATTGTTCTATACCCATCACGTTAGAGGCTACTTCTTTTTCACTGCCTACTAACCATTTACTAGTTTTTCATGACAACAAGAAGAACTATTTTATTTCACTCTGTCATCTAACAAAATACAATGCAGCTGATTATAAATTAACAATGCCAAGAAATTATATTCTTGGTTTCATCCTTTATCCAAGTGTAAGCAAACAAAGTTTGCACGTGAAGTAACTTCACATCTAGGCTACTTTGCTTACACTTGGATAAAGGATGAAACCAAGAATATAATTTCTTGGCATCTTTAATTTATAGTGTAACCAAGTGAAAAAAATTTTCAACATTTGTCTCTAATCCAGAGTGTTTTGGTAATAAGGTGTGACACCTTTTGACTACTTGTATATGACTTCTGCATTACTTCAACTTTGCTATCACTTATGTGTCTGGCTCCCACTGATGGCATCTTGGATTTAGGCAAGAGAAGTACTTTGGTTTTCTTTCATTTGTTTTTTACTTTGATTTTATTTTACTGGTGCCAGTGGTGGTTTTGTCCCCACTAGTACTGGTTTCTTTTTTTAAAATAAATATTAAGATTGTTGCTAGTGCAGTTAATATCTGCATTACAGGATTACTTTTGGTAGTATCATCACCACCATTTTATAGTAGCTCAAATAGAGCATTCTCTGGTGCTGTAGAATTTTTTTCTATATCACGGGATTATTTAATTCTCAGTCTTACAACTGAAAAGTTTCTCTCTCTCTCATAATCAACCTGAGATAATGGTACCAATTTCTCCACAGGTGCAAACTCTAGGGATTGAAATTCCTGGATGTGACAAAGTGAGACGTGTGACTAAGGTTTTAAAAGAGATAATTGGTGTTAACAAGATTTATTCTTTCACCCTGTACAGCGAAGTGAAATATTTAATTGTAGTTAAATACAGTAAAACCCCGTTTTTACGTTCCTGCAATTTATGTTTTCCTGCCATTTACGTCATTTTCTGTTGGTCCTGTCTTAAAGCCTATTCTCACGATGTATTGTTTTCCCGCCATTAACAACTTGATGTGGATGTTATTTCCCGTGATTTGCGTTTTTTTTCTCGGTGGCAATACCGATTTTCGAATCTATTTCAGCGGAAATCTGCGCATTTCTGTTCTCATGTTGCGTTGCTTTCGGCTGTAGTTTTCCTGCCATTAACAACTTGACGTGGACATTATTTCCCGTAATTTGCGTTTTTTTTTCTCGGTGGCAATACCGATTTTTGAATAGATTTCAGTGGAAATCTGCACATCTTGCTTCCGTTATCACGCTTATCACTACAGTACTTGCGCACATGCAGCAGTACTGTAGTGATAAGCGTTACTGTGATTTTTCAATCACAGTATGAATTGATATTGCAGAATTTCTGCAACGTAATTTAGCGTGTGATAGTTGCTTTCAAGTTGCAGTGGTGGATTATCCATGTTAGTAACATGGAAAAAAAAACAGAAAATGTATTTCGGTAGAAGAAAAGATGGCAATTCTGTGACGTGTAAATTGGCATGCCGGAACACATGTGCATTTAGCATAAGATCTTGGACTCTCTGTGTCCACTTTGAACACGATAGTAAAAAAACAGGTCAAGCATTGAACTCAATGCAAAGCAATCTGGTGCTAAGTATTAAAAAAAAAAAAAAAGCAAAAACAATCAACAATTAAAGATTTTTTTAAATAGATAAATGTAAGTACATTGTAAATTCATTTATTTTCAGTTATTAAATTTTGTAATCTAGTATGTAGACTCACATACTAGCAGTAAGTCATCATTTAGCCTTTTTTAATGTTTTTTTACATTTCCTGTTATTTGCACTTTTTTCCATCAGTCCCCTGAAAAGTGTAAAAAAGGGGTTTTACTGTATGTGGAAACAAGGGACAAACTCTTAAAGGGTTTTACTTTCAAAGACAGTGCAGTTATTCCTGTAATCATGAGCCAGGTTAAAACAGTAAAAATCGAAAGATTTCCACTGGAATATATATAGAACAGTAATGAAATTCTTATACAGACATTCTCAAAATGGGGTAAGATTAGTAACATATGGTAGGGTTTATCAGGTGAAGGTCCAAACTTGTTTTATGGTGATGTCACCGTCAAGATAGATATGAAGATGCCCGTACCAAATTTTGTCAATATCAGTACAACTTCAGTTATGGTAAACCATCCCAAAGTACAAAGGCAGTGCCTGTGTTGTGGTTCATACGATCACTTGGGTGGTAACTGCCCCAAATCTAAATGTTTCAACTTCATGGAGATTGACATGTCGCTAATCAGTGTCTCAAACCCTGTCAGAAATGCGAAAGTTCTGGACACTTCATTAACACCTGTCCTTTTACAACTTCCACTAAAAGAGTGGGAGCACCGGTGGAGCCAATTAGAACACTGAATATATTAGAAAGGCATAAAGAAGAGTTCCTGGATCTTCCAATTCAGTCCAGTAAAGACGGCACGACCAAATCAGCTAGAAATTAGCTCCAAAATTCCAGAACCTCAGTAGCCACTTTCCCAATCAAATATGGATGGAACATCATCATTCGAAATTACCAATAATGAACTAGTATAACAACTGAACAGATACAAGACAAAATGAAAAATCATGAAACTGTTCTACAAGGAGAAAACTGGAGAAGAAACAGAAAAGCAAGTAAGACAACTGAAAGAACTTAATATGTAGACAAGGTCATCAAAAAGGAAAGATGAATTGATAAAAAAAAATTAAAAAAATGAACTACATCTAAAAGAAGTAATAAAAAATGTAAAGATAGTGAAGGTTGTGGATCGTCAAATGAAAACTCTTCAGGCTCAGAAGAGTTTATGGATTATGAAGAACCAACTCATGCTAATAATGGGAAGGCGATAGATTGAATTAAAGAAAATATAATAAAGTTTACCGATTCAAAGTTTACTGAGTACAGTTATCATCTACATTAAATGAAAATTACTTGCTTCAAAATCAAGAATTGATAGGCATGAAATTGAAATAATGGAAAGCAACTGGAAAAAACTGGAAAACAGTTTACAAGAAGCAGGCTACACAATTTCTCCTTCACAGATTGAAGACCTCATCAGGCTCATCCAAAATCTAGAACTTAACCACTGACACTTCACTAATCATAGCATCTCCTTTCTGCATTGCTTCATTAAATGTATGAGGATTCCATGGGCAAATTAAACAATAAACTACAGGGTGTCCCAAAATTCATGCAAGAATTAATTTTGATAGAAAACACAGGTTTTTAATTAAAAATTGTAATTTCTTATTGATTCATAAAGTATACAGTATAGGGTTATGCATGGAATAGCATATTGGGTAAATGGCCTCCGTGGCTTTGCTGGCACATGCGCACTCTTTTGTCGAAATTTTCCATGACCGTTTTGCATAAATGTGGCTGAATTTTGTTGATACAGTGCTCAATTTCCTCCAAGGCGTGGGTGGTCGTGGGCTTGTTGGCATAAACCTTAGACTTCAAAAAACCCCAAAGAAAAAAGTCCAATGGCATTAAGTCACATGATCTGGGTGGCCAATTCTGATCAACAAAACGGGAAATTACACGGCCAGGAAATGATTCATGCAGTAATTGAATTGTTTCTTGGGCTGTATCGCATGTGGCAATATCTTGTTGAAACCACATATCGTCCACATCGATATCTTGCAATTTAGGCACAAAAAAACTGGATTATCATGTCGCGATAGCGAGCACCATTAACTGTTATTGCTTTACCAGCCTCATTTTCGAAGAAGAATGGACCGACGATGCCTCCAGCCCAAAATCCGCACCAAACAGTGACATGTTGTGGATGCATTTGTTTCTCAACAATCACTTGTGGATTTTCTAAACCCCAAATACGACAATTTTGTCGATTAACGAAGCCATCAAGATGAAAATGAGCCTCATTGCTGAAGGTGATTTTGTTTGAAAAATAAGCATCCACTTGTTTTTGTTCCATAATCCATTCACCGAACTCTCTTCACTCTGTGTGGTCAGTAGTCTTCAGTTTTTGAGTCAATTGAACTTTGTAAGCATAAAGATGCAAATCTTTCATGAGAATACGCTGTAGAGAGCTTCTCGAAATGCCCAGTTCAAGACCACAGTGCCGAATTGATGTTCCTGGACTCTCAGCAACACTCTCACGAACTGCTTCGATGTTTTCTGTTGAACGACTTGTTGAAGGACGGCCAGAGTGTGTAAGATCACTAATTGATCCAGTTTCCTTTAATTTTTTAATTAATCTTTTCACAGTTGATGAAGTTAAATCACTATTCTGACCATATTTTGTACGAAAATTGCGAACTGTAGCTGCCAAACCATCATTATTTTTAAAATATTGCTCAACAATGAAAATGCATTGTTCTTTCATGTAGCGCTCCATTTTTAATAACCCTGAACTGTCAGCTGTCACGCTGTCTTTTTTTTCCTCGTTCTTGTTTTTTTTCTCGTTGTTCAAAATGCGTTGTTCTTTCATATAGCGCTCCATTTTTAATAACCCTGAACTGTCAGCTGTCACGCTGTCTTTTTTTTCTCGTTGGCAACACTTTACTGCACAAATGACGCTAAATTTAAATCTTGCGTGAATTTTGGGATACCCTTTATATGGAAACTTATGCTACTCCATAACATCATGTTTTTATTTCTCCAAGAAACATAGCAGATATAAAGATATAAAAACTTGAACCAATAGATATCTGCTTCTTTCTTATTGCAGCTTTGGAAGATTTAACATGGCTGGAGTAGGAGTTCTTATTCCCCCCCCCCCCCCCCCATTCTTCAGTCATTCTGTAATATCCAAAGGGATGCAGAAGGGTGAATCTGATTGGAAATACTGTGGATATGTAATAAGGTTTATAAATATTTTTGCTCCATCCAATGATGGAATAGTTAGACGAAAATTTTTTCAGGAATTGGAGCCATTTTTATATGGTGCCCACTACATCATAGCAGCTGGAGACTGGAATTGTATTGAAAACCCCACATTAGACAAAATAGGAGGACACCCCAGGAGTGGAAAAGCAGAATATGCACAGTTAACAACATGTCTTGACAATGCTCAACTATTTGACATATGGAGGATTCACAATCCTAATCTCCAGGCATACACGTACATGAATCAAGGTATTGGTACTCATATTGATCGAATTTATATCTCTTCTTCCGTTATAAATAGGATAATACAGATAAAATCTCTTGACATCAACATGTCAGATCATAATCCAGTTATACTTGAGTTCCACTACATGGAAAAAGTAGAGATCTCTTCTGAACCAAGGAGACTTCCACCAAATTTCCTGTTGATATTTTTAACTAAATTCCAGACGCTCTGTTTGAATTGGAATAATGTTACCTGGAATTGGGATATGTGGTTAAAATTCAAACAAGCAGTAAAGCAGAATATGATGGAATGGGGAAAGGTGCAGGCTTTCCTCAAAAGGAAAAAGTTGAAAGATCTGTATAAAGAGAGAAACTGATTCATAACAAACCAATGCAATGGTATGGAATGTAGCAACATCATTAGAAACATTAACATAGAGATAGAACTGGAAAGACAGAAACAAGTAGAAGAAAGAAAGAAAATTTAAAATAAGAATACAGCAGCACTTAGCAGATAGCCCTTCAGCTGCATTCTTCAATAGACAATTCACTAAATTCTGCAAAGAAATGACTATCACTCAAATCTGCATTGATGGTGCAGACATGTCCACCACTCAAGACATCCATAACTCCTTTCAAAAACACTACAAAAGTCTGTTTGAAGACAATAATACTGTTGGAAATTATAACTCATTATCATCATCATCATCATCAAATTCCTGCCATGTACCCTCAAGGGGTGTACAGGATATGACAGTACTACATGAAAAAATTACATCATTACTAACTTCCTATCTACAATTTTCCTCAATATCAGTCTGTAACTTGTCAAGACTCCGATATTGTCAGATCTTATATTTCTATCGTCTAAGGCACTTTGTACCGTATCAATCCACCTATATCTTGGTCTTCCTCTGGGTCGTTTTCCTGCCAACCTGACAGAGAACACTTGTTTTGCTAATCTTTCCTCTCCCATTCTATTTAAGTGACCATACCACCTGAGATTAGCTCTGCTAATGCATTCCTGGATGCTGACAATGTCAAGTTCTTTCCTAATATCCTCATTTTTAATATGATATTGCCATTGTTGCCATCTGTTCACGCCTCTAATCTTTCTCAGGACTCTCATATCTGCGGTCTCTAGTCTTTGGTCAAGTGTTATACTTCTGACCCAGCTCTCAGATCCATAAGTTAAAACTGGTTTGAACACTGTCTTGTATACAGCTAATTTAGTGTTCCGACTAATTTCTCTCTTATTCCATATGAATTTATTCAATTGACTTCCCACCATATCAGCTTTGCTGATTCTGTTGTCTATTTCTATATTTAATTTACCATCTTCAGTAAAAATCGTGCCTAAGTAGCTGAAATGTTTTACTTGTTCCACAGGTTCTCCATTCACAACACAGTTGACATTTTCAATGATTCTGCCTATTTTCATTGTCTTTGTCTTTTTATTGCTGACCTTCATACCATATCTATTACAACGGCTATTCAATTTAGTCAGAGAATCTGGCAGACTTGTAGCGGATTTATTTAGAAGTATAACATCATCCACATAAAGCAAAGAGCTGACATTAACATCTCCAATTTTGATATCAGGTTTAATACCACATTCCTTCATAATGTGATCCATATAGATAATGAATAACAGAGAGCATAATGTACATCCTTGTCTCACACCAGATTTAACATTAAACCATCTTCCTGTACTTCCTTCAATTCTAACTGCTGACTTACAACTCAAATAAAGACTAAGTATTGCTTGATATAATGTCCCATTGACACCATATAACTGCAGCGTATTGAATAGCTTCTCTCTTGGCACCTTATGATATGCCTTTTCCAAATCGACAAAGCTTAAATACAGATCTTTGTTATATTCCCATGCTTTCTCGACTATTTGTCATAAAGTGAAGATCTGATCCTGACAGCCTCTGTTTGGCCTGAATCCAGCTTGTTCTTCACCAAGCTTTTCTTCCACAATTCTTCTCAACCGTTTCTCAAGTATACTTGCATAGATCTTGCCAGGAACACTCAGTAGGGATATATGGGTACTATGAGAGCTCTACTCCAATCATCGGGAATTCGTCCCTCTGTCCAGGCTTTCTGAACTATGCAGTGTAGCCACTGCAAGACTTTTATACCACCATACTTCAGTATTTCTGGTCGAATATCATCTACTCCCTGCTGCCTTTCCACATTTCAAGCCTTTGATGGCTTTTTCTACTTCCAGTATGGATATGTATTCCTGACTGCATGCCTGGTCAGTGTTTTTTAAAACTGTGCTGTCATCACTGCTTGTTTCATTTAGCAGTTTTTCAAAGTAATTACTCCATATTTCAAGGATATCTTTTTCTCCTGTTTTCATGTCACCTTTATCATCTCTAACTCCTTTTACAGCACTCTTTCCTCCATTACCTAAGTTTCTTCAACAACCTCCAGAATATTTTGCTACCTTCTTGATATTTATTTTCTATATTCTTGCCAAAGTCCTCCTATGACTTTTGTTTAGCTAGTTTTACACAGTGTTTAGCTTTCTTACATTTGTCTCTGTATTCTGTAAGAGTAAAAGCTGACTTATTTGCCAGGAACTTTTGATATGCTTTCTTCTTTTCCTTCACTGCCTCTTTAACTTCCTGTGTCCACCAGTGAGTTCTGATTTTTTTATCCTTGCACACAACCTCACCACGTGCCTCTCTGGCAGAATCAATGTTTTCTTCAGAGTTTGCCACTGAATCTCCAAGGTTTGATTCCTGTTCTCAAACTTTTTCATTTTCTTTTCAATAATCTTTCTGTATTTTAGTCTACAGTTCGCATCTGAGAGCTGCTCAACTTTTATTCGCTTTAAAACTTTCTTACATGTTATTCTTTTCAATATGAAATTCAATTTTATCCTGCTCAAGACTAAATAGTGATCACTTCCAATTTCAAATTCTCTGGTGTCCTGCACCAGGGAGAAAACATCACTGTCAACAATAACATAGTCAATGAGACTTTTCTTATTCCTAGCCTCTTCTCTCCATGTGAATTTGTGCACATTTTTATGTTGGAACATGGTGTTAGTAATAACCAGACCATGTCCTGAGCAGAAATCCAACAGATATTTGCCATTATTATTAGCTTTGCTCTTTTCTCCAAATTTTCCCAAAATATTTTTGTATGTCTCACAATCATTTCCAACTCTGCTATTTAGATCCCCAACAAGGACCAACTTTTCCTTTTTCATTGTGTCAGTTGCTTTTTCTAAAGCCTCAAAAAATTCCTCCACTTCTACCTTAGTAGAACCTTCTGTGGGACCATAGGCACAAATAAGTCTCATTGTCCAGTTCCCCATTCTGATATTAGCCCACATCACTCTACTTGAGACTGCCTGCCATTCAAGAAGATTAGCCTCGTATTTTGTGTTGAATACTATGGCTACTCCTTCTTTTCCTAGATTGTCATTGCCTGAATATAACAGTTTGTATTTATTGCTCAGAAAGATCTCACCAGTTTTGGTCTTTTTTGTTTCAGTCACCCCTATTATGTCGATCTGGTACTTATCTAATTCCTCAGCTAGTTCCATTTCTTTGCCATTCCGGCTTCTTACGTCGATAGTACCGATCTTTAACTGTGGTGATGTTGAGTTGGGGTTTGTTTTCAGATTTGTTCCAGTAGCTGACTTTTCGCTGTTCGCCCTGGTTCCCTGGCAAAAACAACGGGGCCTTGTTTAACCGGGCGACGCCCCAGTGGCATGAAATTTTGTCATGTTGTACCATCATTTTTTTATTTTGGTTTAACCAATAAGAATACAATTTGGTCGGCTAAATCCCAAATTGCCAGCCCATCCTTGTTCGTTCAGTATCAAAGTAGATACCCAACAGGGTGCACCACGAGAAGGTGAGGATTGGACATTAGGTCAGAAGCCCTGGTCGGTTCTCCGCATTCCTTTCCTGTTCATGTCCAAGATGGGCTTGACAGACCCATTACACCATCTGAAGTTACCACAGCCTATAAATATTGCCAAACAAGAAAATCCTTAGTACTTAATGGTCTAGGGATAGAACTTTACCTCAAGGCCTGGGATTTTATTCTTCCAATTCTAGTTATACTATTTAATTCTTTTCTCTCATCAGGACACATATCGAGTGAATTTGTAGCAAGCCATACCATCTCCATTCCAAAACCTAATAGTGATCGCACCTTAATCAGCAGCTGGAGACCTATTTCTCTATCTAATACTGACTACAAGATAATTTTCTGCATTATCAATAAGGCTCAAAGTGGGAATGAGATAATTAAAAGCATGCAGGTGTATGTAGTACCAGGTCGAGCAGTAAAATTTAATCTATTTCTGCTACGTGATCTAATCTGCTTAGTTAACACGAAAAAGCAATCAATGACAGTCTATCAGTAGATGTTACTCAAGCATTTGATAATGTCTGGCATTCCTTTCCAACAAATTGGTGTAGGTAAAATGCTGCTATCCATTATCAAAGGAGTCTATATGATATAATCACGTAATCACAAGAAAGATATTTATTTAACCAAATATTTCGGTCTGGAAATAGCAGACCATCGTCGGTGGTATTACAAGAACAGTTTAAAAAATATACAAGCTAGAATACTAACAATAGCTCGTTGAAATTAGAACATGCCGCGTGATGTTATATCACTAAGTATGAAACGAAATATTTTGAAGTAGAAATATTTCGTTTCATACTTAGTGATATAATATCACGCGGCATGTTCTAATTTCAACGATCTATTGTTAGTATTCTAGCTTGTATATTTTTTAAACTGTTCTTGTAATACCACCGACGATGGTCTGCTATTTTCAGACCGAAATATTTGGTTAAATAAATATCTTTCTTGTGATTACGTGATTATATCATTCAGTCTTATGTCGCAAGTATCCTTAAAACAACAAAGGAGTCTATGCAAATTCAACTACCCGCCTCCTAGTTAATGGGTTCCTGTCAGACCTGATTAAAATTCGAAAAGTAGTCAAACAGGGCTACCTTCTTAGTCCATTGCTCTTTGCACTGGTTCTTGAACTTTTCTTACAGGAAGTCGACAATATACACATGCTGTATAAGGAATAACAGTTCAACTATGAAGAAAAATAAGGTATTTGCATATGCTGATGATGTAGTGGGCACCTTGAAGATAATGATTCCATATATATCTTTTTTTGGTATTTTGGAAAAATTTAGCAAGATCAGTGGATTAACTACTAATGCAGACAAGAAAAAATTAAATTTTTGGAAAATGGGATCTTGGAGGGATTACTTTTGGACTAACCCCTAATACTTGGAATTCCCTTCTCCACTTACCCAATATCACCAGTTCAAGAACTCTGAAACCTTGGAAGACTGGAAAATTGGGCCACTTGCCTTTTCTTCTAAAGCCATAGCACTCAAAACCATAATCCTTCCTGCTCAGTTGTACATAATAAATATTATAAACATCATAGAAGCCGAAGAAAAGCAATTATATAGTAAGCTTGTGCAATTTTTTTGGTCTAGCCGATACCAAGAAGTTAAAAAGCAATTTCTTTAACTATCAAAGAAGCATGGAGGATTTGCGCTTTCAGTCTTGAAATTCTGCTAGACCAAAAAAATTGCACAAGCTTAATATATAATTGCTTTTCTTTCGGCTTCTGTGATGTTTACAATACAGTACAGCTTCAAAAATCCACATGTGCAGTCACACAAGTGCAGATTTTCTCTGGTACTACCTGGGTTTTCATCTTCCCCTGTTTGGAGTAAATGATTAAAAAGATCCAAAAGCTGATTGTTCCTGAATGCTAGAACACTTTGTACTTACTCTAAAACTGCTACAACACTCTGGCATTGATACTTTCCATTGAAAATAGTAAAATTTGGTATAAAGAAATCTTGAATCTCTTTTGCCATGAACTTCCACAGTTGGGTACTGACAATAACAATTTGTTTCATAACTTAATTGAAGTTCCAAGGTTACCCTAACAGGAGGGATCTTGCTTGGAGAATTGCATATGGCTGCCTTTGAGTCAATATCATCAAATGGAGGTACTTTAACATTGGAGATCCAGTCTGTGACATATGTTACCGATTGGAAACAGCAGAACATGCATTCTACATCTGCCGTCTTGCCCTGCGTATTTGCAACAAATTATGTAATGTGTTGGACATTCCATTACTAACAATAGAACAGGTTATTTTTTGCAGTACCCACTTCCTGTCATCAATGGGAAGAGAATTTTGATTTTTATAATTAATGAATTAAAATACCATTTATGGAAGATTAGAAAGAAACATGGATTTGAAAGCCAGCAATATGGCATCCAAATGCTTTTATAATATTGTATTGTGGAAATTTTATTGTTCAGTCATCTGATTTTTGTACTAGAAAGAAGCATTCTAGGAGACATTAAATTTTGGACTAGGTGGTGTAGACCACCCACATTATCCAATATTCACTAGGAGAAGATAAAATTCTGTCTATTTTTGTTATGAGAGGTTTCTTAAATAGTTCCATCATCTTAATTCACTGTGGTCTTATAGTCAATTGCAGAGACGACTGATCTTGGGCAGAGAAGGTTAACTCGGATAAGGCTAACCACCTGGGTATTGGTCATTCATCTGTATGAGATTGATGATAAAGAAAAGCTGATAGCCTTTAGCTATATGATGATATAAAAGAAGCTGTGACCTTCTCTCTCTCTCTCTCTAGCTGTCTTTTCTTTCTCCTAATATAAGGGAGACTGGAAAGTAATCAATTTTTTGAACTACATTTTTAATATAAATTTTATTAAAGAACAAATTAACATTATTCAATTCTATAATCACTATCGTTAATTATAACCTTATTCCAACAATTAAGTTTAGAATTATTTTTTTGAAAAAAGTTTTTTTTTGGAGGCAAAAATGATATCGAACTCCTTTGGATATCATCTTGCAAATGGAAGGTTTTAGTTCTTATGCTGTGTTCTAAGGACTTGAATAAGTGATAGTGACTAGGGGCAATATCTGGCAAATATGGAGGATGTGGTAGAAGTTCCCATCCTAACAGCCTAATTTTTTCTTGAGTCATTCTTGCAGAATGTGGTTTTGCATTATCTTGCTGCAAAATTACTCCTTTTCGATTAACAAGCACAGGACGTTTGATTAACAATGCTTGATGTAGTCACTCTAATTGTTCACAGTAGATGGCTGCTGTGATAGTCTTACCTTGTTCCATGGGTTCGTAATGAATAATTCCATGAATATTCCACCAAACGCACAACAGAACCTTTTGTGGATGAAGTCCATCTTTAGGTGTTGGAATTTGAGTTTGATTTGGAGAAAGCCACTTTTTTGTGTTTATTATTCTTATACAGCGCCCATTTTTCGTCACCAGTTACAACTCGTTCCAAAAAGGGATCATTTTGTTGTCTGGTCAACAATGAATTGCAATGAACTCTTATGAACAACAATGAACTCTTATGTAAGTGCTCTTGGACAGTTGACCATGATGAATAAAGTTTCTCTGCTAATTCTTGTATGGTTTGTTTTGGATCTGATTCAACGAGAGTCTTAAGAGCATCGTCATCTAGAGTAAGAGGTCTTCCAGATCAAGGATGATCTGAGAGATCAAAATTTTTTTCTGCAAATCTCCCGAACCATCTTTGACATTTGTTAACCTTCAATGCATCTCCATAAGTTGAGCAAATGATTTTGGTAGTCTCGGTAGCATTCTTTCCTTGGTGAAACAAAAACAGGATACAATGAGTAAATGGTGCTCTTCAACTTTAAAGTCCGCCATATTAAAAAAAAAAAAATCTAAAAATGAAAAAAAAAAACAGATTTTTTAAATAGAAAAGTAATGCTAATATTTAAATAAAAATCAAATTTAATAATTTGTGTTATTTAAGAAAAAACAATCGGCTAAAAATGACCTATTAAAAATAATTGATTACTTTCCGGTCCCCCTTATACTATCAGGATCTCTTACACCCCTGTATTAACTTTTCTAGGACTATGATGAGTACCCCTTTACTTTTTCACCTCAATAAAAGTCAAAATTGATCTGTGTAGTAGCCATTCCCACAATGTACAGCATTATACTTGTCCTTAAGAATACATGCTTTGCATTATGGGATACTAAGGCAATTTATGTGAAGTCATTAGCCTCTGTATACAAAAAGCCCAGTCGTGAGGTTACTAGATAAAGGATGTAACCAAGAATATCATTTCTTGGCATCTTTAATTTATAGTATAACTATAACCAAGCGAAAAAACTTTCAACAATGCTGCTTTCATTTTTATGTATGCATTTCATATAATAGATGAGTTTCATATCTCATTTGAAATATCTAAAGAATCATCTTCAAGAAGACTCACTGATGGAGTCTTTGATTTCCTTGACTAATTTTTGGTTAATGACATCAGCAGTAACCAACACAAATTTTTTACATTTCATGTCATTTTGATGCTCTTCTGCTACTGGTTGTATAAATTTTTGAAGTAAGTTAATAGTTTATGAAAATTAGTTTTATAATAGGCTGTATTAAAAATGCACTTCAGATGTTTGAATATTTCAGAACTCATATTTCTTTGGAATGCAGCTAGAGGTATATTTCTGGCCAAGTCTATGTTCCAGCTTTTTTGTAAAAATTGAAGTCTTATGAAACCTAAATGTCTCCACTTTAAAAAGGCCTTGAAAACTTTGAAAATTTTCTAGAGTTCTCTCAGCAGTCTCAGGATGTTCTTTTAAACTTTTCAGAATGCAACTTCATCTTCATAGTACAACCACTTAAATTCTTTTAGACATTTGTCTTAAAGTCACATGTTGATTATTTTTTGTTGATGACACAACAGAACTATTTTCTGCTGTGTTTTTAGTTTATTCCAATCCCTTTCATTATGATCAGTTTTGCACTGTACAAAACTAAAAGGGCATAGTTTGTGTTTCCTTTCTTTTATTGTGATTAATGATGAGTGAATTTATATAAATTATTCATAAAATAATTCAATAAGGAAGACAAAGTTTATAAAAACATCAGAAAATGGTGGACACTCTCAATGGAGCCAGACTAACTTATCACAATGTCAATAATGTGATCTGTCTTCCACTCATCTTTGCAGGATAATTGTTTTTTAAATAACACTATTAAAAAGCCTTTTTATCATGCATGTTTCAGTATACAGTTACACTAAGCTACGATGGTGATCTGAAAAGTTCTCAGCCTAACAATGAAAAAACAAATTTATAATTTCAAAATTATTTTTATTTTTCAACATAATCTCCCTTAAGACTAATACATTTATTCCAGCAATGCTCCAGTGCCATTATCCCGACCCTGTAGTTGTTCTCAGTAAGATCTGTAAAATTGTAAAACCTGTAAAACCACTCTACAGCTGCAATCACCTCTTGATTCAAAGAAAAACACTGACCAGCAAGGAAGAGTTTTAGTTTTGGGAAGAGATAGAAATCAGAGGGAGCCAAATCTAGGGAATAGGGTGGATGTTCCAACAATTCATAGTGCAGCTCCCTTAATTTTCCCATTGCCAAAACACCTTTGTGGGCAGGTGCATTGTCCTGATGAAAGATGATTTTTTTTCCTGCAAACCGGGTCTTTTATCACCAATTTTTTCATCTAGTCTGGTTAAAAGATCGGAATAATATTCCCTGGTTATTGTTTTACCCTTTTCAAGATAATTAATAAACAAAATACTTTTAGCATCCCAAAACACCGATGCCACCATGACCTTTCCTGCTGATGGAACCGACTTTGTCTTCTTGGGCACTGAACAACTGGCTTCTTTCCACTGTTTTGACTGCCTGCTTGGATTCTGGTGTGTAATGGTGAATCCAAGTCTCATCCATAGTAATAAATTGATGCACAGAATCAGTTTTATTCTTGTTAAAATGTTCCAAGCACTGTTGAGCAATTTTCATGCGAGTGTGTTTTTGATCTGCTGTAAGCAAGCGCGGCACCCATCTTGCTTTGTCATATGCAATTCTTCATGCAAAATTTATCCTACACATTCTTTTGAAATGCCTATAGTCTCAGCAATTTCACGCACTTTGACTCTCCGGTCATCCAATACCATATCGTTCGCTTGATCAATGATTTCTGGTGTTGTTACACTTTTTGGATGTCCTTCACGTGGATCATCTTCAAGGCTGGTACAGCCACATTTAAACTCAGCAGCCCATTTCTTAATTGTTGAAAATGATGGAGAAGGGTGCTCATAAACTTTTATGAACTTTGAATGAATTTCTTTTGACATTATAAACCTTCTTTTACCAAAGAATTTTATAACCTCATGAGCGAGGAAGAGTTTTAGTTTTGGGAAGAGATAGAAGTCAGAGGGAGCCAAATCTGGGGAATAGGGTGGATGTTCCAACAATTCATAGTGCAGATCCCTTAATTTCCCCATTGCTAAAACACCTTTGTGGGCAGGTGCATTGTCCTGATGAAACATGATTTTTTTTCATCTTTCAATAAAAAGTGATACAGACAACACTTTTGCTTCAGACAGCTGTATAAAACAAACTACTTGCGATATCACATGGATGCTTATGACAGATGTACCAACTTAAAAAAAAAAAATCTTGCTGATAGTGTTGCCATCAATGGTCAAGGCCGAGAACTTTTCAGACCACCCTCGTAATTCATATTGCAAATTGTGAAAATAAGCTTATGTTAGTATTATATTACAACCGCATACCTGCTGAAGAGTCAGAGAGGATGTTGGGAGAATTACAGTTGGCATTGAAACAAATGAAAATCAGTATTCTTAAATTATTTTTTAATGTATCTCTGATTTTTATAAGAATGGTGATGACTTGCAAAATAAAATGTTTGAAAATACTTGTGTGATTATTATTATTATCCGAGAGTGTGATTATTATTATTATCCGACACCTCCAGAGAGTCAAGGACTCGTTTAGGGAGGCTATAAATCACCCAAACCAGCTATCATACCTTCCCTTAAATTCATTCACACTAGATGCACTCACAATCCCTATGGGCAAATTAATCCACTCACTGCTCTCTGTGAGAGAGCAGTTCAAGAAAGACCCCTTTCTTGACTGCAAATAAATTTAGCTTCCATGGATGCTCCCGTGTTCTCTTCCCACCTTCCATATAACGAAAAATTTGATCAGTTCATATCCTATACCCATTCAAAAGTTTATAGACCTCTAGCATACCACCCTTTTTCTCCTGTTAACCAGCGTCTGCAATCCACATGCTTGCAATCTGTTCTCATAATCTAAATCCCATAATCCTGATTTGATCTTTGTAACTCTTCTTTGCACCCTTTCCACAGCTTCTTTATCCCCTTGGAACCCGGGAGACCAAATCTGCGCATAATAATCCAGGTGTGGTCTTATCAAAGCCTTATAAAGAGGCAAAATAACTTCCGTATTCTTACATATGTCAAAGTTTGCTTCAATGTCGCAATTATCCTCTGAGTTGTATTTGCAACTTAAGTGTCCTTTGAACTTTAAATTCATATCCACCAATATGCCAAGTTCCCTTGCCTCTTCAGTTTCTTGTAGCACAAGCCCACTAATATAATATGCCGCTGGAACTCTAATCATGCCAAAGTGCATAACTTTACATTTACTAACATTAAATTGACAGCCATGTTCGTTTGCCCAAATTTCCAGTTTATTCCAATCATTTTGTAATTGCTGAATATCAGTAGCATCCCTGATTGTCCTTGTGCCTATCTTCACATCATTGGCAAATAATTGCACATCTGATGTTAGATCCTTCCTGATGTCATTAATGTATGAAATAAATAATGAGTAAGGATTGAACCCTGAGGTACATCCACTGGTCATCTTAAATCTGGCAGATTCACATCCACTGTATACCACTTTTTGATATCTGTCACATCCACTGTATACCACTTTTTGATATCTGTCTGTCAGCCATCCCCTGATCCAAGTCAAGAGTTTATATTGCAATCTCATATTCTCCAGTTTATGCAACAGTCTTTCGTGTGGTATCCTATCAGATGCCGTAGAAAAATTGAACATTTTCATTGTGTATCCATTCCCTTTATCCAGCTCGTCTGTAACATTATAAAATATAAGCAAATTGCTAAACCATTACCTTCTTTTAGTAAACCCATGCTGTTCCTTGCAGAGTATAGCACGGTTGTCTACCCATTTCTGTATGTGAGTTTTTACCAACTTCTCTAAGATCTTCACTACCACACCAGAAATACTGAGACTCAAGTTGAAAGTTTATTTTTCACTTGGTTAGAGTATAATAAAATTAGTTTAATCCTTTATCCAAGTGTGAGCAAACAAAGTTTGCTCCTGAAGTATCTTCAGGACTAGGGTAAGGTGATACAACTACCCAGGGCAACTCGTTGCAAAGGTGGAGAAAGCTACCAACACTCCTATCTCAGTATCTCCTATAATGCAAAACACATCTCCATGTGGATATGTCTAATGTTATGCATTAAGGGAAGGGCCACTACCCAGACTAGTTTCGACCTTTATTGAGGTCTCTTCAGTGGGAGCCAGGCCCTAGTGGAGATACCAGGCAGAAGCATTAGCAGATCATCTCTACCTATAGGAGTTGCCAAATGGTGTGCCACCCTTTTTTAATAAATTACTCCGGATTTAGAGAAAGATGTTGAAAGTTTATTTTTCACTTGGTTAGAGTATAATAAAAAATTGCCCTGGGTAGTTGTATCACCTTACCCTAGTCCTGAAGATACTTCAGGCGCAAACTTTGTTTGCTCACACTTGGATAAAGGATTAAACTAATTTTATTATACTCTAACCAAGTGAAAAATAAACTTTCAACATCTTTCTCTAAATCCGGAGTAATTTATTAAAAAAGGGTGGCACACCATTTGGCAACTCCTATAGGTAGAGATGATCTGCTAATGCTTCTGCCTGGTATCTCCACTAGGGCCTGGCTCCCACTGAAGAGACCTCAATAAAGGTCGAAACTAGTCTGGGTAGTGGCCCTTCCCTTAATGCATAACATTAGACATATCCGCATGGAGATGTGTTTTGCATTATAGGAGATACTGAGATAGGAGTGTTGGTAGCTTTCTCCACCTTTGCAACGAGTTGCCCTGGGTAGTTGTATCACCGTACCCTAGTCCTGAAGATACTTCAGGCGCAAACTTTGTTTGCTCACACTTGGATAAAGGATTAAACTAATTTTATTATACTGAGACTCAAGTTATACAAACATTTTAAAGGTGTAGCCAATTCGGCTGAACATTCCTTTAGCAAACTGGCTGATATTCCATCTGTCTCTATAGACAGATCAGGGCTGTCGCCAGATTAGATTTCGCCCGGAGATAAACAATTAAATATCGCCCCTGATGGATTATAAGGCAAAAATATAAGAAAATCTCCAATTGTTATTTTGTTTTTATTATAAGAGAAACATTAATGCAAAACGACTACATAATAATATTAATTAAATGTTTGCTCTATGGGGATACTGCACAATAGAACTGTTTGTAAGCTCTTCTAAATTTTAATTATAAGCTATGTCCGCATCTATCAATATATGTGCTAGACCAAGTAATCTTTCTTGAGTCATTGGTGTTCGCAAATAATTTTTAATCAGTTTAAGCTAGAAAAAACTTCTTTCCACACTTGCTATGCTAACAGGAACTGTTAGCGTAGTGATGGCGCCTACTGCAATATGGTGGAGTGAGTGTAAGCCATTAAGCTCACGTTGATATATCTTATGAACGTGAGCATTCATTAACTGAACAATCTCATTAGCTTCCTACAATCGAGTACCATCTGCATTCAATAAAGTTATTCTTCCACATTCATTCTTTCTTTTATTGCGGCATAACGATAAAATTCTTTTCAATTGCCTTTAGCTTCCACGACGAATTTCTTTTCATACTCCCATTTAGCTTTCCTCACAATACTCATTTCTTTTCTGGCCTGAGCTTTATATATTTCATAACTCCTCTCACTCTTATTCTCATGATATTCTTTCCACATCATATTCTTTCTGTGGAATTCTTGCAAAAAGATTGGATCCATTTCACTCCCAACCTATTTATTCTTCAAACACTAGGGATACATTCAGATGCCAGCTCATTTAAGCTTTTTCAAATATTTCCATGCATTGCATTATTTCAAAATTAATCTGCAGGTGCAGGATAGGTTTTAGTTTATAACAGGATGACAGATAAATAATGCCACCTATTGACATAAATAGGAATTAATTCACATTTCCAAAAGAGCAGCAAGATATCTTTTAGCTATCTCCATTCAAATAAACTTTTTGCAAGAACAAGCAGTCTATGAAGAAATTAACTTATTAAATTAATTACATAGATACTATATCCTGGTTGAAAATAAAACTTCTTTATTGCATTCATTGGAAGCTGTCCAATATCAAATGATTGTGAATATCATCGAGGCTTTAAGACGAATAAAGAAGTGTAAGTTATGTGCTGAGAAATGGCAATATATTTTGAATGCATTTAGAAGGAGATAATTCGTTTGCAACTTTTCTCTGAATACTCACCCATGGCAAGTGAATTGTTGGAGCCCTGGTGTGTGTGTGTGGGGGGGGATCTGTTTGGGTAAATGAATCAAGAGTAAATCAGGATCTAGTGCACTAGGCTATTTTGCGCATCTGTAAAATATTTGTACTTATCAATAACATAAATTTTAAAAAAATTTTCAAAGAAAAAATGTTGAATACTTTCCTACAAGAAGAAAATGAGTCGGTTATGGTTTCTAGAATTAATTCTATAGCCACTTATGCTTGCATTTTTAACAGCTATTCTTTGATCATCATCGTGGTTTTCAATGATTTAGGCCTAGTGTGGTCTGTTCTGGCCTTAGAAGTCATTGAACCTCTTTAGAGGATGCCCTGGTTTTCTTTTTCCTAATGGTTTGTAATTTAAGGCTTGCTTTGATAATCTTTCTGTTTTCATTCTTTTAACATGTTCCATCCATTTATGCTTATATTTTTTTAATTTTACTTATTCCTGGTTTAATTGTTTTATAATTTCTTCATTTCTTTTGTGATCAAATAGAGTATATTTTGCAGTTTTTCTCATAAACTTCATTTCAGCTGTTATTAATCTTGATTTGTCTTTTTGTTTTATTGTCCAGATTTCATAGGACTGGTAGGATAATGTATTGTATACTTTTAGTCTGGTTTGTTTTTGAACTAGGTTAGGTTTAAATATATAGTTAATTTCACCTGTTTATGTTTATATCTTTTTCATTTTTATATGTAACCATACATCCTAGGTAGTTAAATGAGTTCATCTGTTCTAAAATCTTGTTATCTATTACTATTTTAGTTCTTATTGGATCTTGTCCTTTAAATGCCATCGTTTTTGATTTTTCTGTTGATATTATCATTCCATAATCTTTGGCTATTTCATTTAAATTTAAAATATCTTTCTGTAAGTTGTCTTCAGAATTTGTAATTATTATTTGATCATCAGCAAAAAGGAGAGTGTTTAAGTTCACAGTAGGAGAAAGTTTAATACCTTGATGGAAATTTTTATTCCATTTTATATTATTTCATTTAGACAAATAATAAAAAGAGTTGTTGAAAGTGGACATCCCTGTCGGACTCCTTGGTTTATCTCTCTCTCTCTCGGATATGATAGTTCATAATTTAATCTTATTTGTATTTGATTATTTTCATATATACTTATGTTAGCTTTTAGAATGTTTGATATTTGTCTTTATTTTAATATGTTAAATAAAATACTTCTTTTAACTTTATCCAATTGTATTCTCTTCTTTTCTCTATTATTAATTTTAGCAAAAGGCTGGGTTTATTACATAATTGTCCTTTTCTAAACCCATTTTGTACTTCTAAAATAAAGCTTTCAGAATATTTTATTAGTTTATTTAAAATTCTGCTATATATTTTGTAACAGGAATTTAGAATACTTATACCTCTATAATAATCTCTGCTACCTTTTTTAAAGATAGGGATCACTATTACTTTTTTCCATTCTATTGATGGGTTGCTTGTTGAATAGATTTTATTTAAATATAATAGTTCTGAAAAATATAATATAATTCTGAACCTAACTTATCTTCTCCAGGTGATTTCCCATTTCTTGTTTCTTTCAGGCTGATTTCTAATTCTTCTTTAGTTATTTCTTTTCATTTTCATTAAATGTTTGCCAGTTATCTTTTTTAAAATATTTATCTGTCCACAATTCTGTATAGAAATTTAGAAATTCTTCTAATTTCAATTTGGTGTTTAATTTTATGCTTTCTTGAGTATCTGTGCTTAAATGTTTCAAAATCTTATATACATTGGGTCTTATTTTATATAAATCATGTTCTAAATTAGAAACAAATTTGTTCCATGATTCTCTGTGTTTTTCTGACTTCTCTTTTAGCTTTGGCTCTTATTTTTTATATTCTATTTCATCTTCTAATCTTTTACTGCTTACCCATATGTGATATGCTTCTTCTTTTTTTTTTTTTTTTTTTGATTGTATCATCCCATATCTTCAGTTTTTTTCTTTTTGTTGAATTTTCTGGTCTTTCCTAAGCTTTCATTTGCTGCTGTATTTAGTATCGTTTTTATATTAAGCCATTCTATTTCTTAATTTCCTTTTATTTTATCTAAATATTGGTTGTTCTTATTTAAATATTGGTTGTTTTATCTAAATATCTTTGTTCATATAGCCATTGTATATTTCATTCATTCATCAGTGGCTTTAACAGGCACTTAAGCACTCATAGCCTTCTAAGTATCCTTGGATTTCCTAACTGGCCTTATCCTCATATTACAGTTAGGAAATCCAAGGATATCATAAGGAAATCAACTGTAGATCCATAGGGGGTAACAGATCTACGTATTCTTGTCTGTAAATTGCATGTGTTCTACTGGCCGGTTTGCCTGTTCTGGGGGACAAAAAACCTGAGTTTCTGGGGAATCCTCTACCTCTGTATGAGGCCGGCTAACTCACCTTTAGTTGAAAGAGACCAGATATACTTCACACTGATGGGAACCAGGTCTTTCCGACCAAAGGACTTCATCTATATACTAAATGAGCTATGGAGGCTCTCATTGTATATTTATGTCATTTAATAATCTAGTTTTATAAACAATTGTTTTAAATTTTCTTTCTGTTCTTGTTATTTGTAGCCATTTAGATGGTAATTTTGATTTTATTTTAATGAGGAAGTGGTCACTACTTATTTCATATCCTCTGTGAACTGTAACTTCTAAAGAGAACTTTGATGACTTTTCATTTAAGATAAAGTAACCTAATACTGATTTCCATCTCCTTGATGCCCAAGTATATTTATATATGTCTTTATGTTTATAGAAAGAATTCATTATTTAAGATTATAAACTACAAAGTTGATCATTTTTTTTTACCATTCCTGTTTAGAGTATGTTCTCTATATATTCTTGCATTTAAGTCTCCTGCTAATATTACATAATCATTTTTATTTATTTTATTATATATATTTTGTAATTGATTATAAAATTCAATATTATCCTCTTCTCTTCTCTCCCTTCTTCTGGGGTATATAAACCAATTATTGTAAAATAACCTCTATCTATTTTTATTCTAGCTTCTATTATTCTTTTGTTCCCTAATTAGTAATATTTTAACTGGTTTGAAAGGGAATTATGAATCCATAACACCTGCTTATGCTGTTGGGTCTTTGTCAACTCCACTATATATTACATTAAAATTTTCACTTCTCATGGTTCCTTTTAATTTCTTTTTTGTTTCAGTGATTACTGCTATTTTTAAATTTCTTTCATTTAATATTTGATTTAATTATATTTCTTTATATGCTATTCCTCTTATGTTCCAGTTTGCTATATGTATTATACTTTGTTGTTTCCATTTTTGTTTTACCTTTTCCATTCCAGGGTTGTTTCTATTGTTGGATATTCTTTGATATATCTATTGATCTTTGATTGATCTGTTTGATATATCTTTGATATAACTATTCTTTGATATATTAGTAAATTTGAATCGCTTCTTTAGTTGCATTTCAAAAAATGCATATACATTCATTATCACATCATTTTGTTTTTGTCCAGTGACTAAAATTAATGATTAAATTTCTTACAACAATTTCACTTTGATCACTTACAGTGGAAAAATGTTTTGAAATTATATAGCAGCAAGTCCTCTTTGGGTGGATGGATTCCTTAAAATTTTATATTTAAGATATATATTACAATTGTCCACTTAGTTCAGTTTTGATTTTCAAAATTTGGCACAACAATTCAAACTGATAGTAACAGCTTGGCAATAACTAGATAAATTTACTGAAATTTGATATTTAAGACTCCTGTTAAAAATTTGTTAAATTGCTTAAATTTCTTCAAGTTCAAATTTCCTTCACTTCTAATTGGATCATTTGTAAATTAAAGATGCCAAGGAATTATATTCTTGGTTTCATCCTTTATCCAAGTGTAAGTAAACAAAGTTTGTGCATGAACATAACAGGACAACTTGTATATATAGAGCAAGCTAATGATTTCACATCAGTTGCCTTGGTATCCAGTA